>NC_136266.1:60116606-60466606 GCF_964187855.1 Myxine glutinosa | reverse complement strand
ATTCCGATGAGGAGTTCAGAGAGGTCAGTAGGGGAGACTGGGGAGAATTGAGACAGGGGATGGCAGGATAAGGGGGGGCAGGTGGTTTGAGGGGGAGCGGGTGCGGCGGTGGTCAAGCTGTTGTAGATGTTTTCAATTTTGCGTTGGAAGAATGAAAGGAAGGAGATGCAGTTGTCTATTGTGAATGACTGGGTGGTGGTCTTCAGGGGGCTGAGGAGTTTGTTTATTGTAGAGAAGAGTGCTTTTGGGTTTCCGGAGCCAGAGTGGATAATTTGAGAGTAGTAGGCGGAGCGGGCGCGGGAGAGGGCATCTTTATAGTGTTGTATGTGGTCCTTGTAGGCCTGGGAGTGAACTGTGAGACCTGTTTTATTGCGGAGTCTTTCAAGTTGGCGAGCACGAGTTTTCATCAGGTGGAGTTCAGGGGTAAACCAGGGAGCAGAATGGGTGAAAGAAACTGTTTTGGTTTTTATAGGCGCAAGTTGGTCAAGGCAGGAGGAGAGAGTGTGGTTGTAGTAGTCAGTGAGGTCAGAAGGGGTGTGGAGGTCAATGAAGGGAGAAGTGGACATTTTTTCAGAGAGGGTCGATGAGAATGAGGTAGGTGAAAGAGCGTTTAGCTTACGGAAGTTGATAGTGCGATAATGCCTTGGTGCTGGGGTGGGGATGTTGATGGTCAGAGTGATGGCTAGGTGGTCAGAGAGAGTGAGGTCGGAGCCAGAGAGATGGTGCAAAATTAGTCCAGTAGAACAGACAAGGTCCAAAATGTGACCACGGTTATGGGTAGGAAAGTTGACATGTTGAGTGAGGTTAAAGCAGGTGAGTAAATCAGTGAAGTCAGTGGTTAGCGTGGAGTCAGTGGAGTCCATGTGGATATTGAAATCACCAAGGAGGTGGATTGAGGGGGAGAGGGAACATAGCTGGGTCAGAAAGTAGGAGAAGTCAGACAGGAATGATGGGTGTGGTTTGGGAGGGCGGTAGACAACAGAGTTTACGTGGATGACCCGTGGATGACCCGGCCGAAGCGCCCTCTGGCGACCGGCGGCGTCCGGGGTGCAGGGATGCCAGGTGGGATGCCCCCGGCTGTACCCAGGATGGGTGCCGGACCGGGGGGCGGCGTGCCTGCGGTGCTGGGCGGTGCAGGGGGTCCGCCCGCAGGGGGGCGGCCCCGACGCGGGGGCCGAGCCACCGGTGGTGGGTGGTCCACGTCGAGGTGGGCCGGCTTGAAGTGGTCTATGGAGACCCGGTCAGGAGTGCCGCCGATGTCCAGGGTGAAATGTTTCACCCTGGTCTCCAGCACGCGGAAAGGCCCGTCGTACGGGGGCCGCAGTGGTGTCCGGTGGGCGTCGTGCCGGACGAAGACGTACTCAGCGGTGCGAAGCTCCAGGGCGACGTGTGTAGGAGGGTGCCCGTGGTGCGCCGTCGGCACCGGGGCGAACCTCCGGGCGGTCTCCTGCAGCGCAGAACGCTCCTGCGCCGTGGACCAAGGTGCCGTGGGGTCGGGGAGGAACTCGCCCGGCACCCGCAGCGGTTGTCCAAAGACCAACTCTGCCGTGGTTGCGCGCAGGTCCTCCTTGGACGCCGTCCGGAGGCCCAGCAGGACCCAGGGGAGCCTGTCGACCCAGCCGCCGTCGCGGAGGGTGGCCCGGAGCGCGGCCTTCAACGAGCGGTGGAATCGCTCGCACAGGCCGTTGGCCTGGGGGTGGTAGGCCGTGGTTCGGTGCAGCTGGACCCCGAGCCCCCGCGCGACCGCGGCCCAGAGCTCCGAGGTGAACTGGGGGCTGCGGTTGGACGAGATGTCCGAGGGGGTGCCGAACCGGGCGACCCAGGTGGCGATGAACGCCTGCGCGACGTCTGCCGCCGTCGTCGCTGCCAAAGGCACGGCCTCTGGCCACCGGGTGGTGCGGTCCACCATGGTGAGGACATGGGTGAAACCCCGCGAGAGGGGCAGAGGTCCCACCAGGTCCACGTGAATGTGGTCGAACCGACGTTCCGGCACCGTAAACGGGGCCAAGGGGGTCTGGGTGTGTCGGTGCACCTTTGCGCGCTGGCACGCGAGGCACGTCCTGGTCCAGCCGCGGACGGCCTTCCGGAGGCCATGCCAGACAAACTTGTCGGCGACCAACCACTGGGAGGCCCTCGTGCCCGGGTGGGACAGGCCGTGGATGGCATCAAAAACCTGGCGCTGCCAGGCTGCGGGCACGATGGGGCGAGGCCGCCCAAGGGAGACATCGCAAACGAGGGCCGTGCCCGCGCCGTCGAAGGGCACCTCGGTGACGCGGAGGCCCGTGACGGCGGTACGCAGGGCCTGGACCTCGGGGTCGGCGGCCTGGTCCGCTGCCATCTGGGCATAGTCGATGCCAAGGTGGACTGCGTGGGCAACGGCCCGGGAAAGGCAATCGGCCACCGGGTTGTCCTTTCCCACGACGTGCCGGATGTCCGTCGTGTACTCGGACACGGCCGCGAGGTGACGCTGTTGCCGGGTCGACCACGGCTCGGAGGCCTTGCCCATCGCGAAAACCAGTGGCTTGTGGTCAACGAAGGCCGTGAACGCATGGCCCTCGAGCAGATGGCGGAAGTGCCTGACCGCCAGGTGAAGCCCAAGCAACTCGCGGTCGAAGGTGCTGTAATGGCGTTCGGGGGGGCATAGCTGCCGGCTGAAGAACGCCAGCGGTTGCCAAGCTCCATGCACCCATTGCTCTTACACCGTGCCCACCGCGTAGTCCGAGGCATCGGAGGTGAGGGCGATCGGTGCATCGAGCGCCGGGTGCGCGAGCATGGTGGCGTTGGCCAAGGCGAGCTTCGTGCCCGAGAATGCCGCGTCCATCTGCTCGGTCCAGGTAACGTCAGCTTTGCCCGGCTTCCCTCGAAGGGCCTCGTGTAAGGGGCGCAGGAGCTGGGCGATGCGGGGCAGGAACCAATGGTAAAAGTTTACCATGCCCAGGAACTCCTGGAGCCCCTTGATCGTGCGGGGGCGCGGAAACCCCTTCACCGCCTCCACCTTGGCCGGTAGGGGGACGGCCCCGTGCCTGGTGACGCGGTGCCCCAAAAAGTCAATTTCAGCGACACCGAACCGGCACTTGGCGGGGTTCACGATCAGGCCGTGCTGGCCCAGACGTTCGAAGAGCGTGCGGAGATGGTGAAGGTGCTCTTCGCGGGACGCGCTGGCGACGAGGATGTCGTCCAGGTATACGTAAAAAAAATCCAAGCCGCACAAGACGCTGTCCATGAGGCGCTGGAACGCCTGAGCCGCATTTTTCAAACCGAAGGGCATCCAAAGGAATTCGAAAAGCCTGAATGGCGTGATGACAGCCGTCTTCGGGATGTCCTCCGGCCTGACAGGGACCTGATGGTAGCCGCGTACGAGGTCCACCTTTGAAAAGAAGGACATCCCCACCAACCGGGCGGAGAAGTCCTGGATGTGGGGGACGGGGTAGCGGTCGGGGGTGGTCGCGTCGTTGAGGCGCCGGTAGTCCCCGCATGGTCGCCATCCCCCGCCGGGCTTGGGCACGATGTGGAGCGGGGACGCCCACGTGCTCTCGGAGCGCCGCACGATGCCGAGCCGCTCCAGCGTAGCGAACTCCGCTTTAGCTCCGGCGAGCTTCGTCGGCTCGAGGCGGCGTGCCCGGCGTAGACCGGTGGCCCGGCGGTGGGGATGTGGTGTTCCACCCCGTGCTTGACGGTCCCCGCCGAGAATGTGGGCCGCGTGAGGGCCGGGAAACCCACGAGGAGGCGGGCGAATTCGTCCGCTGCCGGAAGCGTACAGATGAACCTGGCCGGAACGGAACCGCTCAGCAAGCCGCTCGGCGAGCCGCTCGGTGAGCCGCTCTGTGAGCTGCTCAACGAGGCGGGCAGCGCACACGCGAGCGAGCTGAACGTCTCAGCCTGGACCAGCCTTCTGCGCTTTACATCGACCAGTAATCCATTAGCACATAAGAAGTCCGCGCCCAGCAGTGCCATGGGCACGTCGGCCGTAACGAACGACCAACGGAAAACCTGACCTCCGAACCGCAGGGAGAGACAGCATTTTCCGTACGTGCGTATAGACGTACCATTGGCCGCAAGCAGCGCGGGACCTCGGCCCGCGGTGTGCTTGTCTGACGTACCGGCAGGAACGACACTCACCTGCGCCCCCGTGTTGCACAGGTAACGACGCCCGGGCAAGGTGTCCGTTATGTATAGAAGGCTGTTTGAATTGCCGACGCTCACCGTTGCCACCGAGTGCCGGTTCGCCCGTTTCCCGACCTGCCGAATGAGCACGGCGGGCGACACTGCCGAGCCTCGTGGCCGAACTTGGCATGGAAGAAACACCAGGCGGGCAGCTGCGGCGTCAGAGGCCGCGGTTTTCTTTGCGGCGGCGGCGGCGGTGGTGGGCGGGGCGTGGCGGCGGACACGAGGTGCGGTGCATCGGGGAAAGCCTCGGGAGCCTCGGGAGCGGCAACCGCGCCAAGACTCGCCTGCGTGTCCAAAGCCGCGTAGTATTTGTCGGCCTCAGCAGCGAGCGCACGGGGTTCCGTTAACGCGGAACCAGCCAAAGCGAGGTGGACTCGTGCTGGCAGCTGGCGTCAAAACAACGCCCGGAATAGAGCGTTCGGGGTTTCGTCGCCCATGAGCGCCAGCATATGGTCCATACGGACCGACGGTCGCGTGTCCCCGATCTCGGGGAGGTCCAAGAGGCGATCGGCCCGTGCGGCCACCGTAAGGCCGAACGTGGCGAGGAGGAGACGCTTGACCGCCTCGTACTTGCCGTCAGCAGGTGGATCCCTTAGGACCGATACGACGCGGGTGGCCGTGCCGGGCCCGAGGGCGGCGACCACATGGCAGTACATGATCTCGTCCACCGTGATGCCTCGAAGTCAGAACTGGGCTTCCGCCTGCAGGAACCAAACTTCGGCTTGTGACTATCAGAATTTGTGGAGCTTGATGGAGACCGCGTTGGTAGCCATTGTTGCAGCGGTTTCGGGTAGTCAGCGACGGCTGACTCGAATGTCGGAGGTCACCAATAAAGCACGCGGTGCTACGCGCGTGACTTGCTACCAAGGAGGAAGCGGACAACGCGGTAAGTTATAGTTCTTTATTCCAAAGAGGTCACTGTAGCACTGGCCCGCTCCGGGCTGCGCGCCCGGTGTATACCCTGAGGCCACGCCTACCCCTCAGGCGTGGCCGCCGCCCACTTGGTGCGCGGAATGATGTCACCACGCCAGTGGGCTTTCGTGTACGCCACAATATTACATTAATAAATGAACAAATTAAACTCAAGAACACGAAACTTGATGAAGAAAATGGCGCGCGTTGTGAACGGTCGCACATCGACGGAAACGTTGTGTGAATTTAAATACAGATTACTGTTACTGTAGCGACCCATGGGTCCCCCAAGCGAGACCAGCAGCAGAATCTCCTTGCTCCAGCCGGTGACGTCACCGGCGGACAACCTCGCGCCGGGGTGGCTGGTCACGTGACCACCAAAGCGTGCCGCGCGTGCTGTTGTAATCCTTTGCACCTGTCGGTCACGTGACCAAGGCGTGGCTTTCGGTTTCGGTTATGCTTTCTGGTTTTGGATATACTCGGGCATGCCCGTACTATATCTATATCTAAAATTATATCCCCCCCTCTATTTACATGAAATGGTTTGGTCCATGAAATGTTTTGGTTCATTCGCAACGCCAAAGCGAACGGCGAACGCTTTACATGAAATGGTTTGGTGCATGAAATGTTTTGGTCCATTCGCAACGCCAAAGCGAACGGCGAACGGCTTGCGAGTACAGTGACAATCCCCCCGGGGTTTTTATTAGTTTTAAAACATAGTTTAACGCCAACATAGCGCCAACATAGTTTGCAAACGTGAAATAAATGAATACGCTCTCAAATGTGCCATCCGAGGCAGAGTGTGTCCGCCACGTTCGGCACACGCGATAGCTCGCTGCTCTCTGATTGGTTGAATCGTTTTTTGGACATAGCTCGGTAAGTAATTGTCCGATTAATATGAAACCTTGAAAAGGCACATCCTCGGGTCCCCAGCAATATACCTGGCAAGTTTCAAGTATATCGGACCCGTGATTGTCGAGAAACAGCGGTCACAGACAAACAAACGTACAAACGTACAAACGTACAAACGTACAAACAAACACACAGAGATTACTGGAATTATAGATAGATATGCAGCCCGATAAACGGGCTTTTTAGAGAGTTCCCGAGTTGGTTTTTACAATAAACATCTTCTCGGACGAGTTTGTGTCTTGCCCGTCACTTCGTCCGTCTCAAGCAAGAGCCCAGCTCTTCATTACTGTATTTAAAATATTTCCCGCCCTGATAAAAACACCAGATAATTGTTATTAAAATCGATGCTTTATTCCGATTAACAGTTTGGGTTGTTTAACGAACGTTTGTAAAGTGAAATCCCGTGACTGGTTTATCGTAACATACGATTCAAATACGAACACGTGATCTTTCACAAATTTGTCTCAACGGGACACGACATTTATCATGAACTTTTTAAAATCACATTTTCCACAAATACAGTGCAGTATTATCATTGTGTTGTGTTGTGTTGTGTGGCGAAACCTTGTGAAGAAGAAGAATTACAAAAAAATCGTAACCAACGTTTACCAGAAAAAGTATTTAAAATTTTACATTCCAACATCGACCGGACTCCAACGTTAATTTAAAAATAATTTTGCGTTCCGTATGAGGTTAATTATAATTAGGTATAGAGGAAGGGGCGGGGAAAATTCGGATGGTTATATAAGGTGGATGCAGGGGCCGTTTGCGTCCTTTTGCGTCATTCGTTCTTTGCGATTGTGGTATTTCGGTATCGTTCGTTTTTATTTGTTCTAGTCAGTACTTGCTACTTGTCCGCTCTTATTTGTTCTAGTCAGTTATTGTCCGCTCTTATTTGTTCTTGTCCGCTCTTATTTGTTCTTGTCCGTTCTTATTTGTTCGAGTTCGTTTTTATTTGTTCGAGTTCGTTCTTGTCCGTTCTTATTTCATTTGTTCTTGTCCGTTCTTATTTGTTCTTGTCCGTTCTTATTTGTTCTAGTCAGTTCTTGTCCGCTCTTATTTGTTGTAGTCAGTTCTTGTCCGCTCTTATTTGTTCGAGTCAGTTCTTGTCCGCTCTTATTTGTTCTTGTCCGTTCTTATTTGTTCTTGTCCGTTCTTATTTGTTCTTGTCCGCTCTTATTTGTTCTTGTCCGCTCTTATTTGTTCTTGTCCGTTTTTATTTGTTCTTGTCCGTTCTTATTTGTTCTTGTCAGCTCTTATTTGTTCTTGTCCGCTCTTATTTGTTCTTGTCCGTTTTTATTTGTTCTTGTCCGTTCTTATTTGTTCTTGTCCGCTCTTATTTGTTCTTGTCCGCTCGTTCTCGTTCGTTCGGTTGTTGCGATTGGGCTATTTCGTTCCCGTTCGTTGCGATTTCTGAGGAGTGAGGTGGAAGAAAGACATGGAAGTCCAAGTCGTCAAACTCTTACAGACTGTCTTGGCTACAAAGCCGCTGGGGGTCCTGCTGGACCAACTTCAGGAGGAGTACCACAAGTTGACGGCAAAATCCATCCCGTACAAGAGTCTGGGATTCGACAACCTGAGGGCTTTCTTGGAGACCCGGCCCGACGTGGTGTCCATTCGCTTGGACAAATACCGACAGGTTGGACTTCCATTACCGTACATTACTTATTTTATTACAATTGATTCCCAAATTTTGATTATTGTAGTTGTACTTTTGTAACGTTTTCTTTTTCGTCGATCGCGTTGTTTTATCGAACACCTTCAGTCTCATATGACTGACCTTTTTTTCTTTTTTTCCGCCATTGCGACGCAACACTAACAGGTGCAACAAGCAACGTACTGTTTCGTTTGTGGAATTATTTGCTTGTATAAATATAATACTTTATTATTTGTGTATGGAGGACTATATGCAATAAAGTTAACGTTTTGCCGCAAAAATAGCAAATTTTAAATTGCTTTGAATTTGTAACAAATTCGAATTTTATGAGCCTCGACTTTGTATACCAAGAAAGTCTGGTGTATTGCTCCAAAATGGCGCCTTTGAACGTTTGTGTATTGCGGTTGATTTGTCTTGTCGTTGTTCAGTGAGTGGGGCGAACAAGTCGGGCGGGAAAGGCAAATTCGGACATTCATTCATTTACCTCAGTCGATCTACGTTCGTTCGTTCATTCTCATTCATTTACTCGATGCAACTTTCGCATCACAAATTGTTATTGTTATTATTATTATTATATTCACTCTGATTTGGAATCAAAATTCGTGCTGCTGCTTTTGTTGCAGGTTAAATGTTACGGTGCCATGTCGGTGGAAACTCAACACCTGACAAACATGATGTTGAAGCAGAAGAAGGTTTCATTAAAACATGCTAGCAAAAGAATGCTCGTCGCCAATCGAGGTTTGTTGAAATTTTTTGATTCCTTTATTGTTAACTTTGAGATTGAGGTTATTTATACCCTGTTTGTGCTCAACATTGACCCAGAATAATTGATCAAGGTTTAATATTGTTTGAATGAACTGTTCAATTTTCACCTTTACAGAACACCACCACAAACCTATATTTCCTGCACCTGTAACATGTATACCTGTGCTGTGGTGTATTCACATGTAATGTGTAAACAGGTCATTTGCTCGCATGTGCAGTGTGGGCCCATGTATGTGCAGTGTGGACCCATGTTGATTCACATGTGCAGTGTGGGCCCATGTTGCTTCACATGTGCCGTGTGAACCCATGTTGCTTCACATGTGCCGTGTGGACCCATGTTGCTTCACATGTGCCGTGTCGCCTGCTCGCGTGTACCGTTCTGTGTGCCGTGTGGTCTGCTCGCGTGTACCGTTCTGTGTGTGTGCTGTGTGGCCTGCTCGCGTGTGCCGTTCTCTGTGCTGTGTGGCCTACTCGCGTGTGCCGTTCTGTGTGCTGTGTGGCCTACTCGCGTGTACCGTTCTATGTGCCGTGTCGCCTGCTCGCGTGTACCGTTCTGTGTGCTGTGTGGCCTGCTCGCGTGTGCCGTTCTGTGTGCCGTGTCGCCTGCTCGCGTGTACCGTTCTGTGTGCTGTGTGGCCTGCTCGCGTGTACCGTTCTGTGTGCTGTGTGGCCTGCTCGCGTGTGCCGTTCTGTGTGCTGTGTGGCCTACTCGCGTGTACCGTTCTGTGTGCCGTGTGGTCTACTCGCGTGTACCGTTCTGTGTGCCGTGTGGTCTGCTCGCGTGTACCGTTCTGTGTGCCGTGTGGTCTGCTCGCGTGTGCCGTTCTGTGTGCCGTGTTGTCTGCTCGCGTGTACCGTTCTGTGTGCCGTGTTGTCTGCTTGCGTGTACCGTTCTGTGTGCCGTGTGGTCTGCTCGCGTGTACCGTTCTGTGTGCCGTGTGGTCTGCTCACGTGTACCGTTCTGTGTGCCGTGTCGCCTGCTCGCGTGTACCGTTCTGTGTGCCGTGTCGCCTGCTCGCGTGTACCGTTCTGTGTGCCGTGTGGTCTGCTCGCGTGTACCGTTCTGTGTGCCGTGTGGTCTGTTCGTGTGTGCTGTTCTGTGTGCCGTGTGGTCTGCTCGCGTGTACCGTTCTGTGTGCCGTGTGGTCTGCTCGCGTGTACCGTTCTGTGTGCCGTGTGGTCTGTTCGTGTGTGCTGTTCTGTGTGCCGTGTGGTCTGCTCGCGTGTACCGTTCTGTGTGCCGTGTGGTCTGCTCGCGTGTGCCGTTTGTGTGCCGTGTCGCCTGCTCGCGTGTACCGTTCTGTGTGCCGTGTGGTCTGCTCGCGTGTACCGTTCTGTGTGCCGTGTGGTCTGTTCGTGTGTGCTGTTCTGTGTGCCGTGTGGTCTGCTCGCGTGTACCGTTCTGTGTGCCGTGTGGTCTGCTCGCGTGTGCCGTTCTGTGTGCCGTGTCGCCTGCTCGCGTGTACCGTTCTGTGTGCCGTGTGGTCTGCTCGCGTGTACCGTTCTGTGTGCCGTGTGGTCTGTTCGTGTGTGCTGTTCTGTGTGCCGTGTGGTCTGCTCGCGTGTGCCGTTCTGTGTGCCGTGTCGCCTGCTCGCGTGTACCGTTCTGTGTGCCGTGTGGTCTGCTCGCGTGTACCGTTCTGTGTGCCGTGTGGTCTGTTCGTGTGTGCTGTTCTGTGTGCCATGTGGTCTGCTCGCGTGTACCGTTCTGTGTGCCGTGTGGTCTGCTCACGTGTGCCGTGTGGTCTGCTCGCGTGTACCGTTCTGTGTGCCGTGTGGTCTGCTCGCGTGTACCGTTCTGTGTGCCGTGTGGGCTGCTCGCGTGTACCGTTCTGTGTGCTGTGTGGCCTGCTCGCGTGTGCCGTTCTGTGTGCCGTGTGGTCTGCTCGCGTGTACCGTTCTGTGTGCCGTGTGGTTTGCTCGCGTGTGCTGTGGTAATGAGAGCTTGCGCATGCTATCATGTTTAAACCTTTGCAACCTGCTTATTATCTGTATTTGGCTCACCCAAATACAACAAACGTCTTTATGGGTATATCTGCCCCATTCAATATGAATATACAAGCTACTGTACTGTAAAAAACTCATTACAGGTACTGTACATTATCGTGCATTTAATCGAGTTTGTTGTTGTACACCGCTCCTTTTCTATGCCATCTCCAGGCATTGCAAATCGTCATTGCCGGGCACCAAAGGGGGCTCGGCAGTGACGCACGCTGAAAGAGAGTACTCAGTTTTCACTCTGGTTTCTTTCTTGTTGTACACCGCTCCTTTCCTATGCCATCTCCAGGCATTGCAAATCGTCATTGCCGGGCACCAAAGGGGGCTCGGCAGTGACGCACGCTGAAAGAGAGTACTCAGTTTTCACTCTGGTTTCTTGCTTTCTTGTTTTCTTGCTTTCTTGTTTGTTTGTCCAGACGATATCTCAGCCATCCTTTGAGCTAGGAAGCTGAAATTTCGGCACAATAGTGAGCAAGTCCGTTGTCAAAAACGGTGTTTTTTTTTTGATTAATCAAGAAATTGAGGAGTTATTTAATTATTAGCGATTAATTAAGTACTTATTTATTTAATCAAATTTCCTTTCTCTTCTGACCATTAACTCAGGCACCTTTTGAGTTAGGAAGTTGATATTTGGACATGCCAATGACCACGTGATTTGGCTGCAAAGGATATTTTTGATTTATTAATGAATCAATTAATCGATTAATTATTTAATTATTCGATTAATTACTAAAAAAAAAAAAATAATCAGTTACAGATTCTGATGAAATGGTGGTGGTTTATGTGTTCTGTGACCGAATTGATTAATACTTTAATTTTTTAATGATTATTATTTATTTATTTTCATTATTAATCATTTATTTATTTTCTTTCTCATTTGGCCAATATCTCAGGCACCTTTTGAGCTGGGAAGCTCATATTTGGACATGACAGTGACCAAGTGATGTGGGTATCAAGGATATTTTTGATTTATTGATTAATCATTTAATCGATTTATTATTTAT
This sequence comes from Myxine glutinosa, assembly GCF_964187855.1. NCBI lineage: Eukaryota > Metazoa > Chordata > Myxini > Myxiniformes > Myxinidae > Myxine > Myxine glutinosa. The sequence goes on along the minus strand of NC_136266.1, from coordinate 60,455,191 downwards.
TGATTAATCGATTAATTATTTATTGATTAATCAATTAATTATTTAATTTTTTATTAATGACTTTTTAAATTAAATTTCTAAAAGATCCATCTTCGGATGAAGCACTAGTAGGCCTCAAGCTGACACCGTGTATCGTTCAATCCCGTTCCGAGGTCAGAGAAACTAAAAAATAATCACTGGTAATCTGAGTACGTGCCGAGTTGTAGCACATACAAAAAGTTTAACTAACAGATCCTGCCAGTTTGAAAGTTTTCCACGCGTTTATGTCGCACTACTTTGTCTTGCATCGAAGGCACTAATTTTGAATCTAGGCCTATCAGAACACTTGCTTGGGTCACATGACAAACAAAATGGTGGCGCCCATGTCGCGCTGAATGTTTAGTCATGGCCTCGGGAAAATCGCGTTTAAAGTGCTTCATGCACTTTGAACACGTCGTGAATGACATAACTTCGCCGTTTACGCCTCTTAGATGGAGTAAATATCGTGAATGCCTGCAGACGTGGCTGCAATTGGACGGTGAGTGTCACAATCTTGCCAACAGACACCAGCATCTTGTCAACATCGACTTCACCAACACCTCCACGAGTCTATGATACACCTCCAGGAGTATAGGATCTACCTCCACGAGTCTATGATACACCTCCACGAGTCTATGATACACCTCCAGTCCTCCACGAGTCTAGGATCTACCTCCACGAGTCCACGATACACCTCCACGAGTCTACGATACACCTCCACGAGTCTACGATACACCTCCATGAGTCTACGATACACCTCCACGAGTCTACGATACACCTCCACGAGTCTACGATACACCTCCACGAGTCTACGATCTACCTCCACGAGTCTACGATACACCTCCACAAGTCTACGATACACCTCCACGAGTCTAGGATCTACCTCCACAAGTCTAGGATCTACCTCCACGAGTCTAGGATCTACCTCCACGGGTCTAGGATCTACTTCCCCGAGTCTAGGATCTACCTCCACGAGTCTAGGATCTACCTCCACGGGTCTAGGATCTACCTCCACAAGTCTAGGATCTACCTCCACGAGTCGAGGATACACCTCCACGAGTCTAGGATCTACCTCCACGAGTCTAGGATCTACCTCCACGAGTCTAGGTTCTACCTACACTGCTAATTATACCCCAAGTTATTGTGCAGGGTGGGACGAAACGAGCTCTGTTGTACAATGTCTGCATCGGTGGGTGATATTGGATATGCGTCTGCCTGCGTTCAATGTCAACCCACTGTTTCCGTTTGATCTCGATTAAAGGTCACATGACAGAGGTAAAACCTCAGATGTTTCAAACTCGAGTTATGATCTGCAAAAATATTTTCAAAGGGCACATGTCCTGTTACACCCAAAAATTTAATCTGTCCATCTTTGCATGGCAGGCCATTGTGGTGTCAAATTTGGTTGTTGTTGTATCACTTCGGACAGTTCTCTCGAACAAGCCCGTGACACAAAGACAGCGGATCGATCTCCCAGAAACGACCCAGAGATCCCCCACATCTAGGATGGTGTGACCCACCTTCACGAAGTCAGGGCCACGTCAGAGTTGGAGAAAGAGAGAAACAGGGACAAGAGGGAGAGGGACGGTCCATGGGGACCAATCGGCACTCTGACCCTAATAAAGTGCTGACCTGACGAATCCGGGCAGCAGGACAGAATGGGGAAGATTTTGTCCCCGAATTGTATTGGGGGGAGGAGGGGGAAGGGTTCGACCACCATGAAGAAGCATCCGCGATATTTACTGTGAAGTTTGATTGAAATCCCTTCTCTCGTCCACAAGTTGTGGTAACCAAGATTTTAAATTAAAGGCCATGGTCACATGACCATGGTCCCTTTGACCTTTTCAACCCAAAATCTAACCAGTTCATCTTTGCATTACAGTTCATACCAATTTTGTTATCATACCAATTATTACAGTTCATACCAATAAGCCAATCCCATAAGCGGTTATTCTGGAAACGAAAGTCTGGTACGGACCGACAACCGGACGGACAACCGTCCTGCGGAGGCATAAAAACGTGCACTGTATACTAATTTTAATAATAAAATACTCACGATCACCTTGCTGTTCTACCTGAGCTAAATAATTGCTGATTAATTCTACCTGAGATTTTTCAAGTATATTGCTTGATCTTGTGCGTTATTCTGTCTGTTTGTCTGTCTGTTTTTCTGTCTGTCTGTTTTTCTGTCTGTCTGTTTTTCTGTCTGTCTGTTTGTCTGTCTGTCTGTTTGTCTGTCTGTCTGTTTGTCTGTCTGTCTGTCTGTCTGTCAGTCAGGCGCCTACAGGTCACAATTTTCAACCGATCTTCATGAAATTTCACCAAATGGTAGAGTTGATCATAAGCAAGAAGCTTATTGTTTTTGGGATCAAAAGGTCAATAGGTCAACATAGGCCAAAGTTCACCAACTTTGTCGAATTTCTAAAATCCTCAATTTTCATCCGATTGCTTTGAAATTTTAAGAAGATTTGTGCTACTTGAGCCCGTGGACATTCAGAATTTTCGCATACATCGAAGCCTGTATCTTTGCGTATTGGAATTGACACGACGGTGAATAAACTATCATGCGCTTTACTTCAGGTGTGTGCCTTATTATTATCTATGGATTGATACTTATTGTATCAATGGATTATCATGTATTCATCAGATTCATACCGCCGACCATAATACCAAGCTTCCCTACTCGACATTCACGATGCTATCCCTGGTCATCATGCGGTCCCCATATGCATCTGGAGGCATTTTTAGTGTCGCCCCCTTCATCCGTTGTTTTCCAGGCAACCACGAAACGTCGTCAATAAGCAGTATCCCTTCCATATGCCAAGCTTACCCATTTTCGAGAGGATATCTCTGATGGTTTCGAAAATATTTTGGGTTAATTTCGGAGAAATTCATTGAATTTTACAGTAGGTATGTACGACAAAAGTACATTTTTTACATTTCCGCTGTATGATGAATGCGTAAGTAAGAGCCTTCGAAACTGACAGGGCCACAGAACCATGGGAGGTCTGTGCCAAGCATAAATTCCTAGGCTGAATTATATGTACTAATGGAGATTCCACGCCGCAAAGTCGGCACCGCAACTAAAAATCCTCCTTTTTGACTCTACCTGACCTAGTTTGACGTGGCCGTTCACGGAAACTGGCAGGATTTCAGAGTTAAACTTTTAACACAAGGTCAGGCATGTTACATACAATAAGAAAATGCATGGAAATCGTAGTCCCACGATTTCGGAACGAAACTCATTTTTTTGGCACTATTTCAGGCCTTGAGGCCTATAGTGGTTTAGTTATGCTATTAGCCAATTGATTAAGAAAATATTTTGTGATAATCTTTTATTGATTTTAATTGTACACCGCTCCTTTCCTATGCCATCTCCAGGCATTGCAAATCGTCATTGCCGGGCACCAAAGGGGGCTCGGCAGTGACGCACGCTGAAAGAGAGTACTCAGTTTTCACTCTGGTTTCTTTCTTGTTTTCTTTCTTGCTTTCTTGCTTTCTTGCTTTCTTGCTTTCTTGTTTGTTTGTCCGGACGATATCTCAGCCATCCTTTAAGCTAGGAAGCTGAAATTTCGGCACAGTGGTTTCAATGGCTCCTCAATAGTGGCTCCTCAATAGTGAGCAAGTCCTTTGTCAAAAACGGTATTTTTTTTTTTGATTAATCAATAAATTGAGGAGTTATTTAATTATTAGCGATTAATTAAGATCTCGCGAGATCTCGATCGGGGCGGTCACGGATTTTCGAAGCTGTTCCACGATCTTCACGCACGCTCGAAGCTAAGTCATTGTCACATTTGTATTCTTGTCTAAACTGTTTATCTTCCGTGTGTGTACCTTTTAAGTGTCCCTCGGTAGTTTTATCGGGGTTAATCTTTCATACCTGTAAAAAATAGTCGAGTATCTCGTGCCGCGCGCGGCCACGCGGTCTAGTTGTTGAAGCTTCCGACCTGGAGGCTTGGTTTCTCTCCGGGCATCCAAAGTGGTTATTTTTTCATTCGTGTGTTTGTCAAATTTCAACTCGTTACTTTATCGTCCATGCTTTATTGTTTGTTTATAGTTAGTTTTGGTTTGAATTTCCTGTAACTCGTAATTAATTAATCCTGTTCTGCGCCTCGTGTGCGGCCTTGTACCCCTGTCGGTGTTTGTTAACTTAAGTCCCCTACATCGTGTTTTGCTTGGCTCTCAGTTTTTCCCTTCTACACCGAACGTAATACTCTGTCTAACGTTTTAAATCCCCACCCCACCCCACCCACCCCCCCCCAAAAAAAACAAACAAAAAAACATTTATTTTTCCTTTCTCCACGTGTGCCGTTGTCTCATCCTGTACTTTCTGTCCAGGTGTATCGCGGTGCTTTTCGCCCCGCCCCCATTATCTCCTTGCCATCCACCTTTTGCCCTGTTCACGTGACTCGTGGTGGTCCCTCTCGGCCCTCCCCCCGTTGGTATTTTGTGCATATAAGATTGTTCACGGTTCTGTTTAAATATTATTTTAAATATGTTTAACCTTTCCCCTTCAGTGGTTTATTCAGTGGTATATTACAACACGCCGTTTTTCTTCCTATTTAAAAGGCTTTTCTCAATTTCCTCTCCAACTCATTCCACGTCAAAAAAAAGAAATTCAATATCTTATACGTCTCCCTCACTACATGGTCTAAATTCACATTCATTCCATCCCTCCTCCATCGTTCTGAATCGGATTGCTAACTTGAAAATCACAACAAACCCAATTTGTTATCAATGTTCGTCTTTCATTAATCATCCACTTTCTAAACTCCCCTCTTGCCCCTCCCCTCCAAATCCCCCCCCTTGCACCTACACTCCTAAACTCCCCCCTTTCCCCTCCACTCTTAAACTCCCCCCTTGCCCCTCCACTCCTGAACTCCCCCCCCTGCCCTTCCCCTCCTAAAGTCCCCCCTTGCCCCTCCCCTCCAAATCCCCCCCCTTGCCCCTCCGCTCCTGAACTCCCCCCTTGCCCTTCCCCTCATAAACTCCTCCCTTGCCCCTCCCCTCCAAATCCCCCCCCCTTGCCCCTACACTCCTAAACTCCCCCCTTGCCCCTCCACTACTAGACTCCCCCCTTGCCCCTCCCCTCCTAAACTCCCCCCTTGCCCCTCCCCTCCTAAACTCCCGCCTCACTCCTCCCCTTCAAAACTCCCCCCCAACTCCTCCCATTCAAATCTCCCCCCATACCATTCCTCTCAAATTCTCCCTCCTCCCCCCTCCTCAAAGTTGCCTCCTCCCCACCTCGTCTCCCTTCTATCTCATGCCTCCACCCCCCCCCCCAACCTTCTACTGTCCCATGCCCCCCCTCAAACAACCCCTCACTCTGCCTCATCCCTTCACCACCAAACCTTTCATCCTCCTCATCCTTCCTTTTCTTGGAACTCTTCTGTAATCTCTGACACACTATCAACTGCTCTCCCTACCTCCCCCTCTCATCCTTCATCTTACCCTACTCCTCCCCTCCCCTGTCCTGTACCCGATGCTCCCCCTCTCTCTTCTTTAACGGTATGGACCTCAAACATCCGGGGCCTTCGCTCAAACCTGACTGATCTCTCCATACAGGTTGCTTTTGACAATCCAGACTTGATCTGCTTAACAGAGACTTTCCTCCTTCAAGATGTCTCTGATTCCTCAATATCTCTTCCTGGTTACTCCCTCTTCCGGTATGATAGACCTGAGCCTCGTCCTGGTGGTGGGGTGGCTATCTTTATCAAAAACTCTCTTCCTCATTCTCCTTGCACTGCCCTCTCTCCTCCTCACCCCCAGGAGTACCTCTGGCTACGGCTTCCTCTCCGCTCCCACCTTTTGTTCATATGTGTTCTGTACCGTCCCCCAAACAGTGATGACTCAATTTACATTTCACTCTCTGACAACATGGACCAACTTCTATCCACTCATCCCAACTCTCTCTTCCTCATATGTGGTGACTTCAACTCTCATCATGCCACCTGGTTGGGTGTGGGTTCCTCTCTCACCAGTCATGGCACCTCAGCAAAGGACTTCTGTGACTCACTGGGATTGACACAATCTGTCAATTTCCCGACCCGGATCTCAGCCAATGGAGTTTCTTCTCTTCTAGACTTGGTTATGACAAACTTCCCTGCTAATGTCTGATGCTCTTCTTCTGCTCCAATCGGTTCTTCTCATCATGTGCTTGTCAAACTGGACATCTCTCTGGCCATTCTCAGAGAGCCTCCTCAGCGTCAAAGAGTCTGGCATTTCACTCAGGCCGACTGGGACGGGCTTCAAGCAGCCATCAATCGTCTGGATTGGTCTCCCATCTCCACTGCCTCTGACATCAATTCTTCCTGGGAATTCTTCCAAAGCAAACTGATCTCTCTCATGCACAGATTTATCCCATCTCGTCTTCAGTTGTCTTACCCTTCCTCCCGTCCATGGTACACCGAATCTTGTGGTGAGGCAGTTGCCCTGAAACAACTTGCCTTTGCCTCTTGGAAGACTAATCCAACTGAAGGCAATCTCAGTTCCTTCCACCAAGCTCGGAACAAGTGTGTGTCTACCCTCAGGAGTGCCAGGAAGCACTATCTCTCCTCACTCAAGAACGAACTCTCAAACCTGTCTCCTTCCTCCAAATCCTGGTGGCATCTGGTCAAATCCGTTTCTGGTGTTTGTTCCCCCTCCATCCCCTCCCTTACCTCAAATGGCCACACAGTTGACATCGCACGTGACAAAGCCGAATGCCTCAACTCTGTGTTTGCCTCAAAATCTTTAGTCCCAAACCCATCTCTCTCTGTTCCCACCTTTCCCAGTCGAACCCAACTGCTCCTGGACTCTGTGTCCTTCTCTCCTGACAAGGTGGAGGAGTTTTTGTCTAACCTCGACTCTGATTCTGCAACTGGACCAGACGGCATCAGCCCACGGGTCCTAAAATCCTGCTTTGCCACTCTATCTCACCCTCTCTCTGTTCTTTTCACCCTATCTTTTGCTCAAGGTCATCTGCCAGCATCCTGGAAATCAGCAAACATTACCGCTTTTCACAAAAAAGGTGCAAAAACAGATCCTTTTAACTACAGACCAATCAGCCTGCTCCCAATTATCAGCAAAGTCATGGAATCCATCATTGCTTCGGATATGAAATCTTTCCTCTTCTCCAATGGCTTGATCTCTGATCATCAATTTGGATTCAGACCAGGTCACTCTACTCTGGACATGCTGCTTCTCCTGTCTCAACAATGGATGGAGGTCCTCAATGCCAAACAGGAAATTAGAGCTGTCTCCCTCGACATATCACGTGCCTTCGATACGGTCTGGCACCCAGCTCTGCTCACCAAACTCTACTCCTATGGTATCCATGGAAATCTCCATGCATGGCTTGCGGACTTCCTCTCTGGTCGTAGTCAACGTGTGGCCCTGAATGGATTTCTCTCATCTCCCCTTCCTGTTCAGGCTGGAGTTCCCCAAGGCAGTGTGCTGGGCCCTGTGCTTTTTCTGGTCTTTATCAATGATCTCTCCGACTCTCTGGAAAATCCTCTCTATCTCTTTGCTGATGACTCCACTCTCTGCCGCTCCATTCCTCTTCCCTCAGATCGGCAGTCTGCAGCCTCCTCACTCTCTGAAGACCTGGACAAAATCACAGACTGGTCAAACAAGTGGAACATGTCTTTCAATCCTGACAAATCTCACACTCTTACTATGTCTCTCCGAAAAGATCGACTGGACAACCCTCCCATCTACTTTCTCAACAATCCTCTCCAAGAAGTTCTGTCGCTCAAGCTTTTGGGTCTCACTATCTGCCATGATCTTTCTTGGGAAAACCACATTTCCAAGCTGGCCTGCAAAGCCAGTCGCCGACTGGGCATCCTCCGTCGTGCGAAGTCCTTCCTAGGCACACCTGAGCTCCTCACCACATGCAAGGTTTTCATCCGCAGCTCAATGGAATACTGTTCTCCCCTATGGGCTGGTGCTGCTGCCTCACACCTAGCTCGGCTTCACGCTGTTGAAACCAAAACTTTCAGAATCATTGGAATCTCCCGCGATGAAGCTATCTCTGAGGGCCTTTCACCCACTCACCGCAGGCAGGTAGGTGGTCTTTCTGTCTTCTACCGACTCCTCTCCGGCCTTGCTCCCCCAGCTCTCTCTGTGCTCTGTCCCCCAAATATTCCTACAGGTCGCACAAGATCTGCCAGCAAGCCTCTGATGGTTAAACTGCCAAAATCTCGACTCTCTGCTCACCTTCACTCCTTCATTCCTCTTTTCTCCCGCCTCTGGAACAAACTCCCACACTCCCTTCAATCCCACTCCTCCCTCCAGGTCTTTAAAACAGCTATTCACCACCATCTCTTATCTTCCCCCATCCAAAACCTTGATCTTTTCTACCCCCGCTAATTCACCCCAGATCCACCTTGTTTGAAATTCCAACTTCTTTCCTGGAAGTCCTGGCAGTGTCCATATGTTTTATACCTCTCCCACCGCCCCCTTCCCATGCCCCCCCCCCCCCAAAGCCCTCGCCCTCTCTCAGATCTCTCGATGTCTCCATGTCTCTCGGTCCCTGCTCTCAAATGTTGTGTTTGTGTCCTTCCCCCTCTCTCCCCATCTTGTCTTCCGCTCCCGATGTTATATGTTTTATATGTCGGTTTGTCTTTCTGTGTGATTAATGTTCGCTCTTTCACGAGCCTCGATCTTGTATACAAAAAAAAAAAAAAAAAAATTAAGTACTTATTTAATTAATCAAATTTCCTTTCTCTTCTGACCATTAACTCAGGCACCTTTTGAGTTAGGAAGCTCATATTTGGACATGCCAATGACCAGGTGATTTGGCTGCAAAGGATATTTTTGATTTATTAATTAATCAATGAATCGATTAATTATTTAATTATTCGATTAATGACCCAAATTTTTTTTTTTTTTTAAGTTACAGATTCTGATGAAATAGTGGTAGTTTATGTGTTCTGTGACCAAATTGATTAATAATTTAATTTTTTTATGATTATTATTTATTTATTTTCATTATTAATCATTTATTTATTTTCTTTCTCATTTGGCCAATATCTCAGGCACCTTTTGAGCTGGGAAGCTAATATTTGGACATGAGTGACCAAGTGATGTGGCTATCAAGGATATTTTTGATTTATTGATTAATCATTTCATCTATTAATTATTTATTGATTAATCGATAAATTATTTATTGAGTAATCAATTAATTATTTAATTTTTTATAAATGACTTATTTAATTAAATTTCTAAAAGATACATCTTCGGATGAAACACTAGTGGTTTAGTTATGCGATTAGCCAATTGATTATGAAAATATTTTGTGATAATCTTTTATTGATTTTAATTATACAATTAATCAATCAATTAGTGTACACCTCTCCCTCCCAATGCAGCCTCAATGAGCTGCACTGCGGTATTGCCGGGCGCCGGAGGCGCCCCGGCAATGCCGCGCTGCAGCATATTTAATTATTTGGCATGGGGCGGTGTACTTTGAATGTATTTGTACTTGTTATACAATTAATCAATCAATTAGGGTACACCTCTCCCTCCCAATGCAGCCTCTATGAGCTGCACTGCGGTATTGCCGGGCGCCAAAGGCCGCGCTGTAGGATATTTAATTATTTGGCATGGGGGCGGTGTACTCTGAATGTATGTGCACTTGTTTTTTTTCTTGTTTGTTTGTTGTACACCGCACCTTTCCTATGCCATCTCCAGGCATTGCAAATCGTCATTGCCGGGCACCAAAGGGGGCTCGGCAGTGACGCGCGCTGAAAGGGAGTACTCAGTTTTCACTCTGGTTGTTTGTTTGTTTTCTTGCTTGCTTGTTTGTTTGTTTGTTTGTCTGGGCTATATCTCAGCCATCCTTTGAGATAGGAAGCTGAAATTTTGGCACAATAGTGAGCAAGTCCTTTGTCAAAAACGGTATTTTTTGTTTTTTGATCAATCAATAAATTGAGGAGTTATTTAATTATTAGCGATTAATTAAGTACTTATTTGATTAATCAAATTTCCTTTCTCTTCTGACCATTAACTCAGGCACCTTTTGAGTTAGGAAGCTGATATTTGGACATGCCAATGACCACGTGCTTCGGCTGCAAAGGCTATTTTTGATTTATTAATTAATCAATTAATCGATTAATTATTTAATTATTCGATTAATGACTAAATTTTTTTTTTTTTTAAGTTACAGATTCTGATGAAATGGTGGTGGTTTGTGTGTTCTCTGACCGAATTGATTGATAATTTAATTTTTTTATGATTATTATTTTTTTATTTTCATTATGAATCATTTATTTCTTTTCTTTCTCATTCGGCCAATATCTCAGGCACCTTTTGAGCTGGGAAGCTAATATTTGGACATGACAGTGACCAAGTGATGTGGCTATCAAGGATATTTTTGATTTATTGATAAATCATTTAATCGATTAATTATTTATTGATTAATCGATTAATTATTTATTGATTAATCAATTAATTATTTCATTTTTTATTAATGACTTATTTAATTAAATTTCTAAAAGATACATCTTCGGATGAAGCACTCGTGGTTTAGTTATGCTATTAGCCAATTGATTATGAAAATATTTTGTGATAATCTTTTATTGATTTTAATTATACAATTATCAATCAATTAGTGTACACCTTTCCCTCCCAATGCAGCCTCTATGAGCTGCACTGCGGTATTGCCAGGCGCCAGAGGCGCCCCGGCAATGCCGCGCTGTAGGATATTTAATTATTTGGCATGGGGGCGGTGTACTTTGAATGTATCTGTACTTGTTTGTTGTACACCGCTCCTTTCCTATGCCATCTCCAGGCATTGCAAATCGTCATTGCCGGGCACCAAAGGGGGCTCGGCAGTGACGCACACTGAAAGAGAGTACTCAGTTTTCACTCTGGTTGTTTGTTGTACACCGCTCCTTTCCTATGCCACCTCCAGGCATTGCAAATCGTCATTGCCGGGCACCGAAGGGGGCTCGGCAGTGACGCACGCTGAAAGAGAGTACAGTAGTGACCCCTAATTCCGAACGCCCCTCATCTCGAACTACTCTAATTCCGAACCGTAAATTCGAGAAAATTTTGTCCCTAATTCCGAATGTATTTCTATAACCGAACCGCCAACATAGCGTTAGCGTCGTTCATATTTCCCGCCGCGAGCGTCGTTCATATTTCCAGTGCTGAAATTAGAGAACTGTGCTTCCATTGGTCTAAAACACAGGCCATTGTTGAAAAGTGGCACCCTATTAAAGCAGTGGTTAACAGGAGCATTAACTTGTTCAGTGACGATGTGATTGACCACTTCAGAAAAATTAAGAAAAGTCGCCAACACCAGGCAACTTTGGAGAGGTGGTTCTCTAAAGAAAGCAAGCCTAGTGAGCCCCAACCCTCTACAAGTGGTGTTAAGAGACAAAGAGAGCAAACACCGTAAGTCAAGTCATCTGATGTTAGCTTGGAAGGTGCCTCACCTTCCAAGCAATAAAACCCTCTCCCTCCTTCCTCCTCTCCAGCCTCCACATGCACCATCAGAACTCTCCACGAAGGTAAATGCAGTTATTTTCATGTTAGTACATTTACTTCTTGTTTTTATTATTATTATTAGTTGATATTTAGGGCATTTACTCATCTTATTTTACCTTGAATCATGTGTATTTGCAGTTAACAGTGTCTTGATAATGGGTTTTTGGGGTCCAGGAACGGATTAATTCACTTTCCATTATTTCTTATGAGGAAAATAGTTTCTAATTCCGAACTTTTCCCAATCCGAACTGCCGCTGGAACGAATTAAATTCGGATTTAGAGGTTCCACTGTACTCAGTTTTCACTCTGGTTTCTTGTTTGTTTTCTTGTTTTCTTGGTTGTCCGGACGATATCTCAGCCATCCTTTGAGCTAGGAAGCTGAAATTTCGGCACAGTAGTGAGCAAGTCCTTTGTCAAATACGGTATTTTTTGTTTTTTGAATAATCAATTAATTGAGGAGTTATTTAATTATTAGCGTTTAATTAAGTACTTATTTAATTAATTAAATTTCATTTATCTTCTGACCATTATTAACTCAGGCACCTTTTGAGTTAGGAAGCTGATATTTGGACATGCCAATGACCAGGTGATTTGGCTGCAAAGGATATTTTTGATTTATTAATTAATCAATTAATCGATTAATTATTTAATTATTCGATTAATGACAAAAAAATTTTTTTTTTTTAAGTTACAGATTCTGATGAAATAGTGGTAGTTTATGTGTTCTCTGACCAAATTGATTAATAATTTAATTTTTTTATGATTATTATTTATTTATTTTCATTATTAATCATTTATTTATTTTCTTTCTCATTTGGCCAATATCTCAGGCACCTTTTGAGCTGGGAAGCTAATATTTGGACATGAGTGACCAAGTGATGTGGCTATCAAGGATATTTTTGATTTATTGATTAATCATTTCATCTATTAAGTATTTATTGATTAATCGATTAATTATTTATTGAGTAATCAATTAATTATTTAATTTTTTATAAATGACTTATTTAATTAAATTTCTAAAAGATACATCTTCGGATGAAGCACTACTGGTTTAGTTATGCGATTAGCCAATTGATTATGAAAATATTTTGTGATAATCTTTTATTGATTTTAATTATACAATTAATCAATCAATTAGTGTACACCTCTCCCTCCCAATGCAGCCTCAATGAGCTGCACTGCGGTATTGCCGGGCGCCGGAGGCGCCCCGGCAATGCCGCGCTGCAGCATATTTAATTATTTGGCATGGGGCGGTGTACTTTGAATGTATGTGTACTTGTTTGTTTTCTTTCTTGGTTGTCCGGACGATATCTCAGCCATCCTTTGAGCTAGGAAGCTGAAATTTCGGCACAGTCGTGAGCAAGTCCTTTGTCAAATACGGTATTTTTTGTTTTTTGAATAATCAATTAATTGAGGAGTTATTTAATTATTAGCGTTTAATTAAGTACTTATTTAATTAATTAAATTTCATTTATCTTCTGACCATTATTAACTCAGGCACCTTTTGAGTTAGGAAGCTGATATTTGGACATGCCAATGACCAGGTGATTTGGCTGCAAAGGATATTTTTGATTTATTAATTAATCAATTAATCGATTAATTATTTAATTATTCGATTAATGACCCAAAAAAATTTTTTTTTTAAGTTACAGATTCTGATGAAATAGTGGTAGTTTATGTGTTCTCTGACCAAATTGATTACCAATTTAATTTTTTTATGATTATTATTTATTTATTTTCATTATTAATCATTTATTTATTTTCTTTCTCATTTGGCCAATATCTCAGGCACCTTTTGAGCTGGGAAGCTAATATTTGGACATAAGTGACCAAGTGATGTGGCTATCAAGGATATTTTTGATTTATTGATTAATCATTTCATCTATTAATTATTTATTGATTAATCGATTAATTATTTATTGAGTAATCAATTAATTATTTAATTTTTTATAAATGACTTATTTAATTAAATTTCTAAAAGATACATCTTCGGATGAAGCACTAGTGGTTTAGTTATGCGATTAGCCAATTGATTATGAAAATATTTTGTGATAATCTTTTATTGATTTTAATTATACAATTAATCAATCAATTAGTGTACACCTCTCCCGCCCAATGCAGTCTCTATGAGCTGCACTGCGGTAATCCCGCGCTGCAGCATATTTAATTATTTGGCATGGGGCGGTGTACTTTGAATGTATGTGTACTTGTATTTTCTTGTTTGTTTGTTTGTTTGTTTGTCCGGGCGATATCTCAGCCATCCTTTGAGCTAGGAAGCTGAAATTCCAGCACAATAGTGGGCAAGTACTTTGTCAAAAACGGTATTTTTTTTTTGATTAATCAATTAATTGAGGAGTTATTTAATTATTACTGATTAATTAAGTACTTATTTGATTAATTAAATTTCCTTTCTCTTCTGATCATTAACTCAGGTACCTTTTGAGTTAGGAAGCTGATAATTGGACACACCCATGACCAGGTGATTTGGCTGCAAAGGCTATTTTTGATTTATTAATTAATCGATTAATTATTCGATTAATTACTTTAAAAAAACATTTTTCCCAGTTACAGATTCTGATGAAATGGTGGTGGTTTTTGTATTCTGTGACCGAATTGATTAATAATTAAATTTTTAATGATTATTATTTATTTATTTTCATTATTAATCATTTATTTATTTTCTTTCTCATTTGGCCAATATCTCCGGCACCTTTTGAGCTGGGAAGCTAATATTTGGACATGACGGTGACCAAGTGATGTGGCTATCAAGGATATTTTTCATTTATTGATTAATCATTTAATCGATTAATTATTTATTTATTGATTAATTAATTTTTGTTTTTTTATTAATGACTTATTTAATTACATTTTTAAAAGATACATCTTCGGATGAAGCACTAGTGGTTTAGTTATGCTTTTAGCCAATTGATTAAGAAAATATTTTGTGATAATCTTTTATTGATTTTAATTATACAATTAATCAATCAATTATTGTACACCTCTCCCTCCCAATGCAGTCTCTCTGAGCTGCACTGTAGGATATTTAATTATTTGGCATGGGGAGGGAGAGGTACTTTGAATGTATCTTTACTTGTTTTTTGTTTTTTTTTGGCTGTCTGTGAACAAGATATCTCAAAGCTGTGGATGAAATTTGGCAGAGAGGTAGTGTGTGTGACAAGGACGAAAAGATTAGATTTTGGTGAAGATCCGGATTTGGATCCGGTTTGTAGAATTTTTAAAAGTTATTCTACAGCATTGGGAGATGGGGCCAAAAATGATTTTTCGCAAGATATCACAAAAAGTTAGACAGATGTGGACGAAACTTGGTGGAGAGGTTGGGTGTCTGACCAGGATTCGATTTTGGAGAAGATCTGAATATGGATTTGGATACGAGAATTATTTATTTTTCAAGTGATTCTTCACCATTGAGAGATGGGGTGAAAAGCGATATATGAACATGATGTAAAAAAGTTATGGACGAGTTATGACTAAACTTGGCGGACGAATTGGTTTGGTGATGAGAACAAGCCGATTAGATTTTGATTCAGGTCCGAATCCAGATCCGGCCTATCAGTGGGATAGAAACCATAATCTGTTCAGCCTGGCGGAGATATGCGCTCTACCGAGTGCCGTTCTAGTTCATGTATTTAATTATGTGTCTTTGGCTGAAGTATTTGTGCCTGATTGAGGGGAATTGCCCTGGATTCGCACAAATGAATCGCGTCAATGTATTGTCTGTTTTACAAATTGTAAACATTGCAATTATCCCTCAATTTCCAAATGTTCCTGGATAGCGAAACGTGAATCCAAAACTTTTCCCATCATTTTAAAGGTTAAAAAACGGATTTGTTCCTGGTCCAACCATTTTGGATCTCCTTAACGTAATCTTTTTCACTCTACGTAAGGTAATAAAAGTACCGTTAGAAATGAGAACAAAAACCTGAAGTAAATGACATTTACATTAAAAAATCCAACTTTACGCTAAATGAATAGAAAATCCTTTTACCTTTTCGAGATGTATGTACTCACCACAAATGTGCAATGACTGTGAGTTTCTCGACCTTTACATTACCCAGTGCTTGCAAACCAAAGAGTGGGGTTAAACGATCAGTTTGCGTGGGTACGTATGGCATTCATATGTCTGCATTTTTAAATGATCGTTTTCATGGAAACCGTTTTCTGATTGACACAAAATTTTCGCCATAGTATGCATCTACTCATGTGGAATTGTTTTAGTGATGATCATCATGTCATAGGTCACTGGTATGGGCACCATCTTGTTTAAATTATTTTGATAATTTTCTCGACAACCGTTAGTGTGTTTGACACAATTTTCACCATAGTGTGTGTCCACTCATGTGGAATTTATTAGTGGTAATTATGACATCATAGGCCACATGGTACGGGTTCCATCTTGGAAAAAATCGAAAAACTTTGCACCTCTATATCTCCAAAACTGCTCCATGCAAAAATGGAAACGTGGCTCATTGTTAAGAACTCCGCATGGGGAATAAGGGTTGTTAACGCTGACGTCATTGGTGCCTTCATTATGATGTCATAATTCAAGTTCAACACTTAATCTGACCAGATTGAAATTTCTTGTGTGATCTACTCTTGATTCATGTAAATTATGTAGTAAAAAGACAATCTTGTTGTTGTGAAAAATGTAAATTGAGGGATACCTGTATGCAAACTGTGAAAAGATCTGATCTCCCATCACCACTATCTTACCACCTTTTATCTAATTAACCCGAACCCATCCAACCCCTTTAACCACCTGTATCACAATCGTTTTAATCCCCCACCCCCCCCCTTCCCCCCCCTTTAGGAAATTTCTTCCCAGTACAAAGGAGTCCATTTAACCTGCCGATGAAGCAAAATGTGCCTGCTTTTACCATTAAAGAAACAAGCAAACCAGTACTGGCCATACCGGTTTCATCTTCCAGCTCACAACCATGCTCCAGTCATTCTTTGAAGAAAAATGTTGTAAGAAGGAGTTCTTCTGATAATTGGCGCTCTAAAGTCGATGAGCTCCATGCACAATGGAGACAGAAACCAGAGTGAGTTTGTTTGTGGCATAATTATGAAATTACCATGTTTTCCATGGTCTCTTGTATTTTTGTCATTTAAACAAAGTCGATTCTTGTTCATGTATCTTTACATTTATGAAATACAGTAAACTCTTAAATGTCGTGGTTTCGACCATTTGTGGATGACTTCTCAGCACTTAGTTATAGTTATTGGAGGGCCTGATTTCAACCATTTTTTTTTTTTTTTTAAGCAGATGTGAGTCATCGTTTGCCTCCACACATGGGTGTTTAAATTGCACCCAAAGCCAATCATATTTTATTGTGCACTCACAGCTAATAATAAACGAATGTACTGTGGCTCTCTCACTCTCTTGCGCTCTTGCTCACTCTTTCTCTTGCCCTCTCGCTCTCGCGCTCGCTGTTGCTCTCGCCCCCGCGCTCGCTATCTCTCTCTCTCGCTCTCTCTCTCTCGCTCTCTCGTCACCCCTTGCTCTCTCTCTCTCTTCACCCCTTGCTCTCTCTCGTCACCCCTTGCTCTCTCTCTCGTCACCCCTTGCTCTCTCTCTCGTCACCCCTTGCTCTCTCTCTCGTCACCCCTTGCTCTCTCTCTCGTCACCCCTTGCTCTCTCTCTCTCGTCACCCCTTGCTCTCTCTCTCGTCACCCCCTTGCTCTCTCTCTCGTCACCCCTTGCTCTCTCTCTCGTCACCCCTTGCTCTCTCTCTCGTCACCCCTTGCTCTCTCTCTCGTCACCCCTTGCTCTCTCTCTCGGCACCCCTTGCTCTCTCTCTCGTCACCCCTTGCTCTCTCTCTCGTCACCCCTTGCTCTCTCTCTCTCGCCACCCCTTGCTCTCTCTCTCGTCACCCCTTGCTCTCTCTCTCGTCACCCCTTGCTCTCTCTCTCGTCACCCCTTGCTCTCTCTCTCGTCACCCCTTGCTCTCTCTCTCTCATCACCCCTTGCTCTCTCTCGTCACCCCTTGCTCTCTCTCTCTCGTCAACCCTTGCTCTCTCTCTCGTCAACCCTTGCTCTCTCTCTCGTCACCCCTTGCTCTCTCTCTCTCGTCACCCCTTGCTCTCTCTCTCTGGTCACCCCTTGCTCTCTCTCTCTCGTCACCCCTTGCTCTCTCTCTCGTCACCCCTTGCTCTCGCTCTCGTCACCCCTTGCTCTCTCTCTCGTCACCCCTTGCTCTCGCTCTCGTCACCCCTTGCTCTCGCTCTCGTCACCCCTTGCTCTCGCTCTCGTCACCCCTTGCTCTCGCTCTCGTCACCCCTTGCTCTCGCTCTCGTCACCCCTTGCTCTCGCTCTCGTCACCCCTTGCTCTCGCTCTCGTCACCCCTTGCTCTCGCTCTCGTCACCCCTTGCTCTCGCTCTCGTCACCCCTTGCTCTCGCTCTCGTCACCCCTTGCTCTCGCTCTCGTTACCCCTTGCTCTCGCTCTCGTCACCCCTTGCTCTCGCTCTCGTCACCCCTTGCTCTCGCTCTCGTCACCCCTTGCTCTCGCTCTCGTTACCCCTTGCTCTCGCTCTCGTCACCCCTTGCTCTCGCTCTCGTCACCCCTTGCTCTCGCTCTCATCACCCCTTGCTCTCGCTCTCGTCACCCCTTGCTCTCGCTCTCGTCACCCCTTGCTCTCGCTCTCGTCACCCCTTGCTCTCGCTCTCGTCACCCCTTGCTCTCGCTCTCGTCACCCCTTGCTCTCGCTCTCGTCACCCCTTGCTCTCGCTCTCGTCACCCCTTGCTCTCGCTCTCGTCACCACTTGCTCTCGCTCTCGTCACCACTTGCTCTCGCTCTCGTCACCCCTTGCTCTCGCTCTCGTCACCCCTTGCTCTCGCTCTCGTCACCCCTTGCTCTCGCTCTCGTCACCCCTTGCTCTCGCTCTCGTCACCCCTTGCTCTCGCTCTCGTCACCCCTTGCTCTCGCTCTCGTCACCCCTTGCTCTCGCTCTCGTCACCCCTTGCTCTCGCTCTCGTCACCCCTTGCTCTCGCTCTCGTCACCCCTTGCTCTCGCTCTCGTCACCCCTTGCTCTCGCTCTCGTCACCCCTTGCTCTCGCTCTCGTCACCCCTTGCTCTCGCTCTCGTCACCCCTTGCTCTCGCTCTCGTCACCCCTTGCTCTCGCTCTCGTCACCCCTTGCTCTCGCTCTCGTCACCCCTTGCTCTCGCTCTCGTCACCCCTTGCTCTCGCTCTCGTCACCCCTTGCTCTCGCTCTCGTCACCCCTTGCTCTCGCTCTCGTCACCCCTTGCTCTCGCTCTCGTCACCCCTTGCTCTCGCTCTCGTCACCCCTTGCTCTCGCTCTCGTCACCCCTTGCTCTCGCTCTCGTCACCCCTTGCTCTCGCTCTCGTCACCCCTTGCTCTCGCTCTCGTCACCCCTTGCTCTCGCTCTCGTCACCCCTTGCTCTCGCTCTCGTCACCCCTTGCTCTCGCTCTCGTCACCCCTTGCTCTCGCTCTCGTCACCCCTTGCTCTCGCTCTCGTCACCCCTTGCTCTCGCTCTCGTCACCCCTTGCTCTCGCTCTCGTCACCCCTTGCTCTCGCTCTCGTCACCCCTTGCTCTCGCTCTCGTCACCCCTTGCTCTCTCGCTCTCGTCACCCCTTGCTCTCTCGCTCTCGTCACCCCTTGCTCTCTCGCTCTCGTCACCCCTTGCTCTCTCGCTCTCGTCACCCCTTGCTCTCTCTCTCTCGTCACCCCTTGCTCTCGCTCTCGTCACCCCTTGCTCTCTCTCTCGTCACCCCTTGCTCTCTCTCTCTGGCTCTGGCTCTCTCTCTGGCTCTTGCTCTCTCTCTTGCTCTCTCTCTGGCTCTCTCTTGCTCTCTCTCTGGCTCTCTCTTGCTCTCTCTCTGGCTCTCTGGCTCTCTCTCGCTCTCTCTCTGGCTCTCTCTTGCTCTCTCTCTGGCTCTCTGGCTCTCTCTCTCTTGCTCTCTCTGGCTCTCTCTTGCTCTCTCTCTCTCTTTCTCACCCACACCCCCCACCCCACATTTGACATTGTCTATCTTTTCATTTTATTCAAGACTTAAAATGCCTCAAAGCATGGTGAAAGAGGATATTCCACCTGAAGGAAGACCATTGCCAGAAAAGACAAGGGATTTGGGTATGTTGATCTTTTTGCAGGGTTACCTTTGATATATGAAAATTTATTCGTGTTCATTTAGTCACCTCAGCCATCGAAGGTGGATGGAGGTTGTTTTTGTCTGTGAGAGGGATATCAAAGTTGTGGACTGGTTTGGACGAAATTTGGTGGACAGGTTGGGTGTGTGACAAGGATGGATTGATTCGATTTTCGTGAAGATGTGGATACAAGATTTTTTTTCGTGATTCTTCTGATGGCTGATGTGATGGCTGATGGAGGTTTCCGGTTTCTGGTTCCTCGGGCGAGTGAAGCGTACTTAGAGCTCTCCACGGCATCGAAGTTTAAGTGTTTTCCCATTCTTGTCTTTGTCAAATTTCCACTGGTTATTTTGCTGTGCACGTGTTATTGTGTGTTTCTGGTTGGTATTGGTTTGTAATTCGTACAAACTTGTGTGTAGTTAATCGTTTTCTGAGTCGTACCTCGTGCGCAGCCTGGTAACTTGGGGCTTCCCTCCCCCCGTCGGTGTTTTGTCGGTTTGGGTTATTCCCTTCGCTGTATTGCTTGTTTCTTTTATTTTATTTTCTCCCCCTCACCTCACTTCCCTAGACAAAGAATTCTATATTGATTCTTTCTCTCCTCCCGGACACGTGCTTGTTCGCTCTCCTCCTCGTCTCGGCTTGTGCCCCGCCCCCTGTATCTCGTTTCTCTTCTGCCTCTGCTCCTTCCTTCTCAAATCCACCTTCTCGCTTGGGGACTTTTCCCAGATTGTTTTTCATGGTTTTCATGGTTCTGTTTGGATATTGTTGGAATATGTTTAAACCGCAGCCGTGATGCTGACGCCCCCCCCCCTACCCCCGCCCCAGACTTTCCATGTTTTAAACGTTTCCCAGTGTGTACCCTGGTCAGAATAGGTACACCGTATCCCTGCGTGTCGTAAGAGACGACTAAGAGGGTTGGCGTCAGGAAGGGCATCCGGCCATAAAAACATTGCCTCAAAAAGAGAACCATGACAATTACAACTACATATTGGCAGGGTGCAGCCCGAAGTGGAGATCGGTTTCTGAGGTTTGGGACATGGAATGTAGGGACAATGACAGGGAGATCAGGAGAAGTGGTGGAAGTATTGGTCAGAAGAAGAGTGGACATATGTTGTGTGCAAGAGATGAGATGGAAGGGAAGTGGTGTGAGAATGGGGAAGGGTAGGCAGGGACAGAAATACAAGTTTGTGTGGCAAGGGTGCCCGGAGGGCGTGAATGGTGTTGGTGTCCTGTTTTCTGAGGAGTTTGTAGACAGTGTGGTAAGTGTGACTAGAGTGAGTGATAGGTTTATGATGGTGAAAATGATGATTGGAAAGCTCTTGGTGAACGTCATCTCGGGATATGCTCCGCAGGTTGGTCGAAGCAATGAAGAGAAGGACAAGTTCTGGTGTGCGATAGAGAAGCTGATGGAAAAGGTGAAAGATGAGGAAGTTGTTGTGGTGGGACCTGAATGGACATGTGGGAAGGAGTATGGATGGTTTTGAGGGAGTTCATGGGGGTTACGGATATGGTGTGAGAAATGGAGAAGGTGAAAGGATTTTGGAGTTTGCTGATGGAGCTGATTTGTTGATTTGTAATACTCAGTTCCAGAAAGAGGATAATAAGCTTGTTACATACACGTCAGGTGGGTCGACGACAACCGTTGACTACCTGATGGTGCGTAGGCGAGATAGGGGGCACCTCCGGGACACAAAGGTGATCCCGGGGGAGGAGGCTGTTTCACAGCACCACTTGGTTGTGTGCGACATAAGGGTGAAAGGTGCGAGGAGAGCTCGGCGGGTGAAGTATCAACCAAGAATGAAGGTGTGGAGGTTGAAAGAGGTGACAGTAAGGGAGGCATTAAAAGAGAGGCTGAGTAGGGTAGAGGATGATGTGGTTGAGCTTGAAAGTGGTTGGATGTCAATGAAAGCTAGTCTGTTGGGAGCCGTTGGTGAGGTATGTGGATGGACAAAAAGACCACCGAGGCACTCGGAAACATGGTGGTGGGGTGATGAAGTTGGAAAGAGGATTGACGAGAAGAGGAAGAAGTTCAAGGAGTGGCAGAAGGCGAAGGGTACGGGAGCAGAAACAGCAGAGCATGAAAGTTATAAGGCAGCCAGGAAGGATGTAAAGAAAGAGGTAGCAAAGGCGCAGGAGGCATGTAGGAAAATGTTCGGAGAACGCTTGGATTCGTAAGAGGGTCAGAAAGCAGTATTCAGGATTGCAAAGCACATAGCGAAAGAGAGGTGTGATGTGATGGGGGTGAGTTGCTTGAAGGATTAAGTGGGACAAATCGTTGTGGACCCAGATGGAATTAAAGGAAGATGGAAAAGATATATGGAAATGCTGTTGAATACAGAGAATGAATGGGATGGCAACATAGAGAGTAACCCAGTTTTAGGACCGGCAGAGAAAATAACTGAGAAGGAAGTTGAGGAAGCGATAAAAGCAATGAAGAGTGGAAAAGCGGGAGGGCCGACGGGAGTTGTGGGAGATATGTTGAAGGCAGCAGGAAGTTGGGGTGTGAAGAGAATGACAGAGATCTGTAATCTGGTGGTGAAAGAAGGCCGCATTCCAGTGGATTGGGAACTGAGTACCCTCGTCCCTCTATACAAGGGGAAAGGTGACCCTCTGGAGTGTGGCTCGTACCGAGCGATAAAGTTATTGGAGCATGGAATGAAGGTATTGGAAAGGGTGTTGGAGAGGAGGATAAGGAAGAAAGTGAAGATCGACGAAATGCAGTTTGGATTTATGCCAGGAAGAGGAACGACAGATGCGCTTTTCATTGTGAGGCAGTTGCAGGAGAAGTACATGGAGAAGAGGAAGAAGTTGTTTTTTGGGTTTGTTGATCTGGAGAAAGCATTCGATAGGGTTCCACGCAAAGTATTGACATGGGCATTGAGGAAGTTAGGAGTGGAGGAATGGTTGATCAGAGTAGTGATGGCAATGTACAAAAGAGCGCGCACAGCTGTAAGGACGAAGGACGGGAACAGTGGTGAGTTTGAGGTGAAGGTGGGAGTGCATCAGGGGTCGGTACTAAGTCCACTACTATTTGTAGCTGTGATGGAGGCGCTGGCTCAGAACGTAAAGGAGGGTTTACCGTAGGAGTTGTTGAATGCAGATGATCTGGTGTTGATTGCGGAAAGTATGGATGGACTGAAGGAAAAGATGAACAAGTGGAAGGAATGTATGGAGACAAAAGGTCTGAAGGTGAATATCGGAAAGACGAAGGTGATGGCAAGTGGTAAAGCATGTGGTGAGGTAGAAAGAACTGGGAAGTGGCCGTGTGCTGTGTGCAGGAAGGGTGTCGGAGTGAACTCCATTCAATGTACAATGTGCGCTGAGTGGGTTCATCAAAAATGTAGTGGTCTGAGAGGGTCATTTACCAGTGTGGCAGCTACATTCAAATGTAAGGTGTGCACAGAGGGAGCTGCAGATGGAGGAAATGTTGAGTTGGATCTTGGAGACGGCGTGAAGCTGGAAGGTGTGAAAACATTTTGCTACCTCAGAGACATGCTGAATGGAGAAGGTGGATCAGACTCGGCAACAGTTGCTCGAGTGAGATGTGCATGGAAGAAGTTTCGGGAACTGAGTGGCGTGCTGATGAGGAGGAGAGTGTCGCTGAAGCTGAAGGGAAAGGTGTATGCTGCATGTGTGAGAAGTGTTATGATTTATGGGAGCGAGACATGGGTAATGAACGTAGAGCAGCAACGAAGGCTGGAAAGGGTGGAAATGCGAATGGTTCGATGGATGTGCGGAGTATCGTTGAGAGAGGGGAAGACAAATGATGAATTGCGAAAGATGATGGGAATATTGCCTGTGATTGATGCTGTGAAGAGGAACAGGCTGAGATGGTTTGGTCATGTGTTGAGGAAGGATGAAAGTGACTGGTTGAGAAGAGTGATGGAAATTGATGTAGAAGGAAGTAGAGGACGGGGAAGACCGAGAAAGACTTGGCTAAAGATGGTGGAAGAAGAAATGCGGGCAAGGGGGTTAACAAGGAGAGATGCAGAAAATAGGGCAAAATGGAAAAGATTGTCATGGGGACCGCAAGGCTAACCCCCGCTCTAGCAGGGAAAATGGCCTTTAAAATGCATGTTGTATTCTTCTCCATTGAGAGATAGGACCAAAAACGATATACAGTCGTTGCCAAAAATATTGGCACCCTTGCACTTTTTTCAAATAACTCACAATTTTCTCTAAAAATAAGTTGAAATTGACGAAAGTATTTGGTCTCCACAATTCTTTATTTCACTGTTAATATTACTTAACCTTTATTTTTGATTCAGAACTTGATATATCCTTTTAAATCAGTAAATAAAAGAAATGGCATTGACAAAATTATTCAAACCTGAGACTTAATATTTGATAGCACAGCCTTTGTACAATATAACTGCAGTCAAGTGCTTCCTATAGCCATGAATGAGTTTCCTACACCTCTATACTGGCAGTTTGGCCCACTCTTCTTGTGCGAACTGCTCCAGTTCTCCCAGATTTGAAACTGCTGTTTTCAGATCTCCCCACAGGTGTTCAATGGGGTTTAGATCTGGACTCATTGCTGGCCACTTCAGAACAGTCCAGCATTTTGTCTTGAACCATTCCTGGGATACTTTTTGAAGTGTTTGGGGTCATTGTCTTGCTGCAAGACCCATGACCTTTGACAGAGACCCAGCTTTCTGACAGGTTGAACATTGTGCTCCAAAATGCCTTGGTAATCTCCTGATTTAATGATGCCATGCACACATACAAGGCATGCAGTGCCAGAGGCAGCACAGCAACCCCAAAACATCACTGAACCTCCTCCATGTTTGACTGTAGGGAAGGTGTTCTTTTCTTTGAAGGCTTCATTTTGTTTTCTGTAAACATAGAGATGATGTACTTTACCAAAAAGCTCTAATTTGGTCTCATCTCCACAAGACATTCTCCCAGAAGGGTTTTGGCTTTTTCAGGTGTGTTTTTGCAAACTCCAGTCAGGCTTTATTATGTCTCTCTCTCTCAGCAGTGGAGTCCTCCTGGGTCTCCTACCATAGAACCCCCTTTCATTGAGTTGGTGACGGATGGTGCAAGTTGAAACTGTCGTACCTTGTGTCTGAAGGTCAACTTTAATCTGGCAGTTGATTGAGATGCTTTCTTTCTGGAGTGCCATGTCCAGTGAGCTCAAGGTTGAGGCCTTCTTTAAGTGGAGGATTATTGTTAGCCTTGGACATTCACTTGCTCAAATAGAGGTGCGAGTTATCGTTTAATCGACTTTATTTCATTTTTGGCTTTACACGTCTGAGCAGATATCAAGCTGTTTTTGTTGAGTCCTTGTCTTTTGTAATACCAGCAACGGTACCCGCCCTATGGGCAGGGCTTCAATTGGGAGGCCCAAATGAAAAGGCAAAATATCAGAAATTGAAGGCTTTTTTATTTTTAACGATTCATATAAACATATGAATGTTTGTGATGGGGGTTTAGATGCGCTAAATAGGTTGCCACCATAAATAGTTTGACCCCCTTGCGATCACGCTGCCTGGCACAGAAAAATCTGTTGAATCATGTCACACACAAATCATCAAAATCTAAACAGTACATGGCACCCATTTTGAAAAAAGATTGAATTCTGCAAAATGGAAGCGGCCGCTACACGTCTTTCTCAGTCGCACGTTCATGTGTGAAGAGTGCGTGCCGAATCTAACACGGAAGCGGCCGCTACACCTGTTTCTCAGTCGCTTTGCACACGCTGCCGTTTAACTTCGGAGCTGCTGTTTAACTTTGGAGCCGCACATTTATATAGGAAGAGTTCGTCAGGAGTCGATCTACTCTCTCCTGGTACGTAGAATTTCAATAAAAGCCACATCACTGTTCATATTGGGAAATATTATTCCATAGTGTTTGGAAAAACTTGAAAATTGGAAAACTTGGAAAAATTGGAAAAACTATAAGGCCTATTTTGCTCGTGGGGGTCCTAGGATTACCCACCCAAAATATCCTTGCGATCAGTTCAGCCGTTTTTGCGGTACCTTCGAACGAACGAACGAACGGACAGACAAGACAGACAGACAGACAGACGGACGGACATTTGGTGAATTATAGTGAGATTACCAGTTGGTTCAAGGAAGACAGGATTATTACAGCCAAACAACCTTTTTTATACCATGATTATGCAAGAATATTTTTTTTTTGGCGCAGATGGTAAAAAATGGAAGAACTTGACCGAAGAGGCACACAATATTTTGCTCCCTTTGTATATACAAAGGCAGTCGTTTTTTAAATAATGGCAGAAAAAGGTTATGCTTCATTTCTTTCATTGATCCCAAAATTGAACTGTGAAAGTATTGCAAACTAAACTTATTTAATGAACTGAAAATTCTCGTAACTTTTTCACCCTCTTTTGTTGATTTGCACAGGCTCATCAAAGAACTGGAGGAGCACAATGAGAAAAAACGGCCCAGAGGTTCCCATGGAGATTTTGCAGAAACGTTTGAGGGACATTGTGCAACACTATTATTCGGGCATTTGGAACACAGGTCTTCAGAAGATATACCACCAGATGTTTCAGGAGGATATGCCATCGGCCGTACTGCAGCACCTGCGCGACTGGTCGCACATTTGCTCGGTGTGACTCGTGACCAAACCGGAAATGCTAATATTGCTTGTTGAGCATTGTGATTATGGTTGTGATTTTGGGTTTTATGCTCGGAAATATTGCCTTTAATTTACGCTAAAACCAAAAGTGCCCGGGGGGAGGGGGTTGGGGGGTGGGAATAGAGGAGCACTTGCTTTGGGTCACAGGAATGAAAACAACATTTTTTTTTTGTTTTTTAACTCTAAATTTTATATTGGGTTATTCCCAGTGGAATCCTTTGCCATCTTTCAACTTTGCTTTTGGTGGGAAGTGTGGGGATTTTAGATGTTGTCCATAAATGTTATTTCCTATAAACGTTTTTGGACAAACGTGTGATGGTTAGCCCAGTGTTGCTTTCACTTCATCATTTGGAAGGGGGAGGGGGAAAAAAAAATCTTTCCCTCTCCCCCTCCGCCTTTTTATGCTTATCCCCTTGACTCCACACACCCCCGTTATAGGATAGGGGAGGCTTGTAGCTGCTGTAGGGGTTGTTTCTATACAATTAGTGCCCCCAATTTTTAATAGTACCCCAGAGTTTGACCCCTAGAGTACGAAACCACCATTTAGGGTTATGCATTTTTTCCTGGCACTCCAAATTTCTGAAATTACCGAGCTGTATTTGAGCCGGATTAGACTTTCATTATGAAATTTTGCATCAATAATAGGAATACAATGTATGTGGTGTTGACGTTTTTGACCTTGCCCTAATTTTTAGCTCACCTGGAACGTAGTTCCGGGGAGCATATGAGTTGGCACGTTGTCGGTCCGTAAACACTTGCAACTTCTCCGAAACCGCTGATGGGATTGTGACCAAATTTGGCACAAATGATATTTGGTATGTTATGACTAAAGTTTGTTCACGGCATTAAAAAAAGTCGGTGTTTAAGCTGGTCTGCCGGGGGTTGAAGTGGGTCCAGGTTTGACCCCTCCAAAATAGGTATTTGCTTTCTTCTCTGAAACTGCATATACAATTCCGATGTAACTTAACCCCAATCTTCATCACCTGTGAGGTACCAATGTTTGTTTCAAGGCATTCGAAAAATTGGGGTCTGAGGAGGGATACGGGAGTGGGTGGGGGAGGAGAGGTTGCCACCATAAATAGTTTTTTTTTGTTTGTTTAAAGTCTTATGATTACATTAGTATGATTGTACATGCTGCCCTGTCTTCTAGCAACCATTGAATTCGGTTCAAAATACCATAATACTGTTCAAAATATGTTTTAGTCAGTGTAGTATACTGCTTTATTCTACCAGGTGAGTGCCATGGGGTATTGCCCCTATGTTTAAAGTCATGACCTAATTGTACACATTTTAACATTTTTACCATAATTTGACTAGGATTTGGCTGATCAAATGAGATTGCTCTGAGTAAGGCAAATTTAGCATAATTTGCATCATTCCCCTTTGGGTTAAAGGTCAGGTCTTACACCCATCAGGGTACATGATCATCATTTGGGTTTTTCTCCCTTTTTTTTTGCTGCCAAATGTCTGAGGACTTTTGGAATTTAATTTTACTTCAATAATGGGGATAAAAAGTCTGCCATATTGACTTCTTTTTTTTTACTTTGACCTTATTTTGGCCTTCCAAGATATTCTTGCATCATAATAGTGTATCCTCATCAAATCATTGACGAGAAGAGGAAGAAGTTCAAGGAGTGGCAGAAGGCGAAGGGTATGGGTGCAGAAAAGGCAGAGCATGAAAGTTATAACACAGCCAAGAAGGCTGCAAATAAAGAGGTCGCAAAGCCGCAGGAGGCATGTAGGAAAATGTTCGGAGAACGCTTGGATTTGGAAGAGGGTCAGAGAGCGGTATTCAGGATTGCAAAGCAGATAGCGAAAGGTGTGATGTGATGTGGGTGAGTTGCTTGAAGGATGAAGTGGGACAAATCGTTGTGGACCCAGATGGAATTAAAGGAAGATGGAAGAGATATATGGAAATACTGTTGAATGCAGAGAATGAATGGGATGGCAACACAGAGAGTAACCCAGTTTTAGGACCGGCAGAGAAGATAACCGAGAAGGAAGTTGAAGAAGCAGTAAAAGCAATGAAGAGTAGAAAAGTGGGAGGGCCGACGGGAGTTGTGGGAGATATGTTGAAGGCAGCGGGAAATTGGGGTGTGAAGAGAATGACAGAGATCTGCAATCTGGTGGTGAAAGAAGGCCGCATTCCAGTGGATTGGGAACTGAGTACCCTCGTCCCTCTATACAAGGGGAAAGGTGACCCTCTGGACTGTGGCTCGTATCGAGCGATAAAGTTATTGGAGCATGGAATGAAGGTATTGGAAATCGTGTTGGAGAGGAGGACAAGGAAGAAAGGGAAGATTGATGAAATGCAGTTTGGATTTATGCCAGGAAGAGGAACGACAGATGCGCTTTTCATTGTGAGGCAGTTGCAGGAGAAGTAAATGGATAAGAGGAAGAAGTTGTTTTTTGGGTTTGTTGATCTGGAGAAAGCATTCGATGGGGTTCCACGCGAAGTAGTGACATGGGCATTGAGGAAGTTAGGAGTTTTTTTTTTTTTTTTTTTTTGTATACAAGATCGAGGCTCGTGAAAGAGCGAACATTAATCACACAGAAAGACAAACAGACACATAAAACAAATAACATCGGGAGCGGTAGACAAGATGGGGAGAGAGGGGGAAGGACACAAACACAACATTTGAGAGCAGGGACCGAGAGACATGGAGACATCGAGAGATCTGTGGGAGGGAGAGGGCTTTGGGGGGGAGGCATGTGAAGGGGGGGAGGCATGTGAAGGGGGGGGGGGTGGGAGAGGTATAAACATATGGACACTGCCAGGATTTCCAGGAAATAAGTTGGAATTTCAAACAAGGTGGATCTGGGGTGAATTAGTGGGGGTAGAAAAGATCAAGGTTATGGATGGGGGAAGATAAGAGATGGTGGTGAACAGCTGTTTTAAAGACCTGGAGGGAGGAGAGGGATTGAAGGGAGTGTGGGAGTTTGTTCCACAGGCGGGAGAAAAGAGGAATGAAAGAGTGAAGGTGAGCAGAGAGCCGAGATTTCGGCAGTTTAACCAACAGAGGGTTGCTGGCAGATCTTGTGCGACCTGTAGGAATATTTGGGGGACAGAGCACAGAGAGAGCTGGGGGAGCAAGGCCGGAGAGGAGTCGGTAGAAGACAGAAAGACCACCTACCTGCCTGCGGTGAGTGAGTGAAAGGCCCTCAGAGATAGCTTCATCGCGGGAGATTCCAATGATTTTGAAAGCTTTGGATTCAACAGCGTGAAGCCGAGCCAGGTGTGAGGCAGGAGCACCAGCCCATAGGGGAGAACAGTATTCCATTGAGCTGCGGATGAAAGCCTTGTAAGTGGTGAGGAGCTCAGGTGTGCCGAGGAAGGACTTCGCACGACGGAGGATGCCCAGTCGGCGACTGGCTTTGGAGGCCAGCTTGGAAATGTGGTTTTCCCAAGAAAGATCATGGCAGATAGTGAGACCCAAAAGCTTGAGTGACAGAACTTCTTGGAGAGGATTGTTGAGAAAGTAGATGGGAGGGTTGTCCAGTCGATCTTTTCGGAGAGACATAGTAAGAGAGTGAGATTTGGCAGGATTGAATGGAGGAATGGTTGATCAGAGTAGTGATGGCAATGTACAAAAGAGCGCGCACAGCTGTAAGGACGAAGGACGGGAACAGTGGTGAGTTTGAGGTGAAGGTGGGAGTGCATCAGGGGTCGGTACTAAGTCCACGACTATTTGTGGCTGTGATGGTGCTGGCTCGGAATGCAAAGGAGGGTTTACCATGGGAGTTGTTGTATGCAGATGATCTGGTGTTGATTTCAGAAAGTATGGATGGACTGAAGGAGAAGATGAACAAGTGGAAGGAATGTATGGAGACGAAATGTCTGAAGGTGAATATCGGAAAAACGAAGGTGATGGCAAGTGGTAAAGCATGTGGTGAGGTGGAAAGAACTGGGAAGTGGCCGTGTGCTGTGTGCAGGAAGGGTGTCAGAGTGAATTCCATTCAATGTACAATGTGCGCTGAGTGCGTTCATCAAAAATGTAGTGGTTTTGAGAGTGTCATTAACCAGTGTGGCAGCGACATTCAAGTGTAAGGTGTGCACAGAGGGAGCTGCAGATGGAGGAAATGTTGAGTTGGATCTTGGAGATGGCGTGAAGCTGGAAGGTGTGAAAACATTTTGTTACCTAGGAGACATGCTGAATGGAGAAGGTGGACCAGACTCTGCAACGGTTGCTAGAGTGAGATGTGCATGGAAGAAGCTTCAGGAATTGAGTGGCATGCTGACGAGGAGGGGAGTGTCGTTGAAGCTGAAGGGAAAGGTGTATGCTGCATGTGTGAGAATTGTTATGATTTATGGGAGCGAGACATAAGGAATGAACGTAGAGCAGCAACGAAGGCTGGAAAGGGTGGAAATGTGAATGGTTCGGTGGATGTGTGGAGTATCGTTGAGAGAAGAGGAAGACAAATGATGAAATGCGAAGGATGATGGGAATAGAGCCTGTGATGGATGCTGTGAAGCGAAACAGTTTGAGACGGTTTGGTCATGTGTTGAGGAAGGATGAAAGTGACTGGTTGAGAAGAGTGATGGAAATGAATGTAGAAGGAAGTAGAGGACGGGGAAGACCGAGAAAGACTTGGCTGAAGGTGGTGGAAGAAGAAATGCGGGCAAGGCGGTTAACAAGGGGAGATGCAGAAAATAGGGGAAAATGGAGAAGATTTGTCATGTTGACCGCAAGGCTAACCCCCGCTCTTGAAGGGAAAATGGCCTTAAAATGCCTGTCATTGTATCATAGTGTACCTCCACTGAAGTGCACCTTTTTTTGATCATAACCTGAATAATTTTCATCCAATTTTCATGATGAGTTTTATAGATAGATTGTAAATGGGGGCACTCTCTCAATATACACTTTATCCCGAAATGTTGAAGGTCAAGGTGACATGGCGGTGCAAAAGAAAAATGGCCACCATTCACTAGTGGGCCAAGGTACGTCACGGGCGATCACCAAGGGTAAGCTGCAGGAGGCTTGCCTTGGCGATCGCAGATATGTAGGTAATTTATTATTACCGTGATGTCTGTCATTGCACAACTCTTAACCTCTCCATCTTTGAGTTTTAATGACCCTGAATTGATGTACATGTTTAGTTTACATACATTGCATGTTAAGTTCAAAATGATGTTTTGTCATCTTCATTTTATTTGTTTGCTTTTCAGGTGAAAATTTGTTCAGAAAGTCCTTTAAAGATGATTATTTATCCTCCAATCCCCAAATCAAGTCACTCGAAGCCACAAACAGCAGATCACAACACCATACTTCTGGACAAAGAAGCAAAGCCTGATTGCCCTATTGTCCAGGATTCAAATTCCATGGATTCGCTTAAGCAACATAAATGTCGCATTTCTCGACTGCTGGCATCTTTCCCTCATGGTATCTGGGTTCACAGCCTGCCTGACATTTATAAAACCAGGTTCAACATGGACTTACCAGTATTAATTCTGAACAATGTGGATCTTGTTTCAGATGTTTGCTCAATTCTACATCCACTTCCTGAGAATCTCGAGACTGTAATTATTTACCCAAAGGAGTCGAGTAGTCATGAAGTTGTAACACCCACCATTGGTTTTGGTCAAACATCCCAAGCTGCCCCTATTGAACGCATCACAGTTCCTTCTCCAAAACTTCCAGATCCCGGATGGGTCTCTGCGAAGGTTTGCTCAGTGGATGCACGTGGCAATCTTTGTGTGCACTTTGAACAGGGAAGTGTGTGTATTTAAATTTGATGAATGACGAAAAACCTTAGAACACACACCACACTTGAACGGTTTCTCCCCCATGTGAATTAGTTTGTGTGTATTTAAATTTGATGAATGACGAAAAACCTTTCAACACACAGAACACTTGTACGGTTTCTCCCCCATGTGAATTAGTTTGTGTGTATTTAAATTTGATAAATGACGAAAAACCTTAGAACACACACCACACTTGTACGGTTTCTCCCCCATGTGAATTAGTTTGTGTGTATTTAAATTTGATGAATGACGAAAAACCTTTGAACACACAGAACACTTGTACGGTTTCTCCCCCATGTGAATTAGTTTGTGTGTATTTAAATTTGATGAATGACAAAAAACCTTAGAACACACACCACACTTGTACGGTTTCTCCCCCATGTAAATTAGTTTGTGTGTATTTAAATTTGATGAATGACGAAAAACCTTAGAACACACACCACACTTGTACGGTTTCTCCCCCATGTGAATTAGTTTGTGTGTATTTAAATTTGATGAATGACGAAAAACCTTTGAACACACAGAACACTTGTGCGGTTTCTCCCCCATGTGAATTAGTTTGTGTGTATTTAAATTTGATAAATGACGAAAAACCTTAGAACACACACCACACTTGAACGGTTTCTCCCCCATGTGAATTAGTTTGTGTGTATTTAAATTTGATGAATGACGAAAAACCTTTGAACACACAGAACACTTGTGCGGCTTCCCTCCCATGTGAATTAGTTTGTGTGCATTTAAATTTGACTAGGGCATGCCCGTAGATAGATGAATGACGAAAAACCTTTGAACACACAGAACACTTGTACGGTTTCTCCCCCATGTGAATTAGTTTGTGTGTATTTAAATTTGATGAATGACGAAAAACCTTAGAACACACACCACACTTGTACGGTTTCTCCCCCATGTGAATTAGTTTGTGTGTATTTAAATTTGATGAATGACGAAAAACCTTCAAACACACACCGCACTTGTACGGTTTCTCCCCCATGTGAATTAGTTTGTGTGTATTTAAATTTGATGAATGACGAAAAACCTTCAAACACACACCACACTTGTACGGTTTCTCCCCCATGTAAATTAGTTTGTGTGTATTTAAATTTGATGAATGACGAAAAACCTTCAAACACACACCACACTTGTACGGTTTCTCCCCCATGTAAATTAGTTTGTGTGTATTTAAATTTGATGAATGACGAAAAACCTTAGAACACACACCACACTTGTACGGTTTCTCCCCCATGTGAATTAGTTTGTGTGTATTTAAATTTGATGAATGACGAAAAACCTTTGAACACACAGAACACTTGTGCGGCTTCTCTCCCATGTGAATTAGTTTGTGTGTATTTAAATTTGATGAATGACGAAAAACCTTAGAACACACACAACACTTGAACGGTTTCTCCCCCATGTGAATTAGTTTGTGTGTATTTAAATTTGATGAATGACGAAAAACCTTTGAACACACAGAACACTTGCACGGTTTTTCCCCCATGTGAATTAGTTTGTGTGTATTTAAATTTGATAAATGACGAAAAACCTTAGAACACACACCACACTTGTACGGTTTCTCCCCCATGTGAATTAGTTTGTGTGCATTTAAATTTGATGAATGACGAAAAACCTTTGAACACACAGAACACTTGTGCGGTTTCTCCCCCATGTGAATTAGTTTGTGTGTATTTAAATTTGATAAATGACGAAAAACCTTAGAACACACACCACACTTGTACGGTTTTTCCCCCATGTGAATTAGTTTGTGTGTATTTAAATTTGATGAATGACGAAAAACCTTTGAACACACAGAACACTTGTGCGGCTTCTCTCCCATGTGAATTAGTTTGTGTGCATTTAAATTTGATGAATGACGAAAAACCTTTGAACACACAGAACACTTGTACGGTTTCTCCCCCATGTGAATTAGTTTGTGTGTATTTAAATTTGATAAATGACGAAAAACCTTAGAACGCACACCACACTTGTACGGTTTCTCCCCCATGTGAATTAGTTTGTGTGTATTTAAATTTGATGAATGACGAAAAACCTTTGAACACACAGAACACTTGTGCGGCTTCTCTCCCATGTGAATTAGTTTGTGTGTATTTAAATTTGATGAATGACGAAAAACCTTAGAACACACACCACACTTGAACGGTTTCTCCCCCATGTGAATTAGTTTGTGTGTATTTAAATTTGATGAATGACGAAAAACCTTAGAACACACACCACACTTGTACGGTTTCTCCCCCATGTGAATTAGTTTGTGTGCATTTAAATTTGATGAATGACGAAAAACCTTCAAACACACACCACACTTGTACGGTTTCTCCCCCATGTGAATTAGTTTGTGTGTATTTAAATTTGATGAATGACGAAAAACCTTCAAACACACACCACACTTGTTTGGCTTCTCTCCCGTGTGAATTAGTTTGTGTGCAATTAAATTTTATGAATGGCGAAAAACCTTCAAACACACAGAACACTTGTGCGGCTTCTCTCCTGTGTGAATTAGTTTGTGTGTATTTAAATTTGATGAATGACGAAAAACCTTCAAACACACAGAACACTTGTGCGGCTTCTCTCCCGTGTGAATTAGTTTGTGTGCATTCAAATATGATGAATGACGAAAAACCTTTGAACACACACAACACTTGTATGGTTTCTCCCCCATGTGAATTAGTTTGTGTGTATTTAAATTTGATAAATGACGAAAAACTTTAGAACACACACCACACTTGTACGGTTTCTCCCCCATGTGAATTAGTTTGTGTGTATTTAAATTTTATGAATGACGAAAAACCTTAGAACACACACCACACTTGTACGGTTTCTCCCCCATGTGAATTAGTTTGTGTGTATTTATATTTGATGAATGACGAAAAACCTTTGAACACACAGAACACTTGTGCGGCTTCTCTCCCGTGTGAATTAGTTTGTGTGTATTTAAATTTGATGAATGACGAAAAACCTTAGAACACACACCACACTTGAACGTTTTCTCCCCCATGTGAATTAGTTTGTGTGTATTTAAATTTGATGAATGACGAAAAACCTTTCAACACACAGAACACTTGTACGGTTTCTCCCCCATGTGAATTAGTTTGTGTGTATTTAAATTTGATAAATGACGAAAAACCTTAGAACACACACCACACTTGTACGGTTTCTCCCCCATGTGAATTAGTTTGTGTGTAGTTAAATTTGATGAATGACGAAAAACCTTTGAACACACAGAACACTTGTACGGTTTCTCCCCCATGTGAATTAGTTTGTGTGTATTTAAATTTGATGAATGACGAAAAACCTTAGAACACACACCACACTTGAACGGTTTCTCCCCCATGTGAATTAGTTTGTGTGTATTTAAATTTGATGAATGACGAAAAACCTTTGAACACACAGAACACTTGTACGGTTTTTCCCCCATGTGAATTAGTTTGTGTGTATTTAAATTTGATAAATGACGAAAAACCTTAGAACACACACCACACTTGTACGGTTTCTCCCCCATGTGAATTAGTTTGTGTGTATTTAAATTTGATGAGTGACGAAAAACCTTTGAACACACAGAACACTTGTGCGGTTTCTCCCCCATGTGAATTAGTTTGTGTGTATTTAAATTTGATAAATGACGAAAAACCTTAGAACACACACCACACTTGTACGGTTTCTTCCCCATGTGAATTAGTTTGTGTGTATTTAAATTTGATGAATGACGAAAAACCTTTGAACACACAGAACACTTGTGCGGCTTCTCTCCCATGTGAATTAGGTTGTGTGCATTTAAATTTGATGAATGACGAAAAACCTTTGAACACACAGAACACTTGTACGGTTTCTCCCCCATGTGAATTAGTTTGTGTGTATTTAAATTTGATGAATGACGAAAAACCTTAGAACACACACCACACTTGTACGGTTTCTCCCCCATGTGAATTAGTTTGTGTGTATTTAAATTTGATGAATGACGAAAAACCTTCAAACACACACCACACTTGTACGGTTTCTCCCCCATGTGAATTAGTTTGTGTGTATTTAAATTTGATGAATGACGAAAAACCTTCAAACACACACCACACTTGTGTGGCTTCTCTCCCGTGTGAATTAGTTTGTGTGCAATTAAATTTGATGAATGACGAAAAACCTTCAAACACACAACACTTGTGCGGCTTCTCTCCCATGTGAATTAGTTTGTGTGTATTTAAGTTTGATGAATGACGAAAAACCTTCAAACACACAGAACACTTGTGCGGCTTCTCTCCCGTGTGAATTAGTTTGTGTGCATTTAAATTTGATGAATGACGAAAAACCTTCAAACACACAGAACACATGAACGGGTTTTCCCCCATGTGAATTAGTTTGTGTGTATTTAAATTTGATAAATGACGAAAAACCTTAGAACACACACCCCACTTGTACGGTTTCTCCCCCATGTGAATTAGTTTGTGTGTATTTAAATTTGATGAATGACGAAAAACCTTTGAACACACAGAACACTTGTGCGGTTTCTCCCCCATGTGAATTAGTTTGTGTGTATTTAAATTTGATGAATGACGAAAAACCTTTGAACACACAGAACACTTGTACGGTTTCTCCCCCATGTGAATTAGTTTGTGTGTATTTAAATTTGATAAATGACGAAAAACCTTAGAACACACACCACACTTGTACGGTTTCTCCCCCATGTGAATTAGTTTGTGTGTATTTAAATTTGATGAATGACGAAAAACCTTTGAACACACAGAACACTTGTGCGGTTTCTCCCCCATGTGAATTAGTTTGTGTGTATTTAAATTTGATAAATGACGAAAAACCTTAGAACACACACCACACTTGTACGGTTTCTCCCCCATGTGAATTAGTTTGTGTGTATTTAAATTTGATGAATGACGAAAAACCTTAGAACACACACCACACTTGTACGGTTTCTCCCCCATGTGAATTAGTTTGTGTGTATTTAAATTTGATGAATGACGAAAAACCTTTGAACACACAGAACACTTGTACGGTTTTTCCCCCATGTGAATTAGTTTGTGTGTATTTAAATTTGATAAATGAAGAAAAACCTGAGAACACACACCACACTTGTACGGTTTCTTCCCCATGTGAATTAGTTTGTGTGTATTTAAATTTGATGAATGACGAAAAACCTTTGAACACACAGAACACTTGTGCGGTTTCTCCCCCATGTGAATTAGTTTGTGTGTATTTAAATTTGATAAATGACGAAAAACCTTAGAACACACACCACACTTGTACGGTTTCTCCCCCATGTGAATTAGTTTGTGTGTATTTAAATTTGATGAATGACGAAAAACCTTTGAACACACAGAACACTTGTGCGGCTTCTCTCCCATGTGAATTAGTTTGTGTGCATTTAAATTTGATGAATGACGAAAAACCTTTGAACACACAGAACACTTGTACGGTTTCTCCCCCATGTGAATTAGTTTGTGTGTATTTAAATTTGATAAATGACGAAAAACCTTAGAACACACACCACACTTGTACGGTTTCTCCCCCATGTGAATTAGTTTGTGTGTATTTAAATTTGATGAATGACGAAAAACCTTAGAACACACACCACACTTGAACGGTTTCTCCCCCATGTGAATTAGTTTGTGTGTATTTAAATTTGATGAATGACGAAAAACCTTTGAACACACAGAACACTTGTATGGTTTTTCCCCCATGTGAATTAGTTTGTGTGTATTTAAATTTGATAAATGACGAAAAACCTTAGAACACACACCACACTTGTACGGTTTCTCCCCCATGTGAATTAGTTTGTGTGTATTTAAATTTGATGAGTGACGAAAAACCTTTGAACACACAGAACACTTGTGCGGTTTCTCCCCCATGTGAATTAGTTTGTGTGTATTTAAATTTGATAAATGACGAAAAACCTTAGAACACACACCACACTTGTACGGTTTCTTCCCCATGTGAATTAGTTTGTGTGTATTTAAATTTGATGAATGACGAAAAACCTTTGAACACACAGAACACTTGTGCGGCTTCTCTCCCATGTGAATTAGTTTGTGTGCATTTAAATTTGATGAATGACGAAAAACCTTTGAACACACAGAACACTTGTACGGTTTCTCCCCCATGTGAATTAGTTTGTGTGTATTTAAATTTGATGAATGACGAAAAACCTTAGAACACACAGAACACTTGTGCGGCTTCTCTCCCGTGTAAATTAGTTTGTGTGCATTTAAATTTGATGAATGACGAAAAACCTTCAAACACACAGAACACATGAACGGGTTTTCCCCCATGTGAATTAGTTTGTGTGTATTTAAATTTGATAAATGATGAAAAACCTTAGAACACACACCCCACTTGTACGGTTTCTCCCCCATGTGAATTAGTTTGTGTGTATTTAAATTTGATGAATGACGAAAAACCTTTGAACACACAGAACACTTGTGCGGTTTCTCCCCCATGTGAATTAGTTTGTGTGTATTTAAATTTGATGAATGACGAAAAACCTTAGAACACACACCACACTTGTACGGTTTCTCCCCGATGTGAATTAGTTTGTGTGTATTTAAATTTGATGAATG
Organism: Myxine glutinosa; assembly: GCF_964187855.1. Lineage (NCBI taxonomy): Eukaryota > Metazoa > Chordata > Myxini > Myxiniformes > Myxinidae > Myxine > Myxine glutinosa. The sequence continues at coordinate 60,416,648 of NC_136266.1, read as the reverse complement.
ACGAAAAACCTTTGAACACACAGAACACTTGTGCGGCTTCTCTCCCGTGTGAATTAGTTTGTGTGTATTTAAATTTGATGAATGACGAAAAACCTTAGAACACACACCACACTTGAATGGATTCTCCCCCATGTGAATTAGTTTGTGTGTATTTAAATTTGATGAATGACGAAAAACCTTTGAACACACAGAACACTTGTACGGTTTCTCCCCCATGTGAATTAGTTTGTGTGTATTTAAATTTGATAAATGACGAAAAACCTTAGAACACACACCACACTTGTACGGTTTCTCCCCCATGTGAATTAGTTTGTGTGTATTTAAATTTGATGAATGACGAAAAACCTTTGAACACACAGAACACTTGTGCGGTTTCTCCCCCATGTGAATTAGTTTGTGTGTATTTAAATTTGATAAATGACGAAAAACCTTAGAACACACACCACACTTGTACGGTTTCTCCCCCATGTGAATTAGTTTGTGTGTATTTAAATTTGATGAATGACGAAAAACCTTTGAACACAGAACACTTAGAGGGCTTCTCTCCCATGTGAATTAGTTTGTGAGCATTTAAATTTGATGAATGACGAAAAACCTTTGAACACACAGAACACTTGTACGGTTTCTCCCCCATGTGAATTAGTTTGTGTGTATTTAAATTTGATAAATGACGAAAAACCTTAGAACACACACCACACTTGTACGGTTTCTCCCCCATGTGAATTAGTTTGTGTGTATTTAAATTTGATGAATGAAGAAAAACCTTTGAACACACAGAACACTTGTGCGGCAGTGCGGCTTCTCTCCCGTGTGAATTAGTTGGTGTGTATTTAAATTTGATGAACGACGAAAAACCTTAGAACACACACCACACTTGAACGGTTTCTCCCCCATGTGAATTAGTTTGTGTGTATTTAAATTTGATGAATGAGGAAAAACCTTCGAACACACACCACACTTGTACGGTTTCTCCCCCATGTGAATTAGTTTGTGTGTATTTAAATTTGATGAATGACAAAAAACCTTTGAACACGCAGAACACTTGTGCGGCTTCTCTCCCATGTGAATTAGTTTGTGTGCATTTACATTTGATGAATGACGAAAAACCTTTGAACACACAGAACACTTGTACGGTTTCTCCCCCATGTGAATTAGTTTGTGTGTATTTAAATTTGATAAATGACGAAAAACCTTAGAACACACACCACACTTGTACGGTTTCTCCCCCATGTGAATTAGTTTGTGTGTATTTAAATTTGATGAATGACGAAAAACCTTAGAACACACACCACACTTGTACGGTTTCTCCCCCATGTGAATTAGTTTGTGTGTATTTAAATTTGATGAATGACGAAAAACCTTTGAACACACAGAACACTTGTGTGGCTTCTCTCCCGTGTGTATTAGTTTGTGTGCAATTAAATTTGATGAATGACGAAAAACCTTCAAACACACACCACACTTGTACGGTTTCTCCCCCATGTGAATTAGTTTGTGTGTATTTAAATTTGATGAATGACGAAAAACCTTCAAACACACACCACACTTGTGCGGCTTCTCTCCCGTGTGAATTAGTTTGTGTGCAATTAAATTTGATGAATGACGAAAAACCTTCAAACACACAGAACACTTGTGCGGCTTCTCTCCCGTGTGAATTAGTTTGTGTGTATTTAAGTTTGATGAATGACGAAAAACCTTCAAACACACAGAACACTTGTGCGGCTTCTCTCCCGTGTGAATTAGTTTGTGTGCATTTAAATATGATGAATGACGAAAAACCTTTGAACACACACAACACTTGTACGGTTTCTCCCCCATGTGAATTAGTTTGTGTGTATTTATATTTGATGAATGACGAAAAACCTTAGAACACACACCACACTTGTACGGTTTCTCCCCCATGTGAATTAGTTTGTGTGTATTTAAATTTGATAAATGACGAAAAACCTTAGAACACACACCACACTTGTATGGTTTCTCCCCCATGTGAATTAGTTTGTGTGTATTTAAATTTGATGAATGACGAAAAACCTTTGAACACACAGAACACTTGTGCGGTTTCTCCCCCATGTGAATTAGTTTGTGTGTATTTAAATTTGATAAACAACGAAAAACCTGAGAACACACACCACACTTGTACGGTTTCTCCCCCATGTGAATTAGTTTGTGTGTATTTAAATTTGATGAATGACGAAAAACCTTTGAACACACAGAACACTTGTACGGTTTCTCCCCCATGTGAATTAGTTTGTGTGTATTTAAATTTGATGAATGACGAAAAACCTTAGAACACACACCACACTTGAACGGTTTCTCCCCCATGTGAATTAGTTTGTGTGTATTTAAATTTGATGAATGACGAAAAACCTTTGAACACACAGAACACTTGTGCGGCTTCTCTCCCATGTGAATTAGTTTGTGTGTATTTAAATTTGATGAATGACGAAAAACCTTAGAACACACACCACACTTGAACGGTTTCTCCCCCATGTGAATTAGTTTGTGTGTATTTAAATTTGATGAATGACGAAAAACCTTAGAACACACACCACACTTGTACGGTTTCTCCCCCATGTGTATTAGTTTGTGTGCATTTAAATTTGATGAATGACGAAAAACCTTCAAACACACACCACACTTGTACGGTTTCTACCCCATGTGAATTAGTTTGTGTGTATTTAAATTTGATAAATGACGAAAAACTTTAGAACACACACCACACTTGTACGGTTTCTCCCCCATGTGAATTAGTTTGTGTGTATTTAAATTTTATGAATGACGAAAAACCTTAGAACACACACCACACTTGTACGGTTTCTCCCCCATGTGAATTAGTTTGTGTGTATTTATATTTGATGAATGACGAAAAACCTTTGAACACACAGAACACTTGTGCGGCTTCTCTCCCGTGTGAATTAGTTTGTGTGTATTTAAATTTGATAAATGACGAAAAACCTTAGAACACACACCACACTTGTACGGTTTCTCCCCCATGTGAATTAGTTTGTGTGTATTTAAATTTGATAAATGACGAAAAACCTTAGAACACACACCACACTTGTACGGTTTCTCCCCCATGTGAATTAGTTTGTGTGTAGTTAAATTTGATGAATGACGAAAAACCTTTGAACACACAGAACACTTGTACGGTTTCTCCCCCATGTGAATTAGTTTGTGTGTATTTAAATTTGATGAATGACAAAAACCTTAAAACACACACCACACTTGTACGGTTTCTCCCCCATGTGAATTAGTTTGTGTGTATTTAAATTTGATGAATGACGAAAAACCTTTGAACACACAGAACACTTGTACGGTTTTTCCCCCATGTGAATTAGTTTGTGTGTATTTAAATTTGATAAATGAAGAAAAACCTGAGAACACACACCACACTTGTACGGTTTCTTCCCCATGTGAATTAGTTTGTGTGTATTTAAATTTGATGAATGACGAAAAACCTTTGAACACACAGAACACTTGTGCGGTTTCTCCCCCATGTGAATTAGTTTGTGTGTATTTAAATTTGATAAATGACGAAAAACCTTAGAACACACACCACACTTGTACGGTTTCTCCCCCATGTGAATTAGTTTGTGTGTATTTAAATTTGATGAATGACGAAAAACCTTTGAACACACAGAACACTTGTGCGGCTTCTCTCCCATGTGAATTAGTTTGTGTGCATTTAAATTTGATGAATGACGAAAAACCTTTGAACACACAGAACACTTGTACGGTTTCTCCCCCATGTGAATTAGTTTGTGTGTATTTAAATTTGATGAATGACGAAAAACCTTAGAACACACACCACACTTGAACGGTTTCTCCCCCATGTGAATTAGTTTGTGTGTATTTAAATTTGATGAATGACGAAAAACCTTTGAACACACAGAACACTTGTACGGTTTTTCCCCCATGTGAATTAGTTTGTGTGTATTTAAATTTGATAAATGACGAAAAACCTTAGAACACACACCACACTTGTACGGTTTCTCCCCCATGTGAATTAGTTTGTGTGTATTTAAATTTGATGAGTGACGAAAAACCTTTGAACACACAGAACACTTGTGCGGTTTCTCCCCCATGTGAATTAGTTTGTGTGTATTTAAATTTGATAAATGACGAAAAACCTTAGAACACACACCACACTTGTACGGTTTCTTCCCCATGTGAATTAGTTTGTGTGTATTTAAATTTGATGAATGACGAAAAACCTTTGAACACACAGAACACTTGTGCGGCTTCTCTCCCATGTGAATTAGTTTGTGTGCATTTAAATTTGATGAATGACGAAAAACCTTTGAACACACAGAACACTTGTACGGTTCCTCCCCCATGTGAATTAGTTTGTGTGTATTTAAATTTGATGAATGACGAAAAACCTTTGAACACACAGAACACTTGTGCGGTTTCTCCCCCATGTGAATTAGTTTGTGTGTATTTAAATTTGATAAATGACGAAAAACCTTAGAACACACACCACACTTGTACGGTTTCTCCCCCATGTGAATTAGTTTGTGTGTATTTAAATTTGATGAATGACGAAAAACCTTTGAACACACAGAACACTTGTGCGGCTTCTCTCCCATGTGAATTAGTTTGTGTGCATTTAAATTTGATGAATGACGAAAAACCTTTGAACACACAGAACACTTGTACGGTTTCTCCCCCATGTGAATTAGTTTGTGTGTATTTAAATTTGATAAATGACGAAAAACCTTAGAACACACACCACACTTGTACGGTTTCTCCCCCATGTGAATTAGTTTGTGTGTATTTAAATTTGATGAATGATGAAAAACCTTAGAACACACACCACACTTGAACGGTTTCTCCCCCATGTGAATTAGTTTGTGTGTATTTAAATTTGATGAATGACGAAAAACCTTTGAACACACAGAACACTTGTACGGTTTTTCCCCCATGTGAATTAGTTTGTGTGTATTTAAATTTGATAAATGACGAAAAACCTTAGAACACACACCACACTTGTACGGTTTCTCCCCCATGTGAATTAGTTTGTGTGTATTTAAATTTGATGAGTGACGAAAAACCTTTGAACACACAGAACACTTGTGCGGTTTCTCCCCCATGTGAATTAGTTTGTGTGTATTTAAATTTGATAAATGACGAAAAACCTTAGAACACACACCACACTTGTACGGTTTCTTCCCCATGTGAATTAGTTTGTGTGTATTTAAATTTGATGAATGACGAAAAACCTTTGAACACACAGAACACTTGTGCGGCTTCTCTCCCATGTGAATTAGGTTGTGTGCATTTAAATTTGATGAATGACGAAAAACCTTTGAACACACAGAACACTTGTACGGTTTCTCCCCCATGTGAATTAGTTTGTGTGTATTTAAATTTGATGAATGACGAAAAACCTTAGAACACACACCACACTTGTACGGTTTCTCCCCCATGTGAATTAGTTTGTGTGTATTTAAATTTGATGAATGACGAAAAACCTTCAAACACACACCACACTTGTACGGTTTCTCCCCCATGTGAATTAGTTTGTGTGTATTTAAATTTGATGAATGACGAAAAACCTTCAAACACACACCACACTTGTGTGGCTTCTCTCCCGTGTGAATTAGTTTGTGTGCAATTAAATTTGATGAATGACGAAAAACCTTCAAACACACAACACTTGTGCGGCTTCTCTCCCATGTGAATTAGTTTGTGTGTATTTAAGTTTGATGAATGACGAAAAACCTTCAAACACACAGAACACTTGTGCGGCTTCTCTCCCGTGTGAATTAGTTTGTGTGCATTTAAATTTGATGAATGACGAAAAACCTTCAAACACACAGAACACATGAACGGGTTTTCCCCCATGTGAATTAGTTTGTGTGTATTTAAATTTGATAAATGACGAAAAACCTTAGAACACACACCCCACTTGTACGGTTTCTCCCCCATGTGAATTAGTTTGTGTGTATTTAAATTTGATGAATGACGAAAAACCTTTGAACACACAGAACACTTGTGCGGTTTCTCCCCCATGTGAATTAGTTTGTGTGTATTTAAATTTGATGAATGACGAAAAACCTTAGAACACACACCACACTTGTACGGTTTCTCCCCGATGTGAATTAGTTTGTGTGTATTTAAATTTGATGAATGACGAAAAACCTTTGAACACACAGAACACTTGTGCGGCTTCTCTCCCGTGTGAATTAGTTTGTGTGTATTTAAATTTGATGAATGACGAAAAACCTTAGAACACACACCACACTTGAATGGTTTCTCCCCCATGTGAATTAGTTTGTGTGTATTTAAATTTGATGAATGACGAAAAACCTTTGAACACACAGAACACTTGTACGGTTTCTCCCCCATGTGAATTAGTTTGTGTGTATTTAAATTTGATAAATGACGAAAAACCTTAGAACACACACCACACTTGTACGGTTTCTCCCCCATGTGAATTAGTTTGTGTGTATTTAAATTTGATGAATGACGAAAAACCTTTGAACACACAGAACACTTGTGCGGTTTCTCCCCCATGTGAATTAGTTTGTGTGTATTTAAATTTGATAAATGACGAAAAACCTTAGAACACACACCACACTTGTACGGTTTCTCCCCCATGTGAATTAGTTTGTGTGTATTTAAATTTGATGAATGACGAAAAACCTTAGAACACACACCACACTTGTACGGTTTCTCCCCCATGTGAATTAGTTTGTGTGTATTTAAATTTGATGAATGACGAAAAACCTTTGAACACACAGAACACTTGTACGGTTTTTCCCCCATGTGAATTAGTTTGTGTGTATTTAAATTTGATAAATGAAGAAAAACCTGAGAACACACACCACACTTGTACGGTTTCTTCCCCATGTGAATTAGTTTGTGTGTATTTAAATTTGATGAATGACGAAAAACCTTTGAACACACAGAACACTTGTGCGGTTTCTCCCCCATGTGAATTAGTTTGTGTGTATTTAAATTTGATAAATGACGAAAAACCTTAGAACACACACCACACTTGTACGGTTTCTCCCCCATGTGAATTAGTTTGTGTGTATTTAAATTTGATGAATGACGAAAAACCTTTGAACACACAGAACACTTGTGCGGCTTCTCTCCCATGTGAATTAGTTTGTGTGCATTTAAATTTGATGAATGACGAAAAACCTTTGAACACACAGAACACTTGTACGGTTTCTCCCCCATGTGAATTAGTTTGTGTGTATTTAAATTTGATAAATGACGAAAAACCTTAGAACACACACCACACTTGTACGGTTTCTCCCCCATGTGAATTAGTTTGTGTGTATTTAAAATTGATGAATGACGAAAAACCTTAGAACACACACCACACTTGAACGGTTTCTCCCCCATGTGAATTAGTTTGTGTGTATTTAAATTTGATGAATGACGAAAAACCTTTGAACACACAGAACACTTGTACGGTTTTTCCCCCATGTGAATTAGTTTGTGTGTATTTAAATTTGATAAATGACGAAAAACCTTAGAACACACACCACACTTGTACGGTTTCTCCCCCATGTGAATTAGTTTGTGTGTATTTAAATTTGATGAGTGACGAAAAACCTTTGAACACACAGAACACTTGTGCGGTTTCTCCCCCATGTGAATTAGTTTGTGTGTATTTAAATTTGATAAATGACGAAAAACCTTAGAACACACACCACACTTGTACGGTTTCTTCCCCATGTGAATTAGTTTGTGTGTATTTAAATTTGATGAATGACGAAAAACCTTTGAACACACAGAACACTTGTGCGGCTTCTCTCCCATGTGAATTAGTTTGTGTGCATTTAAATTTGATGAATGACGAAAAACCTTTGAACACACAGAACACTTGTACGGTTTCTCCCCCATGTGAATTAGTTTGTGTGTATTTAAATTTGATGAATGACGAAAAACCTTAGAACACACAGAACACTTGTGCGGCTTCTCTCCCGTGTAAATTAGTTTGTGTGCATTTAAATTTGATGAATGACGAAAAACCTTCAAACACACAGAACACATGAACGGGTTTTCCCCCATGTGAATTGGTTTGTGTGTATTTAAATTTGATAAATGATCAAAAACCTTAGAACACACACCCCACTTGTACGGTTTCTCCCCCATGTGAATTAGTTTGTGTGTATTTAAATTTGATGAATGACGAAAAACCTTTGAACACACAGAACACTTGTGCGGTTTCTCCCCCATGTGAATTAGTTTGTGTGTATTTAAATTTGATGAATGACGAAAAACCTTAGAACACACACCACACTTGTACGGTTTCTCCCCGATGTGAATTAGTTTGTGTGTATTTAAATTTGATGAATGACGAAAAACCTTTGAACACACAGAACACTTGTGCGGCTTCTCTCCCGTGTGAATTAGTTTGTGTGTATTTAAATTTGATGAATGACGAAAAACCTTAGAACACACACCACACTTGAATGGTTTCTCCCCCATGTGAATTAGTTTGTGTGTATTTAAATTTGATGAATGACGAAAAACCTTTGAACACACAGAACACTTGTACGGTTTCTCCCCCATGTGAATTAGTTTGTGTGTATTTAAATTTGATAAATGACGAAAAACCTTAGAACACACACCACACTTGTACGGTTTCTCCCCCATGTGAATTAGTTTGTGTGTATTTAAATTTGATGAATGACGAAAAACCTTTGAACACACAGAACACTTGTGCGGTTTCTCCCCCATGTGAATTAGTTTGTGTGTATTTAAATTTGATAAATGACGAAAAACCTTAGAACACACACCACACTTGTACGGTTTCTCCCCCATGTGAATTAGTTTGTGTGTATTTAAATTTGATGAATGACGAAAAACCTTTGAACACAGAACACTTAGAGGGCTTCTCTCCCATGTGAATTAGTTTGTGAGCATTTAAATTTGATGAATGACGAAAAACCTTTGAACACACAGAACACTTGTACGGTTTCTCCCCCATGTGAATTAGTTTGTGTGTATTTAAATTTGATAAATGACGAAAAACCTTAGAACACACACCACACTTGTACGGTTTCTCCCCCATGTGAATTAGTTTGTGTGTATTTAAATTTGATGAATGAAGAAAAACCTTTGAACACACAGAACACTTGTGCGGCAGTGCGGCTTCTCTCCCGTGTGAATTAGTTGGTGTGTATTTAAATTTGATGAACGACGAAAAACCTTAGAACACACACCACACTTGAACGGTTTCTCCCCCATGTGAATTAGTTTGTGTGTATTTAAATTTGATGAATGAGGAAAAACCTTCGAACACACACCACACTTGTACGGTTTCTCCCCCATGTGAATTAGTTTGTGTGTATTTAAATTTGATGAATGACAAAAAACCTTTGAACACGCAGAACACTTGTGCGGCTTCTCTCCCATGTGAATTAGTTTGTGTGCATTTACATTTGATGAATGACGAAAAACCTTTGAACACACAGAACACTTGTACGGTTTCTCCCCCATGTGAATTAGTTTGTGTGTATTTAAATTTGATAAATGACGAAAAACCTTAGAACACACACCACACTTGTACGGTTTCTCCCCCATGTGAATTAGTTTGTGTGTATTTAAATTTGATGAATGACGAAAAACCTTAGAACACACACCACACTTGTACGGTTTCTCCCCCATGTGAATTAGTTTGTGTGTATTTAAATTTGATGAATGACGAAAAACCTTTGAACACACAGAACACTTGTGTGGCTTCTCTCCCGTGTGTATTAGTTTGTGTGCAATTAAATTTGATGAATGACGAAAAACCTTCAAACACACACCACACTTGTACGGTTTCTCCCCCATGTGAATTAGTTTGTGTGTATTTAAATTTGATGAATGACGAAAAACCTTCAAACACACACCACACTTGTGCGGCTTCTCTCCCGTGTGAATTAGTTTGTGTGCAATTAAATTTGATGAATGACGAAAAACCTTCAAACACACAGAACACTTGTGCGGCTTCTCTCCCGTGTGAATTAGTTTGTGTGTATTTAAGTTTGATGAATGACGAAAAACCTTCAAACACACAGAACACTTGTGCGGCTTCTCTCCCGTGTGAATTAGTTTGTGTGCATTTAAATATGATGAATGACGAAAAACCTTTGAACACACACAACACTTGTACGGTTTCTCCCCCATGTGAATTAGTTTGTGTGTATTTATATTTGATGAATGACGAAAAACCTTAGAACACACACCACACTTGTACGGTTTCTCCCCCATGTGAATTAGTTTGTGTGTATTTAAATTTGATAAATGACGAAAAACCTTAGAACACACACCACACTTGTATGGTTTCTCCCCCATGTGAATTAGTTTGTGTGTATTTAAATTTGATGAATGACGAAAAACCTTTGAACACACAGAACACTTGTGCGGTTTCTCCCCCATGTGAATTAGTTTGTGTGTATTTAAATTTGATAAACAACGAAAAACCTGAGAACACACACCACACTTGTACGGTTTCTCCCCCATGTGAATTAGTTTGTGTGTATTTAAATTTGATGAATGACGAAAAACCTTTGAACACACAGAACACTTGTACGGTTTCTCCCCCATGTGAATTAGTTTGTGTGTATTTAAATTTGATGAATGACAAAAAACCTTAGAACACACACCACACTTGTACGGTTTCTCCCCCATGTGAATTAGTTTGTGTGTATTTAAATTTGATGAATGACGAAAAACCTTAGAACACACACCACACTTGAACGGTTTCTCCCCCATGTGAATTAGTTTGTGTGTATTTAAATTTGATAAATGACGAAAAACCTTAGAACGCACACCACACTTGTACGGTTTCTCCCCCATGTGAATTAGTTTGTGTGTATTTAAATTTGATGAATGACGAAAAACCTTTGAACACACAGAACACTTGTGCGGCTTCTCTCCCATGTGAATTAGTTTGTGTGTATTTAAATTTGATGAATGACGAAAAACCTTAGAACACACACCACACTTGAACGGTTTCTCCCCCATGTGAATTAGTTTGTGTGTATTTAAATTTGATGAATGACGAAAAACCTTAGAACACACACCACACTTGTACGGTTTCTCCCCCATGTGAATTAGTTTGTGTGCATTTAAATTTGATGAATGACGAAAAACCTTCAAACACACACCACACTTGTACGGTTTCTCCCCCATGTGAATTAGTTTGTGTGTATTTAAATTTGATAAATGACGAAAAACTTTAGAACACACACCACACTTGTACGGTTTCTCCCCCATGTGAATTAGTTTGTGTGTATTTAAATTTTATGAATGACGAAAAACCTTAGAACACACACCACACTTGTACGGTTTCTCCCCCATGTGAATTAGTTTGTGTGTATTTATATTTGATGAATGACGAAAAACCTTTGAACACACAGAACACTTGTGCGGCTTCTCTCCCGTGTGAATTAGTTTGTGTGTATTTAAATTTGATAAATGACGAAAAACCTTAGAACACACACCACACTTGTACGGTTTCTCCCCCATGTGAATTAGTTTGTGTGTATTTAAATTTGATAAATGACGAAAAACCTTAGAACACACACCACACTTGTACGGTTTCTCCCCCATGTGAATTAGTTTGTGTGTAGTTAAATTTGATGAATGACGAAAAACCTTTGAACACACAGAACACTTGTACGGTTTCTCCCCCATGTGAATTAGTTTGTGTGTATTTAAATTTGATGAATGACAAAAACCTTAAAACACACACCACACTTGTACGGTTTCTCCCCCATGTGAATTAGTTTGTGTGTATTTAAATTTGATGAATGACGAAAAACCTTTGAACACACAGAACACTTGTACGGTTTTTCCCCCATGTGAATTAGTTTGTGTGTATTTAAATTTGATAAATGAAGAAAAACCTGAGAACACACACCACACTTGTACGGTTTCTTCCCCATGTGAATTAGTTTGTGTGTATTTAAATTTGATGAATGACGAAAAACCTTTGAACACACAGAACACTTGTGCGGTTTCTCCCCCATGTGAATTAGTTTGTGTGTATTTAAATTTGATAAATGACGAAAAACCTTAGAACACACACCACACTTGTACGGTTTCTCCCCCATGTGAATTAGTTTGTGTGTATTTAAATTTGATGAATGACGAAAAACCTTTGAACACACAGAACACTTGTGCGGCTTCTCTCCCATGTGAATTAGTTTGTGTGCATTTAAATTTGATGAATGACGAAAAACCTTTGAACACACAGAACACTTGTACGGTTTCTCCCCCATGTGAATTAGTTTGTGTGTATTTAAATTTGATAAATGACGAAAAACCTTAGAACACACACCACACTTGTACGGTTTCTCCCCCATGTGAATTAGTTTGTGTGTATTTAAATTTGATGAATGACGAAAAACCTTAGAACACACACCACACTTGAACGGTTTCTCCCCCATGTGAATTAGTTTGTGTGTATTTAAATTTGATGAATGACGAAAAACCTTTGAACACACAGAACACTTGTACGGTTTTTCCCCCATGTGAATTAGTTTGTGTGTATTTAAATTTGATAAATGACGAAAAACCTTAGAACACACACCACACTTGTACGGTTTCTCCCCCATGTGAATTAGTTTGTGTGTATTTAAATTTGATGAGTGACGAAAAACCTTTGAACACACAGAACACTTGTGCGGTTTCTCCCCCATGTGAATTAGTTTGTGTGTATTTAAATTTGATAAATGACGAAAAACCTTAGAACACACACCACACTTGTACGGTTTCTTCCCCATGTGAATTAGTTTGTGTGTATTTAAATTTGATGAATGACGAAAAACCTTTGAACACACAGAACACTTGTGCGGCTTCTCTCCCATGTGAATTAGTTTGTGTGCATTTAAATTTGATGAATGACGAAAAACCTTTGAACACACAGAACACTTGTACGGTTCCTCCCCCATGTGAATTAGTTTGTGTGTATTTAAATTTGATGAATGACGAAAAACCTTAGAACACACACCACACTTGTACGGTTTCTTCCCCATGTGAATTAGTTTGTGTGTATTTAAATTTTATGAATGACGAAAAACCTTCAAACACACACCACACTTGTACGGTTTCTCCCCCATGTGAATTAGTTTGTGTGTATTTAAATTTGATGAATGACGAAAAACCTTCAAACACACACCACACTTGTGTGGCTTCTCTCCCGTGTGAATTAGTTTGTGTGCAATTAAATTTGATGAATGACGAAAAACCTTCAAACACACAACACTTGTGCGGCTTCTCTCCCATGTGAATTAGTTTGTGTGTATTTAAGTTTGATGAATGACGAAAAACCTTCAAACACACAGAACACTTGTGCGGCTTCTCTCCCGTGTGAATTAGTTTGTGTGCATTTAAATTTGATGAATGACGAAAAACCTTCAAACACACAGAACACATGAACGGGTTTTCCCCCATGTGAATTAGTTTGTGTGTATTTAAATTTGATAAATGACGAAAAACCTTAGAACACACACCCCACTTGTACGGTTTCTCCCCCATGTGAATTAGTTTGTGTGTATTTAAATTTGATGAATGACGAAAAACCTTTGAACACACAGAACACTTGTGCGGTTTCTCCCCCATGTGAATTAGTTTGTGTGTATTTAAATTTGATGAATGACGAAAAACCTTAGAACACACACCACACTTGTACGGTTTCTCCCCGATGTGAATTAGTTTGTGTGTATTTAAATTTGATGAATGACGAAAAACCTTTGAACACACAGAACACTTGTGCGGCTTCTCTCCCGTGTGAATTAGTTTGTGTGTATTTAAATTTGATGAATGACGAAAAACCTTAGAACACACACCACACTTGAATGGTTTCTCCCCCATGTGAATTAGTTTGTGTGTATTTAAATTTGATGAATGACGAAAAACCTTTGAACACACAGAACACTTGTACGGTTTCTCCCCCATGTGAATTAGTTTGTGTGTATTTAAATTTGATAAATGACGAAAAACCTTAGAACACACACCACACTTGTACGGTTTCTCCCCCATGTGAATTAGTTTGTGTGTATTTAAATTTGATGAATGACGAAAAACCTTTGAACACACAGAACACTTGTGCGGTTTCTCCCCCATGTGAATTAGTTTGTGTGTATTTAAATTTGATAAATGACGAAAAACCTTAGAACACACACCACACTTGTACGGTTTCTCCCCCATGTGAATTAGTTTGTGTGTATTTAAATTTGATGAATGACGAAAAACCTTAGAACACACACCACACTTGTACGGTTTCTCCCCCATGTGAATTAGTTTGTGTGTATTTAAATTTGATGAATGACGAAAAACCTTTGAACACACAGAACACTTGTACGGTTTTTCCCCCATGTGAATTAGTTTGTGTGTATTTAAATTTGATAAATGAAGAAAAACCTGAGAACACACACCACACTTGTACGGTTTCTTCCCCATGTGAATTAGTTTGTGTGTATTTAAATTTGATGAATGACGAAAAACCTTTGAACACACAGAACACTTGTGCGGTTTCTCCCCCATGTGAATTAGTTTGTGTGTATTTAAATTTGATAAATGACGAAAAACCTTAGAACACACACCACACTTGTACGGTTTCTCCCCCATGTGAATTAGTTTGTGTGTATTTAAATTTGATGAATGACGAAAAACCTTTGAACACACAGAACACTTGTGCGGCTTCTCTCCCATGTGAATTAGTTTGTGTGCATTTAAATTTGATGAATGACGAAAAACCTTTGAACACACAGAACATTTGTACGGTTTCTCCCCCATGTGAATTAGTTTGTGTGTATTTAAATTTGATAAATGACGAAAAACCTTAGAACACACACCACACTTGTACGGTTTCTCCCCCATGTGAATTAGTTTGTGTGTATTTAAATTTGATGAATGACGAAAAACCTTAGAACACACACCACACTTGAACGGTTTCTCCCCCATGTGAATTAGTTTGTGTGTATTTAAATTTGATGAATGACGAAAAACCTTTGAACACACAGAACACTTGTACGGTTTTTCCCCCATGTGAATTAGTTTGTGTGTATTTAAATTTGATAAATGACGAAAAACCTTAGAACACACACCACACTTGTACGGTTTCTCCCCCATGTGAATTAGTTTGTGTGTATTTAAATTTGATGAGTGACGAAAAACCTTTGAACACACAGAACACTTGTGCGGTTTCTCCCCCATGTGAATTAGTTTGTGTGTATTTAAATTTGATAAATGACGAAAAACCTTAGAACACACACCACACTTGTACGGTTTCTTCCCCATGTGAATTAGTTTGTGTGTATTTAAATTTGATGAATGACGAAAAACCTTTGAACACACAGAACACTTGTGCGGCTTCTCTCCCATGTGAATTAGTTTGTGTGCATTTAAATTTGATGAATGACGAAAAACCTTTGAACACACAGAACACTTGTACGGTTTCTCCCCCATGTGAATTAGTTTGTGTGTATTTAAATTTGATGAATGACGAAAAACCTTAGAACACACAGAACACTTGTGCGGCTTCTCTCCCGTGTGAATTAGTTTGTGTGCATTTAAATTTGATGAATGACGAAAAACCTTCAAACACACAGAACACATGAACGGGTTTTCCCCCATGTGAATTAGTTTGTGTGTATTTAAATTTGATAAATGACGAAAAACCTTAGAACACACACCCCACTTGTACGGTTTCTCCCCCATGTGAATTAGTTTGTGTGTATTTAAATTTGATGAATGACGAAAAACCTTTGAACACACAGAACACTTGTGCGGTTTCTCCCCCATGTGAATTAGTTTGTGTGTATTTAAATTTGATGAATGACGAAAAACCTTAGAACACACACCACACTTGTACGGTTTCTCCCCGATGTGAATTAGTTTGTGTGTATTTAAATTTGATGAATGACGAAAAACCTTTGAACACACAGAACACTTGTGCGGCTTCTCTCCCGTGTGAATTAGTTTGTGTGTATTTAAATTTGATGAATGACGAAAAACCTTAGAACACACACCACACTTGAATGGTTTCTCCCCCATGTGAATTAGTTTGTGTGTATTTAAATTTGATGAATGACGAAAAACCTTTGAACACACAGAACACTTGTACGGTTTCTCCCCCATGTGAATTAGTTTGTGTGTATTTAAATTTGATAAATGACGAAAAACCTTAGAACACACACCACACTTGTACGGTTTCTCCCCCATGTGAATTAGTTTGTGTGTATTTAAATTTGATGAATGACGAAAAACCTTTGAACACACAGAACACTTGTGCGGTTTCTCCCCCATGTGAATTAGTTTGTGTGTATTTAAATTTGATAAATGACGAAAAACCTTAGAACACACACCACACTTGTACGGTTTCTCCCCCATGTGAATTAGTTTGTGTGTATTTAAATTTGATGAATGACGAAAAACCTTTGAACACAGAACACTTAGAGGGCTTCTCTCCCATGTGAATTAGTTTGTGAGCATTTAAATTTGATGAATGACGAAAAACCTTTGAACACACAGAACACTTGTACGGTTTCTCCCCCATGTGAATTAGTTTGTGTGTATTTAAATTTGATAAATGACGAAAAACCTTAGAACACACACCACACTTGTACGGTTTCTCCCCCATGTGAATTAGTTTGTGTGTATTTAAATTTGATGAATGAAGAAAAACCTTTGAACACACAGAACACTTGTGCGGCAGTGCGGCTTCTCTCCCGTGTGAATTAGTTGGTGTGTATTTAAATTTGATGAACGACGAAAAACCTTAGAACACACACCACACTTGAACGGTTTCTCCCCCATGTGAATTAGTTTGTGTGTATTTAAATTTGATGAATGAGGAAAAACCTTCGAACACACACCACACTTGTACGGTTTCTCCCCCATGTGAATTAGTTTGTGTGTATTTAAATTTGATGAATGACAAAAAACCTTTGAACACGCAGAACACTTGTGCGGCTTCTCTCCCATGTGAATTAGTTTGTGTGCATTTACATTTGATGAATGACGAAAAACCTTTGAACACACAGAACACTTGTACGGTTTCTCCCCCATGTGAATTAGTTTGTGTGTATTTAAATTTGATAAATGACGAAAAACCTTAGAACACACACCACACTTGTACGGTTTCTCCCCCATGTGAATTAGTTTGTGTGTATTTAAATTTGATGAATGACGAAAAACCTGAGAACACACACCACACTTGTACGGTTTCTCCCCCATGTGAATTAGTTTGTGTGTATTTAAATTTGATGAATGACGAAAAACCTTTGAACACACAGAACACTTGTGTGGCTTCTCTCCCGTGTGTATTAGTTTGTGTGCAATTAAATTTGATGAATGACGAAAAACCTTCAAACACACACCACACTTGTACGGTTTCTCCCCCATGTGAATTAGTTTGTGTGTATTTAAATTTGATGAATGACGAAAAACCTTCAAACACACACCACACTTGTGCGGCTTCTCTCCCGTGTGAATTAGTTTGTGTGCAATTAAATTTGATGAATGACGAAAAACCTTCAAACACACAGAACACTTGTGCGGCTTCTCTCCCGTGTGAATTAGTTTGTGTGTATTTAAGTTTGATGAATGACGAAAAACCTTCAAACACACAGAACACTTGTGCGGCTTCTCTCCCGTGTGAATTAGTTTGTGTGCATTTAAATATGATGAATGACGAAAAACCTTTGAACACACACAACACTTGTACGGTTTCTCCCCCATGTGAATTAGTTTGTGTGTATTTATATTTGATGAATGACGAAAAACCTTAGAACACACACTACACTTGT
Organism: Myxine glutinosa; assembly: GCF_964187855.1. Lineage (NCBI taxonomy): Eukaryota > Metazoa > Chordata > Myxini > Myxiniformes > Myxinidae > Myxine > Myxine glutinosa. The sequence continues at coordinate 60,398,880 of NC_136266.1, read as the reverse complement.
ACGGTTTCTCCCCCATGTGAATTAGTTTGTGTGTATTTAAATTTGATAAATGACGAAAAACCTTAGAACACACACCACACTTGTATGGTTTCTCCCCCATGTGAATTAGTTTGTGTGTATTTAAATTTGATGAATGACGAAAAACCTTTGAACACACAGAACACTTGTGCGGTTTCTCCCCCATGTGAATTAGTTTGTGTGTATTTAAATTTGATAAACAACGAAAAACCTGAGAACACACACCACACTTGTACGGTTTCTCCCCCATGTGAATTAGTTTGTGTGTATTTAAATTTGATGAATGACGAAAAACCTTTGAACACACAGAACACTTGTACGGTTTCTCCCCCACTAGGGCATGCCCGTACTATATATAAGCTAGGACGTGCCCGTACGTGGGTGCCCGTTCCTTGCAAAAAAAAAAAAACTGCAAAAAAAAAAAAAACTGCAAAAAAAAAACAATGGTTTGGTCCATTCGCAACGACCACAGAACCCCCCCCCCCCCTCTATTTACATGAATGGTTTGGTCCATTCGCAAAGCCAAAGCGAACGACCACAGAACCCCCCCCTCTATTTACATGAATGGTTTGGTCCATTCGCAAAGCCAAAGCGAACGACCACAGAACCCCCCCCCCCCCCCTCTATTTACATGAATGGTTTGGTCCATTCGCAACGGCAAAGCGAACGGCGAACGGCTAAATCGCCATAGCTCGGTAAGTACTTGTCCGATTAATTTCAAACCTTGAAAAGGCACATCCTCGGGTCCCCAGCAATATACCTGGCAAGTTTCAAGTATATCGGACCGGTAGTTGTCGAGAAACAGCGGTCACAGACAAACGTACAGACGTACAAACGTACAAACGTACAGAGATTACTGGAATTATAGATAGATATCTAAAATTATATCCCCCCCCCTCTATTTACATGAAATGGTTTGGTCCAAAGCGAACGGCTTGCGAGTACGGTGACAATCCCCCCCCTCTATTTACATGCAATGGTTTGGTCCAAAGCGAACGGCTTCCGGAGTTTGGTAAAGAAATCGCCATCGCGTGCACAAACGCGCAGGAAAGCGAATGAATCGCAAATTCGGTTTTATTAGTTTTAAAACATAGTTTAACGCCAACATAGTTTGCAAACGTGAAATAAATGAATACGCTCTCAAATGTGCCATCCGAGGCAGAGTGTGTCCTCCACGTTCGGCACACGCGATCGTTCGCTGCTCTCTGATTGGTTGAATCGTTTTTTGGACATAGCTCGGTAAGTAATTGTCCGATTAATATGAAACCTTGAAAAGGCACATCCTCGGGTCCCCAGCAATATACCTGGCAAGTTTCAAGTATATCGGACCGGTAGTTGTCGAGAAACAGCGGTCACAGACAAACAAACAAACGTACAGACGTACAGAGATTACTGGAATTATAGATAGATGTGAATTAGTTTGTGTGTATTTAAATTTGATGAATGACAAAAAACCTTAGAACACACACCACACTTGTACGGTTTCTCCCCCATGTGAATTAGTTTGTGTGTATTTAAATTTGATGAATGACGAAAAACCTTAGAACACACACCACACTTGAACGGTTTCTCCCCCATGTGAATTAGTTTGTGTGTATTTAAATTTGATAAATGACGAAAAACCTTAGAATGCACACCACACTTGTACGGTTTCTCCCCCATGTGAATTAGTTTGTGTGTATTTAAATTTGATGAATGACGAAAAACCTTTGAACACACAGAACACTTGTGCGGCTTCTCTCCCATGTGAATTAGTTTGTGTGTATTTAAATTTGATGAATGACGAAAAACCTTAGAACACACACCACACTTGAACGGTTTCTCCCCCATGTGAATTAGTTTGTGTGTATTTAAATTTGATGAATGACGAAAAACCTTAGAACACACACCACACTTGTACGGTTTCTCCCCCATGTGAATTAGTTTGTGTGCATTTAAATTTGATGAATGACGAAAAACCTTCAAACACACACCACACTTGTACGGTTTCTCCCCCATGTGAATTAGTTTGTGTGTATTTAAATTTGATGAATGACGAAAAACCTTCAAACACACACCACACTTGTTTGGCTTCTCTCCCGTGTGAATTAGTTTGTGTGCAATTAAATTTTATGAATGACGAAAAACCTTCAAACACACAGAACACTTGTGCGGCTTCTCTCCTGTGTGAATTAGTTTGTGTGTATTTAAATTTGATGAATGACGAAAAACCTTCAAACACACAGAACACTTGTGCGGCTTCTCTCCCGTGTGAATTAGTTTGTGTGCATTCAAATATGATGAATGACGAAAAACCTTTGAACACACACAACACTTGTATGGTTTCTCCCCCATGTGAATTAGTTTGTGTGTATTTAAATTTGATAAATGACGAAAAACTTTAGAACACACACCACACTTGTACGGTTTCTCCCCCATGTGAATTAGTTTGTGTGTATTTAAATTTTATGAATGACGAAAAACCTTAGAACACACACCACACTTGTACGGTTTCTCCCCCATGTGAATTAGTTTGTGTGTATTTATATTTGATGAATGACGAAAAACCTTTGAACACACAGAACACTTGTGCGGCTTCTCTCCCGTGTGAATTAGTTTGTGTGTATTTAAATTTGATGAATGACGAAAAACCTTAGAACACACACCACACTTGAACGTTTTCTCCCCCATGTGAATTAGTTTGTGTGTATTTAAATTTGATGAATGACGAAAAACCTTTCAACACACAGAACACTTGTACGGTTTCTCCCCCATGTGAATTAGTTTGTGTGTATTTAAATTTGATGAATGACAAAAACCTTAAAACACACACCACACTTGTACGGTTTCTCCCCCATGTGAATTAGTTTGTGTGTATTTAAATTTGATGAATGACGAAAAACCTTTGAACACACAGAACACTTGTACGGTTTTTCCCCCATGTGAATTAGTTTGTGTGTATTTAAATTTGATAAATGAAGAAAAACCTGAGAACACACACCACACTTGTACGGTTTCTTCCCCATGTGAATTAGTTTGTGTGTATTTAAATTTGATGAATGACGAAAAACCTTTGAACACACAGAACACTTGTGCGGTTTCTCCCCCATGTGAATTAGTTTGTGTGTATTTAAATTTGATAAATGACGAAAAACCTTTGAACACACAGAACACTTGTACGGTTTCTCCCCCATGTGAATTAGTTTGTGTGTATTTAAATTTGATAAATGACGAAAAACCTTAGAACACACACCACACTTGTACGGTTTCTCCCCCATGTGAATTAGTTTGTGTGTATTTAAATTTGATGAATGACGAAAAACCTTAGAACACACACCACACTTGAACGGTTTCTCCCCCATGTGAATTAGTTTGTGTGTATTTAAATTTGATGAATGACGAAAAACCTTTGAACACACAGAACACTTGTACGGTTTTTCCCCCATGTGAATTAGTTTGTGTGTATTTAAATTTGATAAATGACGAAAAACCTTAGAACACACACCACACTTGTACGGTTTCTCCCCCATGTGAATTAGTTTGTGTGTATTTAAATTTGATGAGTGACGAAAAACCTTTGAACACACAGAACACTTGTGCGGTTTCTCCCCCATGTGAATTAGTTTGTGTGTATTTAAATTTGATAAATGACGAAAAACCTTAGAACACACACCACACTTGTACGGTTTCTTCCCCATGTGAATTAGTTTGTGTGTATTTAAATTTGATGAATGACGAAAAACCTTTGAACACACAGAACACTTGTGCGGCTTCTCTCCCATGTGAATTAGTTTGTGTGCATTTAAATTTGATGAATGACGAAAAACCTTTGAACACACAGAACACTTGTACGGTTTCTCCCCCATGTGAATTAGTTTGTGTGTATTTAAATTTGATGAATGACGAAAAACCTTAGAACACACACCACACTTGTACGGTTTCTCCCCCATGTGAATTAGTTTGTGTGTATTTAAATTTGATGAATGACGAAAAACCTTCAAACACACACCACACTTGTACGGTTTCTCCCCCATGTGAATTAGTTTGTGTGTATTTAAATTTGATGAATGACGAAAAACCTTCAAACACACACCACACTTGTGTGGCTTCTCTCCCGTGTGAATTAGTTTGTGTGCAATTAAATTTGATGAATGACGAAAAACCTTCAAACACACAACACTTGTGCGGCTTCTCTCCCATGTGAATTAGTTTGTGTGTATTTAAGTTTGATGAATGACGAAAAACCTTCAAACACACAGAACACTTGTGCGGCTTCTCTCCCGTGTGAATTAGTTTGTGTGCATTTAAATTTGATGAATGACGAAAAACCTTCAAACACACAGAACACATGAATGGGTTTTCCCCCATGTGAATTAGTTTGTGTGTATTTAAATTTGATAAATGACGAAAAACCTTAGAACACACACCCCACTTGTACGGGTTCTCCCCCATGTGAATTAGTTTGTGTGTATTTAAATTTGATGAATGACGAAAAACCTTTGAACACACAGAACACTTGTGCGGTTTCTCCCCCATGTGAATTAGTTTGTGTGTATTTAAATTTGATGAATGACGAAAAACCTTAGAACACACACCACACTTGTACGGTTTCTCCCCGATGTGAATTAGTTTGTGTGTATTTAAATTTGATGAATGACGAAAAACCTTTGAACACACAGAACACTTGTGCGGCTTCTCTCCCGTGTGAATTAGTTTGTGTGTATTTAAATTTGATGAATGACGAAAAACCTTAGAACACACACCACACTTGAATGGTTTCTCCCCCATGTGAATTAGTTTGTGTGTATTTAAATTTGATGAATGACGAAAAACCTTTGAACACACAGAACACTTGTACGGTTTCTCCCCCATGTGAATTAGTTTGTGTGTATTTAAATTTGATAAATGACGAAAAACCTTAGAACACACACCACACTTGTACGGTTTCTCCCCCATGTGAATTAGTTTGTGTGTATTTAAATTTGATGAATGACGAAAAACCTTTGAACACACAGAACACTTGTGCGGTTTCTCCCCCATGTGAATTAGTTTGTGTGTATTTAAATTTGATAAATGACGAAAAACCTTAGAACACACACCACACTTGTACGGTTTCTCCCCCATGTGAATTAGTTTGTGTGTATTTAAATTTGATGAATGACGAAAAACCTTAGAACACACACCACACTTGTACGGTTTCTCCCCCATGTGAATTAGTTTGTGTGTATTTAAATTTGATGAATGACGAAAAACCTTTGAACACACAGAACACTTGTACGGTTTTTCCCCCATGTGAATTAGTTTGTGTGTATTTAAATTTGATAAATGAAGAAAAACCTGAGAACACACACCACACTTGTACGGTTTCTTCCCCATGTGAATTAGTTTGTGTGTATTTAAATTTGATGAATGACGAAAAACCTTTGAACACACAGAACACTTGTGCGGTTTCTCCCCCATGTGAATTAGTTTGTGTGTATTTAAATTTGATAAATGACGAAAAACCTTAGAACACACACCACACTTGTACGGTTTCTCCCCCATGTGAATTAGTTTGTGTGTATTTAAATTTGATGAATGACGAAAAACCTTTGAACACACAGAACACTTGTGCGGCTTCTCTCCCATGTGAATTAGTTTGTGTGCATTTAAATTTGATGAATGACGAAAAACCTTTGAACACACAGAACACTTGTACGGTTTCTCCCCCATGTGAATTAGTTTGTGTGTATTTAAATTTGATAAATGACGAAAAACCTTAGAACACACACCACACTTGTACGGTTTCTCCCCCATGTGAATTAGTTTGTGTGTATTTAAATTTGATGAATGACGAAAAACCTTAGAACACACACCACACTTGAACGGTTTCTCCCCCATGTGAATTAGTTTGTGTGTATTTAAATTTGATGAATGACGAAAAACCTTAGAACACACACCACACTTGTACGGTTTCTTTCCCATGTGAATTAGTTTGTGTGTATTTAAATTTGATGAATGACGAAAAACCTTTGAACACACACAACACTTGTACGGTTTCTCCCCCATGTGAATTAGTTTGTGTGTATTTAAATTTGATAAATGACGAAAAACCTTAGAACACACACCACACTTGTACGGTTTCTCCCCCATGTGAATTAGTTTGTGTGTATTTAAATTTGATGAATGACGAAAAACCTTTGAACACAGAACACTTAGAGGGCTTCTCTCCCATGTGAATTAGTTTGTGAGCATTTAAATTTGATGAATGACGAAAAACCTTTGAACACACAGAACACTTGTACGGTTTCTCCCCCATGTGAATTAGTTTGTGTGTATTTAAATTTGATAAATGACGAAAAACCTTAGGACACACACCACACTTGTACGGTTTCTCCCCCATGTGAATTAGTTTGTGTGTATTTAAATTTGATGAATGAAGAAAAACCTTTGAACACACAGAACACTTGTGCGGCAGTGCGGCTTCTCTCCCGTGTGAATTAGTTGGTGTGTATTTAAATTTGATGAACGACGAAAAACCTTAGAACACACACCACACTTGAACGGTTTCTCCCCCATGTGAATTAGTTTGTGTGTATTTAAATTTGATGAATGAGGAAAAACCTTCGAACACACACCACACTTGTACGGTTTCTCCCCCATGTGAATTAGTTTGTGTGTATTTAAATTTGATGAATGACAAAAAACCTTTGAACACGCAGAACACTTGTGCGGCTTCTCTCCCATGTGAATTAGTTTGTGTGCATTTACATTTGATGAATGACGAAAAACCTTTGAACACACAGAACACTTGTACGGTTTCTCCCCCATGTGAATTAGTTTGTGTGTATTTAAATTTGATAAATGACGAAAAACCTTAGAACACACACCACACTTGTACGGTTTCTCCCCCATGTGAATTAGTTTGTGTGTATTTAAATTTGATGAATGACGAAAAACCTTAGAACACACAGAACACTTGTGCGGTTTCTCCCCCATGTGAATTAGTTTGTGTGTATTTAAATTTGATGAATGACGAAAAACCTTTGAACACACAGAACACTTGTGTGGCTTCTCTCCCGTGTGTATTAGTTTGTGTGCAATTAAATTTGATGAATGACGAAAAACCTTCAAACACACACCACACTTGTACGGTTTCTCCCCCATGTGAATTAGTTTGTGTGTATTTAAATTTGATGAATGACGAAAAACCTTCAAACACACACCACACTTGTGCGGCTTCTCTCCCGTGTGAATTAGTTTGTGTGCAATTAAATTTGATGAATGACGAAAAACCTTCAAACACACAGAACACTTGTGCGGCTTCTCTCCCGTGTGAATTAGTTTGTGTGTATTTAAGTTTGATGAATGACGAAAAACCTTCAAACACACAGAACACTTGTGCGGCTTCTCTCCCGTGTGAATTAGTTTGTGTGCATTTAAATATGATGAATGACGAAAAACCTTTGAACACACACAACACTTGTACGGTTTCTCCCCCATGTGAATTAGTTTGTGTGTATTTAAATTTGATGAATGACGAAAAACCTTTGAACACACACAACACTTGTATGGTTTCTCCCCCATGTGAATTAGTTTGTGTGTATTTAAATTTGATGAATGACGAAAAACCTTTGAACACACAGAACACTTGTGCGGTTTCTCCCCCATGTGAATTAGTTTGTGTGTATTTAAATTTGATAAACAACGAAAAACCTGAGAACACACACCACACTTGTACGGTTTCTCCCCCATGTGAATTAGTTTGTGTGTATTTAAATTTGATGAATGACGAAAAACCTTTGAACACACAGAACACTTGTGCGGCTTCCCTCCCATGTGAATTAGTTTGTGTGCATTTAAATTTGACTAGGGCATGCCCGTAGATAGATGAATGACGAAAAACCTTAGAACACACACCACACTTGTACGGTTTCTCCCCCATGTGAATTAGTTTGTGTGTATTTAAATTTGATAAATGACGAAAAACCTTAGAACACACACCACACTTGTATGGTTTCTCCCCCATGTGAATTAGTTTGTGTGTATTTAAATTTGATGAATGACGAAAAACCTTTGAACACACAGAACACTTGTGCGGTTTCTCCCCCATGTGAATTAGTTTGTGTGTATTTAAATTTGATAAACAACGAAAAACCTGAGAACACACACCACACTTGTACGGTTTCTCCCCCATGTGAATTAGTTTGTGTGTATTTAAATTTGATGAATGACGAAAAACCTTTGAACACACAGAACACTTGTACGGTTTCTCCCCCATGTGAATTAGTTTGTGTGTATTTAAATTTGATGAATGACGAAAAACCTTTGAACACACAGAACACTTGTGCGGTTTCTCCCCCATGTGAATTAGTTTGTGTGTATTTAAATTTGATAAACAACGAAAAACCTTAGAACACACACCACACTTGTACGGTTTCTCCCCCATGTAAATTAGTTTGTGTGTATTTAAATTTGATGAATGACGAAAAACCTTAGAACACACACCACACTTGAACGGTTTCTCCCCCATGTGAATTAGTTTGTGTGCATTTAAATTTGACTAGGGCATGCCCGTAGATAGATGAATGACGAAAAACCTTTGAACACACAGAACACTTGTACGGTTTCTCCCCCATGTGAATTAGTTTGTGTGTATTTAAATTTGATGAATGACGAAAAACCTTAGAACACACACCACACTTGTACGGTTTCTCCCCCATGTGAATTAGTTTGTGTGTATTTAAATTTGATGAATGACGAAAAACCTTCAAACACACACCGCACTTGTACGGTTTCTCCCCCATGTGAATTAGTTTGTGTGTATTTAAATTTGATAAATGACGAAAAACCTTAGAACACACACCACACTTGTACGGTTTCTTCCCCATGTGAATTAGTTTGTGTGTATTTAAATTTGATGAATGACGAAAAACCTTTGAACACACAGAACACTTGTGCGGCTTCTCTCCCATGTGAATTAGTTTGTGTGCATTTAAATTTGATGAATGACGAAAAACCTTTGAACACACAGAACACTTGTACGGTTTCTCCCCCATGTGAATTAGTTTGTGTGTATTTAAATTTGATGAATGACGAAAAACCTTAGAACACACACCACACTTGTACGGTTTCTCCCCCATGTGAATTAGTTTGTGTGTATTTAAATTTGATGAATGACGAAAAACCTTCAAACACACACCACACTTGTACGGTTTCTCCCCCATGTGAATTAGTTTGTGTGTATTTAAATTTGATGAATGACGAAAAACCTTCAAACACACACCACACTTGTGTGGCTTCTCTCCCGTGTGAATTAGTTTGTGTGCAATTAAATTTGATGAATGACGAAAAACCTTCAAACACACAACACTTGTGCGGCTTCTCTCCCATGTGAATTAGTTTGTGTGTATTTAAGTTTGATGAATGACGAAAAACCTTCAAACACACAGAACACTTGTGCGGCTTCTCTCCCGTGTGAATTAGTTTGTGTGCATTTAAATTTGATGAATGACGAAAAACCTTCAAACACACAGAACACATGAACGGGTTTTCCCCCATGTGAATTAGTTTGTGTGTATTTAAATTTGATAAATGACGAAAAACCTTAGAACACACACCCCACTTGTACGGTTTCTCCCCCATGTGAATTAGTTTGTGTGTATTTAAATTTGATGAATGACGAAAAACCTTTGAACACACAGAACACTTGTGCGGTTTCTCCCCCATGTGAATTAGTTTGTGTGTATTTAAATTTGATGAATGACGAAAAACCTTAGAACACACACCACACTTGTACGGTTTCTCCCCGATGTGAATTAGTTTGTGTGTATTTAAATTTGATGAATGACGAAAAACCTTTGAACACACAGAACACTTGTGCGGCTTCTCTCCCGTGTGAATTAGTTTGTGTGTATTTAAATTTGATGAATGACGAAAAACCTTAGAACACACACCACACTTGAATGGTTTCTCCCCCATGTGAATTAGTTTGTGTGTATTTAAATTTGATGAATGATGAAAAACCTTTGAACACACAGAACACTTGTACGGTTTCTCCCCCATGTGAATTAGTTTGTGTGTATTTAAATTTGATAAATGACGAAAAACCTTAGAACACACACCACACTTGTACGGTTTCTCCCCCATGTGAATTAGTTTGTGTGTATTTAAATTTGATGAATGACGAAAAACCTTTGAACACACAGAACACTTGTGCGGTTTCTCCCCCATGTGAATTAGTTTGTGTGTATTTAAATTTGATAAATGACGAAAAACCTTAGAACACACACCACACTTGTACGGTTTCTCCCCCATGTGAATTAGTTTGTGTGTATTTAAATTTGATGAATGACGAAAAACCTTTGAACACAGAACACTTAGAGGGCTTCTCTCCCATGTGAATTAGTTTGTGAGCATTTAAATTTGATGAATGACGAAAAACCTTTGAACACACAGAACACTTGTACGGTTTCTCCCCCATGTGAATTAGTTTGTGTGTATTTAAATTTGATAAATGACGAAAAACCTTAGAACACACACCACACTTGTACGGTTTCTCCCCCATGTGAATTAGTTTGTGTGTATTTAAATTTGATGAATGAAGAAAAACCTTTGAACACACAGAACACTTGTGCGGCAGTGCGGCTTCTCTCCCGTGTGAATTAGTTGGTGTGTATTTAAATTTGATGAACGACGAAAAACCTTAGAACACACACCACACTTGAACGGTTTCTCCCCCATGTGAATTAGTTTGTGTGTATTTAAATTTGATGAATGAGGAAAAACCTTCGAACACACACCACACTTGTACGGTTTCTCCCCCATGTGAATTAGTTTGTGTGTATTTAAATTTGATGAATGACAAAAAACCTTTGAACACGCAGAACACTTGTGCGGCTTCTCTCCCATGTGAATTAGTTTGTGTGCATTTACATTTGATGAATGACGAAAAACCTTTGAACACACAGAACACTTGTACGGTTTCTCCCCCATGTGAATTAGTTTGTGTGTATTTAAATTTGATAAATGACGAAAAACCTTAGAACACACACCACACTTGTACGGTTTCTCCCCCATGTGAATTAGTTTGTGTGTATTTAAATTTGATGAATGACGAAAAACCTTTGAACACACAGAACACTTGTGCGGCTTCTCTCCCGTGTGAATTAGTTTGTGTGTATTTAAATTGGATGAATGACGAAAAACCTTAGAACACACACCACACTTGAACGGTTTCTCCCCCATGTGAATTAGTTTGTGTGTATTTAAATTTGATGAATGAAGAAAAACCTTAGAACACACACCACACTTGTACGGTTTCTCCCCCATGTGAATTAGTTTGTGTGTATTTAAATTTGATGAATGACGAAAAACCTTTGAACACACAGAACACTTGTGTGGCTTCTCTCCCGTGTGTATTAGTTTGTGTGCAATTAAATTTGATGAATGACGAAAAACCTTCAAACACACACCACACTTGTACGGTTTCTCCCCCATGTGAATTAGTTTGTGTGTATTTAAATTTGATGAATGACGAAAAACCTTCAAACACACACCACACTTGTGCGGCTTCTCTCCCGTGTGAATTAGTTTGTGTGCAATTAAATTTGATGAATGACGAAAAACCTTCAAACACACAGAACACTTGTGCGGCTTCTCTCCCGTGTGAATTAGTTTGTGTGTATTTAAGTTTGATGAATGACGAAAAACCTTCAAACACACAGAACACTTGTGCGGCTTCTCTCCCGTGTGAATTAGTTTGTGTGCATTTAAATATGATGAATGACGAAAAACCTTTGAACACACACAACACTTGTACGGTTTCTCCCCCATGTGAATTAGTTTGTGTGTATTTATATTTGATGAATGACGAAAAACCTTAGAACACACACCACACTTGTACGGTTTCTCCCCCATGTGAATTAGTTTGTGTGTATTTAAATTTGATAAATGACGAAAAACCTTAGAACACACACCACACTTGTATGGTTTCTCCCCCATGTGAATTAGTTTGTGTGTATTTAAATTTGATGAATGACGAAAAACCTTTGAACACACAGAACACTTGTGCGGTTTCTCCCCCATGTGAATTAGTTTGTGTGTATTTAAATTTGATAAACAACGAAAAACCTGAGAACACACACCACACTTGTACGGTTTCTCCCCCATGTGAATTAGTTTGTGTGTATTTAAATTTGATGAATGACGAAAAACCTTTGAACACACAGAACACTTGTACGGTTTCTCCCCCATGTGAATTAGTTTGTGTGTATTTAAATTTGATGAATGACAAAAAACCTTAGAACACACACCACACTTGTACGGTTTCTCCCCCATGTAAATTAGTTTGTGTGTATTTAAATTTGATGAATGACGAAAAACCTTAGAACACACACCACACTTGTACGGTTTCTCCCCCATGTGAATTAGTTTGTGTGTATTTAAATTTGATGAATGACGAAAAACCTTTGAACACACAGAACACTTGTGCGGTTTCTCCCCCATGTGAATTAGTTTGTGTGTATTTAAATTTGATAAATGACGAAAAACCTTAGAACACACACCACACTTGAACGGTTTCTCCCCCATGTGAATTAGTTTGTGTGTATTTAAATTTGATGAATGACGAAAAACCTTTGAACACACAGAACACTTGTGCGGCTTCCCTCCCATGTGAATTAGTTTGTGTGCATTTAAATTTGACTAGGGCATGCCCGTAGATAGATGAATGACGAAAAACCTTTGAACACACAGAACACTTGTACGGTTTCTCCCCCATGTGAATTAGTTTGTGTGTATTTAAATTTGATGAATGACGAAAAACCTTAGAACACACACCACACTTGTACGGTTTCTCCCCCATGTGAATTAGTTTGTGTGTATTTAAATTTGATGAATGACGAAAAACCTTCAAACACACACCGCACTTGTACGGTTTCTCCCCCATGTGAATTAGTTTGTGTGTATTTAAATTTGATGAATGACGAAAAACCTTCAAACACACACCACACTTGTACGGTTTCTCCCCCATGTAAATTAGTTTGTGTGTATTTAAATTTGATGAATGACGAAAAACCTTCAAACACACACCACACTTGTACGGTTTCTCCCCCATGTAAATTAGTTTGTGTGTATTTAAATTTGATGAATGACGAAAAACCTTAGAACACACACCACACTTGTACGGTTTCTCCCCCATGTGAATTAGTTTGTGTGTATTTAAATTTGATGAATGACGAAAAACCTTTGAACACACAGAACACTTGTGCGGCTTCTCTCCCATGTGAATTAGTTTGTGTGTATTTAAATTTGATGAATGACGAAAAACCTTAGAACACACACAACACTTGAACGGTTTCTCCCCCATGTGAATTAGTTTGTGTGTATTTAAATTTGATGAATGACGAAAAACCTTTGAACACACAGAACACTTGCACGGTTTTTCCCCCATGTGAATTAGTTTGTGTGTATTTAAATTTGATAAATGACGAAAAACCTTAGAACACACACCACACTTGTACGGTTTCTCCCCCATGTGAATTAGTTTGTGTGCATTTAAATTTGATGAATGACGAAAAACCTTTGAACACACAGAACACTTGTGCGGTTTCTCCCCCATGTGAATTAGTTTGTGTGTATTTAAATTTGATAAATGACGAAAAACCTTAGAACACACACCACACTTGTACGGTTTTTCCCCCATGTGAATTAGTTTGTGTGTATTTAAATTTGATGAATGACGAAAAACCTTTGAACACACAGAACACTTGTGCGGCTTCTCTCCCATGTGAATTAGTTTGTGTGCATTTAAATTTGATGAATGACGAAAAACCTTTGAACACACAGAACACTTGTACGGTTTCTCCCCCATGTGAATTAGTTTGTGTGTATTTAAATTTGATAAATGACGAAAAACCTTAGAACGCACACCACACTTGTACGGTTTCTCCCCCATGTGAATTAGTTTGTGTGTATTTAAATTTGATGAATGACGAAAAACCTTTGAACACACAGAACACTTGTGCGGCTTCTCTCCCATGTGAATTAGTTTGTGTGTATTTGAATTTGATGAATGACGAAAAACCTTAGAACACACACCACACTTGAACGGTTTCTCCCCCATGTGAATTAGTTTGTGTGTATTTAAATTTGATGAATGACGAAAAACCTTAGAACACACACCACACTTGTACGGTTTCTCCGCCATGTGAATTACTTTGTGTGCATTTAAATTTGATGAATGACGAAAAACCTTCAAACACACACCACACTTGTACGGTTTCTCCCCCATGTGAATTAGTTTGTGTGTATTTAAATTTGATGAATGACGAAAAACCTTCAAACACACACCACACTTGTTTGGCTTCTCTCCCGTGTGAATTAGTTTGTGTGCAATTAAATTTTATGAATGACGAAAAACCTTCAAACACACAGAACACTTGTGCGGCTTCTCTCCTGTGTGAATTAGTTTGTGTGTATTTAAATTTGATGAATGACGAAAAACCTTCAAACACACAGAACACTTGTGCGGCTTCTCTCCCGTGTGAATTAGTTTGTGTGCATTCAAATATGATGAATGACGAAAAACCTTTGAACACACACAACACTTGTATGGTTTATCCCCCATGTGAATTAGTTTGTGTGTATTTAAATTTGATAAATGACGAAAAACTTTAGAACACACACCACACTTGTACGGTTTCTCCCCCATGTGAATTAGTTTGTGTGTATTTAAATTTTATGAATGACGAAAAACCTTAGAACACACACCACACTTGTACGGTTTCTCCCCCATGTGAATTAGTTTGTGTGTATTTATATTTGATGAATGACGAAAAACCTTTGAACACACAGAACACTTGTGCGGCTTCTCTCCCGTGTGAATTAGTTTGTGTGTATTTAAATTTGATGAATGACGAAAAACCTTAGAACACACACCACACTTGAACGTTTTCTCCCCCATGTGAATTAGTTTGTGTGTATTTAAATTTGATGAATGACGAAAAACCTTTCAACACACAGAACACTTGTACGGTTTCTCCCCCATGTGAATTAGTTTGTGTGTATTTAAATTTGATAAATGACGAAAAACCTTAGAACACACACCACACTTGTACGGTTTCTCCCCCATGTGAATTAGTTTGTGTGTAGTTAAATTTGATGAATGACGAAAAACCTTTGAACACACAGAACACTTGTACGGTTTCTCCCCCATGTGAATTAGTTTGTGTGTATTTAAATTTGATGAATGACAAAAACCTTAAAACACACACCACACTTGTACGGTTTCTCCCCCATGTAAATTAGTTTGTGTGTATTTAAATTTGATGAATGACGAAAAACCTTAGAACACACACCACACTTGTACGGTTTCTCCCCCATGTGAATTAGTTTGTGTGTATTTAAATTTGATGAACTAGGGCATGCCCGTACTATATCTATATCTAAAATTATATCCCCCCCTCTATTTACATGAAATGGTTTGGTGCATGAAATGTTTTGGTCCATTCGCAACGCCAAAGCGAACGGCGAACGCTTTACATGAAATGGTTTGGTCCATGAAATGTTTTGGTCCATTCGCAACGCCAAAGCGAACGGCGAACGGCTTGCGAGTACAGTGACAATCCCCCCCCCCCCCCCCCCCTCTATTTACATGAAACATGACATGAAATTTGTCCGTTTAATTAGTTTTAAAACATAGTTTAACGCCAACATATGGCATGCACGTACCCGTACTATCCGTAATGGCGCACGCTCTCACAGGAGCTCCGGAAGGTCGTATATCGCAGTTACGATGAATCGCAAATTAGTTTTTATTAGTTTTATTATTAGTTTTAAAACATAGTTTAACGCCAACATAGCGCCAACATAGTTTGCAAACGTGAAATAAATGAATACGCTCTCAAATGTGCCATCCGAGGCAGAGTGTGTTCGCCACGTTCGGCACACGCGATAGCTCGCTGCTCTCTGATTGGTTGAATCGTTTTTTGGACATAGATCGGTTAGTAATTGTCCGATTAATATGAAACCTTGAAAAGGCACATCCTCGGGTCCCCAGCAATATACCTGGCAAGTTTCAAGTATATCGGACCCGTGGTTGTCGAGAAACAGCGGTCACAGACAAACAAACAAACGTACAAACAAACAAACACACAGAGATTACTGGAATTATAGATAGATGACGAAAAACCTTTGAACACACAGAACACTTGTGTGGCTTCTCTCCCGTGTGAATTAGTTTGTGTGCAATTAAATTTGATGAATGACGAAAAACCTTCAAACACACAACACTTGTGTGGCTTCTCTCCCATGTGAATTAGTTTGTGTGTATTTAAGTTTGATGAATGACGAAAAACCTTCAAACACACAGAACACTTGTGCGGCTTCTCTCCCGTGTGAATTAGTTTGTGTGCATTTAAAATTGATGAATGACGAAAAACCTTCAAACACACAGAACACATGAACGGGTTTTCCCCCATGTGAATTAGTTTGTGTGTATTTAAATTTGATAAATGACGAAAAACCTTAGAACACACACCCCACTTGTACGGTTTCTCCCCCATGTGAATTAGTTTGTGTGTATTTAAATTTGATGAATGACGAAAAACCTTTGAACACACAGAACACTTGTGCGGTTTCTCCCCCATGTGAATTAGTTTGTGTGTATTTAAATTTGATGAATGACGAAAAACCTTAGAACACACACCACACTTGTACGGTTTCTCCCCGATGTGAATTAGTTTGTGTGTATTTAAATTTGATGAATGACGAAAAACCTTTGAACACACAGAACACTTGTGCGGCTTCTCTCCCGTGTGAATTAGTTTGTGTGTATTTAAATTTGATGAATGACGAAAAACCTTAGAACACACACCACACTTGAATGGTTTCTCCCCCATGTGAATTAGTTTGTGTGTATTTAAATTTGATGAATGACGAAAAACCTTTGAACACACAGAACACTTGTACGGTTTCTCCCCCATGTGAATTAGTTTGTGTGTATTTAAATTTGATAAATGACGAAAAACCTTAGAACACACACCACACTTGTACGGTTTCTCCCCCATGTGAATTAGTTTGTGTGTATTTAAATTTGATGAATGACGAAAAACCTTTGAACACACAGAACACTTGTGCGGTTTCTCCCCCATGTGAATTAGTTTGTGTGTATTTAAATTTGATAAATGACGAAAAACCTGAGAACACACACCACACTTGTACGGTTTCTCCCCCATGTGAATTAGTTTGTGTGTATTTAAATTTGATGAATGACGAAAAACCTTTGAACACAGAACACTTTGAGGGCTTCTCTCCCATGTGAATTAGTTTGTGAGCATTTAAATTTGATGAATGACGAAAAACCTTTGAACACACAGAACACTTGTACGGTTTCTCCCCCATGTGAATTAGTTTGTGTGTATTTAAATTTGATAAATGACGAAAAACCTTAGAACACACACCACACTTGTACGGTTTCTCCCCCATGTGAATTAGTTTGTGTGTATTTAAATTTGATGAATGAAGAAAAACCTTTGAACACACAGAACACTTGTGCGGCAGTGCGGCTTCTCTCCCGTGTGAATTAGTTTGTGTGTATTTAAATTTGATGAACGACGAAAAACCTTAGAACACACACCACACTTGAACGGTTTCTCCCCCATGTGAATTAGTTTGTGTGTATTTAAATTTGATGAATGAGGAAAAACCTTCGAACACACACCACACTTGTACGGTTTCTCCCCCATGTGAATTAGTTTGTGTGTATTTAAATTTGATGAATGACAAAAAACCTTTGAACACGCAGAACACTTGTGCGGCTTCTCTCCCATGTGAATTAGTTTGTGTGCATTTACATTTGATGAATGACGAAAAACCTTTGAACACACAGAACACTTGTACGGTTTCTCCCCCATGTGAATTAGTTTGTGTGTATTTAAATTTGATAAATGACGAAAAACCTTAGAACACACACCACACTTGTACGGTTTCTCCCCCATGTGAATTAGTTTGTGTGTATTTAAATTTGATGAATGACGAAAAACCTTTGAACACACAGAACACTTATGCGGCTTCTCTCCCGTGTGAATTAGTTTGTGTGTATTTAAATTGGATGAATGACGAAAAACCTTAGAACACACACCACACTTGAACGGTTTCTCCCCCATGTGAATTAGTTTGTGTGTATTTAAATTTGATGAATGACGAAAAACCTTAGAACACACACCACACTTGTACGGTTTCTCCCCCATGTGAATTAGTTTGTGTGTATTTAAATTTGATGAATGACGAAAAACCTTTGAACACACAGAACACTTGTGTGGCTTCTCTCCCGTGTGTATTAGTTTGTGTGCAATTAAATTTGATGAATGACGAAAAACCTTCAAACACACACCACAATTGTACGGTTTCTCCCCCATGTGAATTAGTTTGTGTGTATTTAAATTTGATGAATGACGAAAAACCTTCAAACACACACCACACTTGTGCGGCTTCTCTCCCGTGTGAATTAGTTTGTGTGCAATTAAATTTGATGAATGACGAAAAACCTTCAAACACACAGAACACTTGTGCGGCTTCTCTCCCGTGTGAATTAGTTTGTGTGCATTTAAATATGATGAATGACGAAAAACCTTTGAACACACACAACACTTGTACGGTTTCTCCCCCATGTGAATTAGTTTGTGTGTATTTATATTTGATGAATGACGAAAAACCTTAGAACACACACCACACTTGTACGGTTTCTCCCCCATGTGAATTAGTTTGTGTGTATTTAAATTTGATAAATGACGAAAAACCTTAGAACACACACCACACTTGTATGGTTTCTCCCCCATGTGAATTAGTTTGTGTGTATTTAAATTTGATGAATGACGAAAAACCTTTGAACACACAGAACACTTGTGCGGTTTCTCCCCCATGTGAATTAGTTTGTGTGTATTTAAATTTGATAAACAACGAAAAACCTGAGAACACACACCACACTTGTACGGTTTCTCCCCCATGTGAATTAGTTTGTGTGTATTTAAATTTGATGAATGACGAAAAACCTTTGAACACACAGAACACTTGTACGGTTTCTCCCCCATATGAATTAGTTTGTGTGTATTTAAATTTGATGAATGACAAAAAACCTTAGAACACACACCACACTTGTACGGTTTCTCCCCCATGTAAATTAGTTTGTGTGTATTTAAATTTGATGAATGACGAAAAACCTTAGAACACACACCACACTTGTACGGTTTCTCCCCCATGTGAATTAGTTTGTGTGTATTTAAATTTGATGAATGACGAAAAACCTTTGAACACACAGAACACTTGTGCGGTTTCTCCCCCATGTGAATTAGTTTGTGTGTATTTAAATTTGATAAATGACGAAAAACCTTAGAACACACACCACACTTGAACGGTTTCTCCCCCATGTGAATTAGTTTGTGTGTATTTAAATTTGATGAATGACGAAAAACCTTTGAACACACAGAACACTTGTGCGGCTTCCCTCCCATGTGAATTAGTTTGTGTGCATTTAAATTTGACTAGGGCATGCCCGTAGATAGATGAATGACGAAAAACCTTTGAACACACAGAACACTTGTACGGTTTCTCCCCCATGTGAATTAGTTTGTGTGTATTTAAATTTGATGAATGACGAAAAACCTTAGAACACACACCACACTTGTACGGTTTCTCCCCCATGTGAATTAGTTTGTGTGTATTTAAATTTGATGAATGACGAAAAACCTTCAAACACACACCGCACTTGTACGGTTTCTCCCCCATGTGAATTAGTTTGTGTGTATTTAAATTTGATGAATGACGAAAAACCTTCAAACACACACCACACTTGTACGGTTTCTCCCCCATGTAAATTAGTTTGTGTGTATTTAAATTTGATGAATGACGAAAAACCTTCAAACACACACCACACTTGTACGGTTTCTCCCCCATGTAAATTAGTTTGTGTGTATTTAAATTTGATGAATGACGAAAAACCTTAGAACACACACCACACTTGTACGGTTTCTCCCCCATGTGAATTAGTTTGTGTGTATTTAAATTTGATGAATGACGAAAAACCTTTGAACACACAGAACACTTGTGCGGCTTCTCTCCCATGTGAATTAGTTTGTGTGTATATAAATTTGATGAATGACGAAAAACCTTAGAACACACACAACACTTGAACGGTTTCTCCCCCATGTGAATTAGTTTGTGTGTATTTAAATTTGATGAATGACGAAAAACCTTTGAACACACAGAACACTTGCACGGTTTTTCCCCCATGTGAATTAGTTTGTGTGTATTTAAATTTGATAAATGACGAAAAACCTTAGAACACACACCACACTTGAACGGTTTCTCCCCCATGTGAATTAGTTTGTGTGTATTTAAATTTGATGAATGACGAAAAACCTTTGAACACACAGAACACTTGTGCGGCTTCTCTCCCATGTGATTTAGTTTGTGTGTATTTAAATTTGATGAATGACGAAAAACCTTAGAACACACACCACACTTGAACGGTTTCTCCCCCATGTGAATTAGTTTGTGTGTATTTAAATTTGATGAATGACGAAAAACCTTAGAACACACACCACACTTGTACGGTTTCTCCCCCATGTGAATTAGTTTGTGTGCATTTAAATTTGATGAATGACGAAAAACCTTCAAACACACACCACACTTGTACGGTTTCTCCCCCATGTGAATTAGTTTGTGTGTATTTAAATTTGATGAATGACGAAAAACCTTCAAACACACACCACACTTGTTTGGCTTCTCTCCCGTGTGAATTAGTTTGTGTGCAATTAAATTTTATGAATGACGAAAAACCTTCAAACACACAGAACACTTGTGCGGCTTCTCTCCTATGTGAATTAGTTTGTGTGTATTTAAATTTGATGAATGACGAAAAACCTTCAAACACACAGAACACTTGTGCGGCTTCTCTCCCGTGTGAATTAGTTTGTGTGCATTCAAATATGATGAATGACGAAAAACCTTTGAACACACACAACACTTGTATGGTTTCTCCCCCATGTGAATTAGTTTGTGTGTATTTAAATTTGATAAATGACGAAAAACTTTAGAACACACACCACACTTGTACGGTTTCTCCCCCATGTGAATTAGTTTGTGTGTATTTAAATTTTATGAATGACGAAAAACCTTAGAACACACACCACACTTGTACGGTTTCTCCCCCATGTGAATTAGTTTGTGTGTATTTATATTTGATGAATGACGAAAAACCTTTGAACACACAGAACACTTGTGCGGCTTCTCTCCCGTGTGAATTAGTTTGTGTGTATTTAAATTTGATGAATGACGAAAAACCTTAGAACACACACCACACTTGAACGTTTTCTCCCCCATGTGAATTAGTTTGTGTGTATTTAAATTTGATGAATGACGAAAAACCTTTCAACACACAGAACACTTGTACGGTTTCTCCCCCATGTGAATTAGTTTGTGTGTATTTAAATTTGATAAATGACGAAAAACCTTAGAACACACACCACACTTGTACGGTTTCTCCCCCATGTGAATTAGTTTGTGTGTAGTTAAATTTGATGAATGACGAAAAACCTTTGAACACACAGAACACTTGTACGGTTTCTCCCCCATGTGAATTAGTTTGTGTGTATTTAAATTTGATGAATGACAAAAACCTTAAAACACACACCACACTTGTACGGTTTCTCCCCCATGTAAATTAGTTTGTGTGTATTTAAATTTGATGAACTAGGGCATGCCCGTACTATATCTATATCTAAAATTATATCCCCCCCTCTATTTACATGAAATGGTTTGGTCCATGAAATGTTTTGGTCCATTCGCAACGCCAAAGCGAACGGCGAACGCTTTACATGAAATGGTTTGGTGCATGAAATGTTTTGGTCCATTCGCAACGCCAAAGCGAACGGCGAACGGCTTGCGAGTACAGTGACAATCCCCCCGGGGTTTTAATTAGTTTTAAAACATAGTTTAACGCCAACATAGCGCCAACATAGTTTGCAAACGTGAAATAAATGAATACGCTCTCAAATGTGCCATCCGAGGCAGAGTGTGTCCGCCACGTTCGGCACACGCGATAGCTCGCTGCTCTCTGATTGGTTGAATCGTTTTTTGGACATAGCTCGGTAAGTAATTGTCCGATTAATATGAAACCTTGAAAAGGCACATCCTCGGGTCCCCAGCAATATACCTGGCAAGTTTAAAGTATATCGGACCCGTGGTTGTCGAGAAACAGCGGTCACAGACAAACAAACGTACAAACGTACAAACAAACAAACACACAGAGATTACTGGAATTATAGATAGATGACGAAAAACCTTAGAACACACACCACACTTGTACGGTTTCTCCCCCATGTGAATTAGTTTGTGTGTATTTAAATTTGATGAATGACGAAAAACCTTTGAACACACAGAACACTTGTACGGTTTTTCCCCCATGTGAATTAGTTTGTGTGTATTTAAATTTGATAAATGAAGAAAAACCTGAGAACACACACCACACTTGTACGGTTTCTTCCCCATGTGAATTAGTTTGTGTGTATTTAAATTTGATGAATGACGAAAAACCTTTGAACACACAGAACACTTGTGCGGTTTCTCCCCCATGTGAATTAGTTTGTGTGTATTTAAATTTGATAAATGACGAAAAACCTTAGAACACACACCACACTTGTACGGTTTCTCCCCCATGTGAATTAGTTTGTGTGTATTTAAATTTGATGAATGACGAAAAACCTTTGAACACACAGAACACTTGTGCGGCTTCTCTCCCATGTGAATTAGTTTGTGTGCATTTAAATTTGATGAATGACGAAAAACCTTTGAACACACAGAACACTTGTACGGTTTCTCCCCCATGTGAATTAGTTTGTGTGTATTTAAATTTGATAAATTACGAAAAACCTTAGAACACACACCACACTTGTACGGTTTCTCCCCCATGTGAATTAGTTTGTGTGTATTTAAATTTGATGAATGACGAAAAACCTTAGAACACACACCACACTTGAACGGTTTCTCCCCCATGTGAATTAGTTTGTGTGTATTTAAATTTGATGAATGACGAAAAACCTTTGAACACACAGAACACTTGTACGGTTTTTCCCCCATGTGAATTAGTTTGTGTGTATTTAAATTTGATAAATGACGAAAAACCTTAGAACACACACCACACTTGTACGGTTTCTCCCCCATGTGAATTAGTTTGTGTGTATTTAAATTTGATGAATGACGAAAAACCTTTGAACACACAGAACACTTGTGCGGTTTCTCCCCCATGTGAATTAGTTTGTGTGTATTTAAATTTGATAAATGACGAAAAACCTTAGAACACACACCACACTTGTACGGTTTCTTCCCCATGTGAATTAGTTTGTGTGTATTTAAATTTGATGAATGACGAAAAACCTTTGAACACACAGAACACTTGTGCGGCTTCTCTCCCATGTGAATTAGTTTGTGTGCATTTAAATTTGATGAATGACGAAAAACCTTTGAACACACAGAACACTTGTACGGTTTCTCCCCCATGTGAATTAGTTTGTGTGTATTTAAATTTGATGAATGACGAAAAACCTTAGAACACACACCACACTTGTACGGTTTCTCCCCCATGTGAATTAGTTTGTGTGTATTTAAATTTGATGAATGACGAAAAACCTTCAAACACACACCACACTTGTACGGTTTCTCCCCCATGTGAATTAGTTTGTGTGTATTTAAATTTGATGAATGACGAAAAACCTTCAAACACACACCACACTTGTGTGGCTTCTCTCCCGTGTGAATTAGTTTGTGTGCAATTAAATTTGATGAATGACGAAAAACCTTCAAACACACAACACTTGTGCGGCTTCTCTCCCATGTGAATTAGTTTGTGTGTATTTAAGTTTGATGAATGACGAAAAACCTTCAAACACACAGAACACTTGTGCGGCTTCTCTCCCGTGTGAATTAGTTTGTGTGCATTTAAATTTGATGAATGACGAAAAACCTTCAAACACACAGAACACATGAACGGGTTTTCCCCCATGTGAATTAGTTTGTGTGTATTTAAATTTGATAAATGACGAAAAACCTTAGAACACACACCCCACTTGTACGGTTTCTCCCCCATGTGAATTAGTTTGTGTGTATTTAAATTTGATGAATGACGAAAAACCTTTGAACACACAGAACACTTGTGCGGTTTCTCCCCCATGTGAATTAGTTTGTGTGTATTTAAATTTGATGAATGACGAAAAACCTTAGAACACACACCACACTTGTACGGTTTCTCCCCGATGTGAATTAGTTTGTGTGTATTTAAATTTGATGAATGACGAAAAACCTTTGAACACACAGAACACTTGTGCGGCTTCTCTCCCGTGTGAATTAGTTTGTGTGTATTTAAATTTGATGAATGACGAAAAACCTTAGAACACACACCACACTTGAATGGTTTCTCCCCCATGTGAATTAGTTTGTGTGTATTTAAATTTGATGAATGACGAAAAACCTTTGAACACACAGAACACTTGTACGGTTTCTCCCCCATGTGAATTAGTTTGTGTGTATTTAAATTTGATAAATGACGAAAAACCTTAGAACACACACCACACTTGTACGGTTTCTCCCCCATGTGAATTAGTTTGTGTGTATTTAAATTTGATGAATGACGAAAAACCTTTGAACACACAGAACACTTGTGCGGTTTCTCCCCCATGTGAATTAGTTTGTGTGTATTTAAATTTGATAAATGACGAAAAACCTTAGAACACACACCACACTTGTACGGTTTCTCCCCCATGTGAATTAGTTTGTGTGTATTTAAATTTGATGAATGACGAAAAACCTTTGAACACAGAACACTTACAGGGCTTCTCTCCCATGTGAATTAGTTTGTGAGCATTTAAATTTGATGAATGACGAAAAACCTTTGAACACACAGAACACTTGTACGGTTTCTCCCCCATGTGAATTAGTTTGTGTGTATTTAAATTTGATAAATGACGAAAAACCTTAGAACACACACCACACTTGTACGGTTTCTCCCCCATGTGAATTAGTTTGTGTGTATTTAAATTTGATGAATGAAGAAAAACCTTTGAACACACAGAACACTTGTGCGGCAGTGCGGCTTCTCTCCCGTGTGAATTAGTTTGTGTGTATTTAAATTTGATGAACGACGAAAAACCTTAGAACACACACCACACTTGAACGGTTTCTCCCCCATGTGAATTAGTTTGTGTGTATTTAAATTTGATGAATGAGGAAAAACCTTCGAACACACACCACACTTGTACGGTTTCTCCCCCATGTGAATTAGTTTGTGTGTATTTAAATTTGATGAATGACAAAAAACCTTTGAACACGCAGAACACTTGTGCGGCTTCTCTCCCATGTGAATTAGTTTGTGTGCATTTACATTTGATGAATGACGAAAAACCTTTGAACACACAGAACACTTGTACGGTTTCTCCCCCATGTGAATTAGTTTGTGTGTATTTAAATTTGATAAATGACGAAAAACCTTAGAACACACACCACACTTGTACGGTTTCTCCCCCATGTGAATTAGTTTGTGTGTATTTAAATTTGATGAATGACGAAAAACCTTTGAACACACAGAACACTTGTGCGGCTTCTCTCCCGTGTGAATTAGTTTGTGTGTATTTAAATTGGATGAATGACGAAAAACCTTAGAACACACACCACACTTGAACGGTTTCTCCCCCATGTGAATTAGTTTGTGTGTATTTAAATTTGATGAATGACGAAAAACCTTAGAACACACACCACACTTGTACGGTTTCTCCCCCATGTGAATTAGTTTGTGTGTATTTAAATTTGATGAATGACGAAAAACCTTTGAACACACAGAACACTTGTGTGGCTTCTCTCCCGTGTGTATTAGTTTGTGTACAATTAAATTTGATGAATGACGAAAAACCTTCAAACACACACCACACTTGTACGGTTTCTCCCCCATGTGAATTAGTTTGTGTGTATTTAAATTTGATGAATGACGAAAAACCTTCAAACACACACCACACTTGTGCGGCTTCTCTCCCGTGTGAATTAGTTTGTGTGCAATTAAATTTGATGAATGACGAAAAACCTTCAAACACACAGAACACTTGTGCGGCTTCTCTCCCGTGTGAATTAGTTTGTGTGTATTTAAGTTTGATGAATGACGAAAAACCTTCAAACACACAGAACACTTGTGCGGCTTCTCTCCCGTGTGAATTAGTTTGTGTGCATTTAAATATGATGAATGACGAAAAACCTTTGAACACACACAACACTTGTACGGTTTCTCCCCCATGTGAATTAGTTTGTGTGTATTTATATTTGATGAATGACGAAAAACCTTAGAACACACACCACACTTGTACGGTTTCTCCCCCATGTGAATTAGTTTGTGTGTATTTAAATTTGATAAATGACGAAAAACCTTAGAACACACACCACACTTGTATGGTTTCTCCCCCATGTGAATTAGTTTGTGTGTATTTAAATTTGATGAATGACGAAAAACCTTTGAACACACAGAACACTTGTGCGGTTTCTCCCCCATGTGAATTAGTTTGTGTGTATTTAAATTTGATAAACAACGAAAAACCTGAGAACACACACCACACTTGTACGGTTTCTCCCCCATGTGAATTAGTTTGTGTGTATTTAAATTTGATGAATGACGAAAAACCTTTGAAAACACAGAACACTTGTGCGGCTTCTCTCCCATGTGAATTAGTTTGTGTGCATTTAAATTTGATGAATGACGAAAAACCTTTGAACACACAGAACACTTGTACGGTTTCTCCCCCATGTGAATTAGTTTGTGTGTATTTAAATTTGATGAATGACGAAAAACCTTAGAACACACACCACACTTGTACGGTTTCTCCCCCATGTGAATTAGTTTGTGTGTATTTAAATTTGATAAATGACGAAAAACCTTAGAACACACACCACACTTGAACGGTTTCTCCCCCATGTGAATTAGTTTGTGTGTATTTAAATTTGATGAATGACGAAAAACCTTTGAACACACAGAACACTTGTGCGGCTTCCCTCCCATGTGAATTAGTTTGTGTGCATTTAAATTTGACTAGGGCATGCCCGTAGATAGATGAATGACGAAAAACCTTTGAACACACAGAACACTTGTACGGTTTCTCCCCCATGTGAATTAGTTTGTGTGTATTTAAATTTGATGAATGACGAAAAACCTTAGAACACACACCACACTTGTACGGTTTCTCCCCCATGTGAATTAGTTTGTGTGTATTTAAATTTGATGAATGACGAAAAACCTTCAAACACACACCGCACTTGTACGGTTTCTCCCCCATGTGAATTAGTTTGTGTGTATTTAAATTTGATGAATGACGAAAAACCTTCAAACACACACCACACTTGTACGGTTTCTCCCCCATGTAAATTAGTTTGTGTGTATTTAAATTTGATGAATGACGAAAAACCTTCAAACACACACCACACTTGTACGGTTTCTCCCCCATGTAAATTAGTTTGTGTGTATTTAAATTTGATGAATGACGAAAAACCTTAGAACACACACCACACTTGTACGGTTTCTCCCCCATGTGAATTAGTTTGTGTGTATTTAAATTTGATGAATGACGAAAAACCTTTGAACACACAGAACACTTGTGCGGCTTCTCTCCCATGTGAATTAGTTTGTGTGTATATAAATTTGATGAATGACGAAAAACCTTAGAACACACACAACACTTGAACGGTTTCTCCCCCATGTGAATTAGTTTGTGTGTATTTAAATTTGATGAATGACGAAAAACCTTTGAACACACAGAACACTTGCACGGTTTTTCCCCCATGTGAATTAGTTTGTGTGTATTTAAATTTGATAAATGACGAAAAACCTTAGAACACACACCACACTTGAACGGTTTCTCCCCCATGTGAATTAGTTTGTGTGTATTTAAATTTGATGAATGACGAAAAACCTTTGAACACACAGAACACTTGTGCGGCTTCTCTCCCATGTGATTTAGTTTGTGTGTATTTAAATTTGATGAATGACGAAAAACCTTAGAACACACACCACACTTGAACGGTTTCTCCCCCATGTGAATTAGTTTGTGTGTATTTAAATTTGATGAATGACGAAAAACCTTAGAACACACACCACACTTGTACGGTTTCTCCCCCATGTGAATTAGTTTGTGTGCATTTAAATTTGATGAATGACGAAAAACCTTCAAACACACACCACACTTGTACGGTTTCTCCCCCATGTGAATTAGTTTGTGTGTATTTAAATTTGATGAATGACGAAAAACCTTCAAACACACACCACACTTGTTTGGCTTCTCTCCCGTGTGAATTAGTTTGTGTGCAATTAAATTTTATGAATGACGAAAAACCTTCAAACACACAGAACACTTGTGCGGCTTCTCTCCTATGTGAATTAGTTTGTGTGTATTTAAATTTGATGAATGACGAAAAACCTTCAAACACACAGAACACTTGTGCGGCTTCTCTCCCGTGTGAATTAGTTTGTGTGCATTCAAATATGATGAATGACGAAAAACCTTTGAACACACACAACACTTGTATGGTTTCTCCCCCATGTGAATTAGTTTGTGTGTATTTAAATTTGATAAATGACGAAAAACTTTAGAACACACACCACACTTGTACGGTTTCTCCCCCATGTGAATTAGTTTGTGTGTATTTAAATTTTATGAATGACGAAAAACCTTAGAACACACACCACACTTGTACGGTTTCTCCCCCATGTGAATTAGTTTGTGTGTATTTATATTTGATGAATGACGAAAAACCTTTGAACACACAGAACACTTGTGCGGCTTCTCTCCCGTGTGAATTAGTTTGTGTGTATTTAAATTTGATGAATGACGAAAAACCTTAGAACACACACCACACTTGAACGTTTTCTCCCCCATGTGAATTAGTTTGTGTGTATTTAAATTTGATGAATGACGAAAAACCTTTCAACACACAGAACACTTGTACGGTTTCTCCCCCATGTGAATTAGTTTGTGTGTATTTAAATTTGATAAATGACGAAAAACCTTAGAACACACACCACACTTGTACGGTTTCTCCCCCATGTGAATTAGTTTGTGTGTAGTTAAATTTGATGAATGACGAAAAACCTTTGAACACACAGAACACTTGTACGGTTTCTCCCCCATGTGAATTAGTTTGTGTGTATTTAAATTTGATGAATGACAAAAACCTTAAAACACACACCACACTTGTACGGTTTCTCCCCCATGTAAATTAGTTTGTGTGTATTTAAATTTGATGAACTAGGGCATGCCCGTACTATATCTATATCTAAAATTATATCCCCCCCTCTATTTACATGAAATGGTTTGGTCCATGAAATGTTTTGGTCCATTCGCAACGCCAAAGCGAACGGCGAACGCTTTACATGAAATGGTTTGGTGCATGAAATGTTTTGGTCCATTCGCAACGCCAAAGCGAACGGCGAACGGCTTGCGAGTACAGTGACAATCCCCCCGGGGTTTTAATTAGTTTTAAAACATAGTTTAACGCCAACATAGCGCCAACATAGTTTGCAAACGTGAAATAAATGAATACGCTCTCAAATGTGCCATCCGAGGCAGAGTGTGTCCGCCACGTTCGGCACACGCGATAGCTCGCTGCTCTCTGATTGGTTGAATCGTTTTTTGGACATAGCTCGGTAAGTAATTGTCCGATTAATATGAAACCTTGAAAAGGCACATCCTCGGGTCCCCAGCAATATACCTGGCAAGTTTAAAGTATATCGGACCCGTGGTTGTCGAGAAACAGCGGTCACAGACAAACAAACGTACAAACGTACAAACAAACAAACACACAGAGATTACTGGAATTATAGATAGATGACGAAAAACCTTAGAACACACACCACACTTGTACGGTTTCTCCCCCATGTGAATTAGTTTGTGTGTATTTAAATTTGATGAATGACGAAAAACCTTTGAACACACAGAACACTTGTACGGTTTTTCCCCCATGTGAATTAGTTTGTGTGTATTTAAATTTGATAAATGAAGAAAAACCTGAGAACACACACCACACTTGTACGGTTTCTTCCCCATGTGAATTAGTTTGTGTGTATTTAAATTTGATGAATGACGAAAAACCTTTGAACACACAGAACACTTGTGCGGTTTCTCCCCCATGTGAATTAGTTTGTGTGTATTTAAATTTGATAAATGACGAAAAACCTTAGAACACACACCACACTTGTACGGTTTCTCCCCCATGTGAATTAGTTTGTGTGTATTTAAATTTGATGAATGACGAAAAACCTTTGAACACACAGAACACTTGTGCGGCTTCTCTCCCATGTGAATTAGTTTGTGTGCATTTAAGTTTGATGAATGACGAAAAACCTTCAAACACACAGAACACTTGTGCGGCTTCTCCCCCATGTGAATTAGTTTGTGTGTATTTAAATTTGATAAATTACGAAAAACCTTAGAACACACACCACACTTGTACGGTTTCTCCCCCATGTGAATTAGTTTGTGTGTATTTAAATTTGATGAATGACGAAAAACCTTAGAACACACACCACACTTGAACGGTTTCTCCCCCATGTGAATTAGTTTGTGTGTATTTAAATTTGATGAATGACGAAAAACCTTTGAACACACAGAACACTTGTACGGTTTTTCCCCCATGTGAATTAGTTTGTGTGTATTTAAATTTGATAAATGACGAAAAACCTTAGAACACACACCACACTTGTACGGTTTCTCCCCCATGTGAATTAGTTTGTGTGTATTTAAATTTGATGAATGACGAAAAACCTTTGAACACACAGAACACTTGTGCGGTTTCTCCCCCATGTGAATTAGTTTGTGTGTATTTAAATTTGATAAATGACGAAAAACCTTAGAACACACACCACACTTGTACGGTTTCTTCCCCATGTGAATTAGTTTGTGTGTATTTAAATTTGATGAATGACGAAAAACCTTTGAACACACAGAACACTTGTGCGGCTTCTCTCCCATGTGAATTAGTTTGTGTGCATTTAAATTTGATGAATGACGAAAAACCTTTGAACACACAGAACACTTGTACGGTTTCTCCCCCATGTGAATTAGTTTGTGTGTATTTAAATTTGATGAATGACGAAAAACCTTAGAACACACACCACACTTGTACGGTTTCTCCCCCATGTGAATTAGTTTGTGTGTATTTAAATTTGATGAATGACGAAAAACCTTCAAACACACACCACACTTGTACGGTTTCTCCCCCATGTGAATTAGTTTGTGTGTATTTAAATTTGATGAATGACGAAAAACCTTCAAACACACACCACACTTGTGTGGCTTCTCTCCCGTGTGAATTAGTTTGTGTGCAATTAAATTTGATGAATGACGAAAAACCTTCAAACACACAACACTTGTGCGGCTTCTCTCCCATGTGAATTAGTTTGTGTGTATTTAAGTTTGATGAATGACGAAAAACCTTCAAACACACAGAACACTTGTGCGGCTTCTCTCCCGTGTGAATTAGTTTGTGTGCATTTAAATTTGATGAATGACGAAAAACCTTCAAACACACAGAACACATGAACGGGTTTTCCCCCATGTGAATTAGTTTGTGTGTATTTAAATTTGATAAATGACGAAAAACCTTAGAACACACACCCCACTTGTACGGTTTCTCCCCCATGTGAATTAGTTTGTGTGTATTTAAATTTGATGAATGACGAAAAACCTTTGAACACACAGAACACTTGTGCGGTTTCTCCCCCATGTGAATTAGTTTGTGTGTATTTAAATTTGATGAATGACGAAAAACCTTAGAACACACACCACACTTGTACGGTTTCTCCCCGATGTGAATTAGTTTGTGTGTATTTAAATTTGATGAATGACGAAAAACCTTTGAACACACAGAACACTTGTGCGGCTTCTCTCCCGTGTGAATTAGTTTGTGTGTATTTAAATTTGATGAATGACGAAAAACCTTAGAACACACACCACACTTGAATGGTTTCTCCCCCATGTGAATTAGTTTGTGTGTATTTAAATTTGATGAATGACGAAAAACCTTTGAACACACAGAACACTTGTACGGTTTCTCCCCCATGTGAATTAGTTTGTGTGTATTTAAATTTGATAAATGACGAAAAACCTTAGAACACACACCACACTTGTACGGTTTCTCCCCCATGTGAATTAGTTTGTGTGTATTTAAATTTGATGAATGACGAAAAACCTTTGAACACACAGAACACTTGTGCGGTTTCTCCCCCATGTGAATTAGTTTGTGTGTATTTAAATTTGATAAATGACGAAAAACCTTAGAACACACACCACACTTGTACGGTTTCTCCCCCATGTGAATTAGTTTGTGTGTATTTAAATTTGATGAATGACGAAAAACCTTTGAACACAGAACACTTACAGGGCTTCTCTCCCATGTGAATTAGTTTGTGAGCATTTAAATTTGATGAATGACGAAAAACCTTTGAACACACAGAACACTTGTACGGTTTCTCCCCCATGTGAATTAGTTTGTGTGTATTTAAATTTGATAAATGACGAAAAACCTTAGAACACACACCACACTTGTACGGTTTCTCCCCCATGTGAATTAGTTTGTGTGTATTTAAATTTGATGAATGAAGAAAAACCTTTGAACACACAGAACACTTGTGCGGCAGTGCGGCTTCTCTCCCGTGTGAATTAGTTTGTGTGTATTTAAATTTGATGAACGACGAAAAACCTTAGAACACACACCACACTTGAACGGTTTCTCCCCCATGTGAATTAGTTTGTGTGTATTTAAATTTGATGAATGAGGAAAAACCTTCGAACACACACCACACTTGTACGGTTTCTCCCCCATGTGAATTAGTTTGTGTGTATTTAAATTTGATGAATGACAAAAAACCTTTGAACACGCAGAACACTTGTGCGGCTTCTCTCCCATGTGAATTAGTTTGTGTGCATTTACATTTGATGAATGACGAAAAACCTTTGAACACACAGAACACTTGTACGGTTTCTCCCCCATGTGAATTAGTTTGTGTGTATTTAAATTTGATAAATGACGAAAAACCTTAGAACACACACCACACTTGTACGGTTTCTCCCCCATGTGAATTAGTTTGTGTGTATTTAAATTTGATGAATGACGAAAAACCTTTGAACACACAGAACACTTGTGCGGCTTCTCTCCCGTGTGAATTAGTTTGTGTGTATTTAAATTGGATGAATGACGAAAAACCTTAGAACACACACCACACTTGAACGGTTTCTCCCCCATGTGAATTAGTTTGTGTGTATTTAAATTTGATGAATGACGAAAAACCTTAGAACACACACCACACTTGTACGGTTTCTCCCCCATGTGAATTAGTTTGTGTGTATTTAAATTTGATGAATGACGAAAAACCTTTGAACACACAGAACACTTGTGTGGCTTCTCTCCCGTGTGTATTAGTTTGTGTACAATTAAATTTGATGAATGACGAAAAACCTTCAAACACACACCACACTTGTACGGTTTCTCCCCCATGTGAATTAGTTTGTGTGTATTTAAATTTGATGAATGACGAAAAACCTTCAAACACACACCACACTTGTGCGGCTTCTCTCCCGTGTGAATTAGTTTGTGTGCAATTAAATTTGATGAATGACGAAAAACCTTCAAACACACAGAACACTTGTGCGGCTTCTCTCCCGTGTGAATTAGTTTGTGTGTATTTAAGTTTGATGAATGACGAAAAACCTTCAAACACACAGAACACTTGTGCGGCTTCTCTCCCGTGTGAATTAGTTTGTGTGCATTTAAATATGATGAATGACGAAAAACCTTTGAACACACACAACACTTGTACGGTTTCTCCCCCATGTGAATTAGTTTGTGTGTATTTATATTTGATGAATGACGAAAAACCTTAGAACACACACCACACTTGTACGGTTTCTCCCCCATGTGAATTAGTTTGTGTGTATTTAAATTTGATAAATGACGAAAAACCTTAGAACACACACCACACTTGTATGGTTTCTCCCCCATGTGAATTAGTTTGTGTGTATTTAAATTTGATGAATGACGAAAAACCTTTGAACACACAGAACACTTGTGCGGTTTCTCCCCCATGTGAATTAGTTTGTGTGTATTTAAATTTGATAAACAACGAAAAACCTGAGAACACACACCACACTTGTACGGTTTCTCCCCCATGTGAATTAGTTTGTGTGTATTTAAATTTGATGAATGACGAAAAACCTTTGAAAACACAGAACACTTGTGCGGCTTCTCTCCCATGTGAATTAGTTTGTGTGCATTTAAATTTGATGAATGACGAAAAACCTTTGAACACACAGAACACTTGTACGGTTTCTCCCCCATGTGAATTAGTTTGTGTGTATTTAAATTTGATGAATGACGAAAAACCTTAGAACACACACCACACTTGTACGGTTTCTCCCCCATGTGAATTAGTTTGTGTGTATTTAAATTTGATGAATGACGAAAAACCTTAGAACACACACCACACTTGTACGGTTTCTCCCCCATGTGAATTAGTTTGTGTGTATTTAAATTTGATGAATGACGAAAAACCTTTGAACACACAGAACACTTGTGCGGCTTCTCTCCCGTGTGAATTAGTTTGTGTGTATTTAAATTTGATGAATGATGAAAAACCTTAGAACACATACCACACTTGAACGGTTTCTCCCCCATGTGAATTAGTTTGTGTGTATTTAAATTTGATGAATGACGAAAAACCTTTGAACACACAGAACACTTGAATGGGTTTTCCCCCATGTGAATTAGTTTGTGTGTATTTAAATTTGATAAATGACGAAAAACCTTAGAACACACACCCCACTTGTACGGTTTCTCCCCCATGTGAATTAGTTTGTGTGTATTTAAATTTGATGAATGACGAAAAACCTTTGAACACACAGAACACTTGTGCGGCTTCTCTCCCGTGTGAATTAGTTTGTGTGTATTTAAGTTTGATGAATGACGAAAAACCTTCAAACCCACAGAACACTTGTGCGGCTTCTCTCCCGTGTGAATTAGTTTGTGTGCATTTAAATATGATGAATGACGAAAAACCTTTGAACACACACAACACTTGTACGGTTTCTCCCCCATGTGAATTAGTTTATGTGTATTTAAATTTGATAAATGACGAAAAACCTTAGAACACACACCACACTTGTACGGTTTCTCCCCCATGTGAATTAGTTTGTGTGTATTTAAATTTGATGAATGACGAAAAACCTTAGAACACACACCACACTTGTACGGTTTCTCCCCCATGTGAATTAGTTTGTGTGTATTTAAATTTGATAAATGACGAAAAACCTTAGAAGACACACCACACTTGTATGGTTTCTCCCCCATGTGAATTAGTTTGTGTGTATTTAAATTTGATGAATGACGAAAAACCTTTGAACACACAGAACACTTGTGCGGTTTCTCCCCATGTGAATTAGTTTGTGTGTATTTAAATTTGATAAACAACGAAAAACCTTAGAACACACACCACACTTGTACGGTTTCTCCCCCATGTGAATTAGTTTGTGTGTATTTAAATTTGATGAATGACGAAAAACCTTTGAACACACAGAACACTTGTGCGGCTTCTCTCCCATGTGAATTAGTTTGTGTGCATTTAAATTTGATGAATGACGAAAAACCTTTGAACACACAGAACACTTGTACGGTTTCTCCCCCATGTGAATTAGTTTGTGTGTATTTAAATTTGATGAATGACGAAAAACCTTAGAACACACACCACACTTGTACGGTTTCTCCCCCATGTGAATTAGTTTGTGTGTATTTAAATTTGATGAATGACGAAAAACCTGAGAACACACACCACACTTGTACGGTTTCTCCCCCATGTGAATTAGTTTGTGTGTATTTAAATTTGATGAATGACGAAAAATCTTTGAACACACAGAACACTTGTGCGGCTTCTCTCCCGTGTGAATTAGTTTGTGTGTATTTAAATTTGATGAATGATGAAAAACCTTAGAACACATACCACACTTGAACGGTTTCTCCCCCATGTGAATTAGTTTGTGTGTATTTAAATTTGATGAATGACGAAAAATCTTTGAACACACAGAACACTTGAACGGGTTTTCCCCCATGTGAATTAGTTTGTGTGTATTTAAATTTGATAAATGACGAAAAACCTTAGAACACACACCCCACTTGTACGGTTTCTCCCCCATGTGAATTAGTTTGTGTGTATTTAAATTTGATGAATGACGAAAAACCTTTGAACACACAGAACACTTGTGTGGTTTCTCCCCCATGTGAATTAGTTTGTGTGTATTTAAATTTGATAAATGACGAAAAACCTTAGAACACACACCACACTTGTACGGTTTCTCCCCCATGTGAATTAGTTTGTGTGTATTTAAATTTGATGAATGACGAAAAACATTTGAACACACAGAACACTTGTGCGGCTTCTCTCCCATGTGAATTAGTTTGTGTGCATTTAAATTTGATGAATGACGAAAAACCTTTGAACACACAGAACACTTGTACGGTTTCTCCCCCATGTGAATTAGTTTGTGTGTATTTAAATTTGATGAATGACGAAAAACCTTAGAACACACACCACACTTGTGCGGCTTCTCTCCCGTGTGAATTAGTTTGTGTGCAATTAAATTTGATGAATGACGAAAAACCTTCAAACACACAGAACACTTGTGCGGCTTCTCTCCCGTGTGAATTAGTTTGTGTGTATTTAAGTTTGATGAATGACGAAAAACCTTCAAACACACAGAACACTTGTGCGGCTTCTCTCCCGTGTGAATTAGTTTGTGTGCATTTAAATATGATGAATGACGAAAAACCTTTGAACACACACAACACTTGTACGGTTTCTCCCCCATGTGAATTAGTTTGTGTGTATTTATATTTGATGAATGACGAAAAACCTTAGAACACACACCACACTTGTACGGTTTCTCCCCCATGTGAATTAGTTTGTGTGTATTTAAATTTGATAAATGACGAAAAACCTTAGAACACACACCACACTTGTATGGTTTCTCCCCCATGTGAATTAGTTTGTGTGTATTTAAATTTGATGAATGACGAAAAACCTTTGAACACACAGAACACTTGTGCGGTTTCTCCCCCATGTGAATTAGTTTGTGTGTATTTAAATTTGATAAACAACGAAAAACCTGAGAACACACACCACACTTGTACGGTTTCTCCCCCATGTGAATTAGTTTGTGTGTATTTAAATTTGATGAATGACGAAAAACCTTTGAAAACACAGAACACTTGTGCGGCTTCTCTCCCATGTGAATTAGTTTGTGTGCATTTAAATTTGATGAATGACGAAAAACCTTTGAACACACAGAACACTTGTACGGTTTCTCCCCCATGTGAATTAGTTTGTGTGTATTTAAATTTGATGAATGACGAAAAACCTTAGAACACACACCACACTTGTACGGTTTCTCCCCCATGTGAATTAGTTTGTGTGTATTTAAATTTGATGAATGACGAAAAACCTTAGAACACACACCACACTTGTACGGTTTCTCCCCCATGTGAATTAGTTTGTGTGTATTTAAATTTGATGAATGACGAAAAACCTTTGAACACACAGAACACTTGTGCGGCTTCTCTCCCGTGTGAATTAGTTTGTGTGTATTTAAATTTGATGAATGATGAAAAACCTTAGAACACATACCACACTTGAACGGTTTCTCCCCCATGTGAATTAGTTTGTGTGTATTTAAATTTGATGAATGACGAAAAACCTTTGAACACACAGAACACTTGAATGGGTTTTCCCCCATGTGAATTAGTTTGTGTGTATTTAAATTTGATAAATGACGAAAAACCTTAGAACACACACCCCACTTGTACGGTTTCTCCCCCATGTGAATTAGTTTGTGTGTATTTAAATTTGATGAATGACGAAAAACCTTTGAACACACAGAACACTTGTGCGGCTTCTCTCCCGTGTGAATTAGTTTGTGTGTATTTAAGTTTGATGAATGACGAAAAACCTTCAAACCCACAGAACACTTGTGCGGCTTCTCTCCCGTGTGAATTAGTTTGTGTGCATTTAAATATGATGAATGACGAAAAACCTTTGAACACACACAACACTTGTACGGTTTCTCCCCCATGTGAATTAGTTTATGTGTATTTAAATTTGATAAATGACGAAAAACCTTAGAACACACACCACACTTGTACGGTTTCTCCCCCATGTGAATTAGTTTGTGTGTATTTAAATTTGATGAATGACGAAAAACCTTAGAACACACACCACACTTGTACGGTTTCTCCCCCATGTGAATTAGTTTGTGTGTATTTAAATTTGATAAATGACGAAAAACCTTAGAAGACACACCACACTTGTATGGTTTCTCCCCCATGTGAATTAGTTTGTGTGTATTTAAATTTGATGAATGACGAAAAACCTTTGAACACACAGAACACTTGTGCGGTTTCTCCCCATGTGAATTAGTTTGTGTGTATTTAAATTTGATAAACAACGAAAAACCTTAGAACACACACCACACTTGTACGGTTTCTCCCCCATGTGAATTAGTTTGTGTGTATTTAAATTTGATGAATGACGAAAAACCTTTGAACACACAGAACACTTGTGCGGCTTCTCTCCCATGTGAATTAGTTTGTGTGCATTTAAATTTGATGAATGACGAAAAACCTTTGAACACACAGAACACTTGTACGGTTTCTCCCCCATGTGAATTAGTTTGTGTGTATTTAAATTTGATGAATGACGAAAAACCTTAGAACACACACCACACTTGTACGGTTTCTCCCCCATGTGAATTAGTTTGTGTGTATTTAAATTTGATGAATGACGAAAAACCTTAGAACACACACCACACTTGTACGGTTTCTCCCCCATGTGAATTAGTTTGTGTGTATTTAAATTTGATGAATGACGAAAAACCTTTGAACACACAGAACACTTGTGCGGCTTCTCTCCCGTGTGAATTAGTTTGTGTGTATTTAAATTTGATGAATGATGAAAAACCTTAGAACACATACCACACTTGAACGGTTTCTCCCCCATGTGAATTAGTTTGTGTGTATTTAAATTTGATGAATGACGAAAAATCTTTGAACACACAGAACACTTGAACGGGTTTTCCCCCATGTGAATTAGTTTGTGTGTATTTAAATTTGATAAATGACGAAAAACCTTAGAACACACACCCCACTTGTACGGTTTCTCCCCCATGTGAATTAGTTTGTGTGTATTTAAATTTGATGAATGACGAAAAACCTTTGAACACACAGAACACTTGTGTGGTTTCTCCCCCATGTGAATTAGTTTGTGTGTATTTAAATTTGATAAATGACGAAAAACCTTAGAACACACACCACACTTGTACGGTTTCTCCCCCATGTGAATTAGTTTGTGTGTATTTAAATTTGATGAATGACGAAAAACATTTGAACACACAGAACACTTGTGCGGCTTCTCTCCCATGTGAATTAGTTTGTGTGCATTTAAATTTGATGAATGACGAAAAACCTTTGAACACACAGAACACTTGTACGGTTTCTCCCCCATGTGAATTAGTTTGTGTGTATTTAAATTTGATGAATGACGAAAAACC
Organism: Myxine glutinosa; assembly: GCF_964187855.1. Classification (NCBI taxonomy): domain Eukaryota; kingdom Metazoa; phylum Chordata; class Myxini; order Myxiniformes; family Myxinidae; genus Myxine; species Myxine glutinosa. The sequence continues at coordinate 60,359,239 of NC_136266.1, read as the reverse complement.
TTAGAACACACACCACACTTGAATGGTTTCTCCCCCATGTGAATTAGTTTGTGTGTATTTAAATTTGATGAATGACGAAAAACCTTTGAACACACAGAACACTTGTACGGTTTCTCCCCCATGTGAATTAGTTTGTGTGTATTTAAATTTGATAAATGACGAAAAACCTTAGAACACACACCACACTTGTATGGTTTCTCCCCCATGTGAATTAGTTTGTGTGTATTTAAATTTGATGAATGACGAAAAACCTTTGAACACACAGAACACTTGTGCGGTTTCTCCCCCATGTGAATTAGTTTGTGTGTATTTAAATTTGATAAATGACGAAAAACCTTAGAACACACACCACACTTGTACGGTTTCTCCCCCATGTGAATTAGTTTGTGTGTATTTAAATTTGATGAATGACGAAAAACCTTTGAACACAGAACACTTAGAGGGCTTCTCTCCCATGTGAATTAGTTTGTGAGCATTTAAATTTTATGAATGACGAAAAACCTTTGAACACACAGAACACTTGTACGGTTTCTCCCCCATGTGAATTAGTTTGTGTGTATTTAAATTTGATGAATGAAGAAAAACCTTTGAACACACAGAACACTTGTGCGGCAGTTAGGGTGCATCAAACGCCCCATGATTTTCAAAAAGTTGTTGTATTTTAATGTCTATTCCCTCAAATGTTACACTTGTTGGTAGAAGTATGTATGCAAAAAATAGATGAAATCAGAGGTGGTCCTGGGTGGCCACCGGCCACTTTTATATATTTAGGGCCATTTAGGGCCACAGCTAAACTACTTTACAAGATAATGTAAAATTAACTACAAGATAATGTAAAATTAACCATTATACCTATATACAAAAGTAAAGTCCTACTTTTACTAAATGCCTAATATCAAACAGTTAAAACAACCTTACATGTCAATGTAAAATTAACCAAAATCGTTCTTCATATTACAAAGTTGTAGTACAGTGTTGTAGTATTGTACTTTCATTGATTAAAAGTTTGAAAATGTATTAAGCACAACGCCAATGTCACTACTCCAACTTTGCTCGTTTCCGCAAATTTGGCCTCGCTTTGCGGTCACATTCAACCACTTGAAGAAGATTTTGGAAGTGGTCTTCTCTTCTTGCAGTTGAGACAAAATCAGTTGCGAGCTTTACTGCTCTCTCCGCAGGGTCATTCACAACATTAAGCCCATCCACAATGGACTTGGCTGCCTTGAAGTGCTCATTGTTCTGCCAAGTGTCAACATCCTCTGTTAGGAAGGTCATATCTAGGTGAAGAAGGTTTACTGTAAACCACGAGTCCTCGTTCACAAGATCAGCCAGGGTTGTCGCTTCTGTAATTTTTGGAAATGACGGTTTGCCATATCCAGAACCGTAGCGGTGTTTTGGAGTGCTTGGCATTTCATCTGGTTGTATGGCCAGTAACACATCTGCAAGGGCACGACGATCCTTTTGAGGAATTGCATTGCTGAACAGTGCCAAAACAACCAGTTCTGGGGTTAAATACCACAAATGTCTATCAAAGGCTTTCACAGCGCTGACTGAAATGGTTGAGTTGACAGCTTTATAGTTGAGCAGAGTCTTGTAAAAGCACAAATCAAACCATGGGGCATTTGAAGCAGACTGACATATGAGCCACCAATCACAATAAATATAAACAACAAAAACAACAAACTCCTTCAGTTTTTTCTGTTGATGTTGTGTTGTTACAGTTCCTCGAGGTAGTAGAGAAATTTGCTCTTCAAGTAGGCATATTTTGATGGAATAAAGAATCTTTGACATCCACCTTGCTTTATGCATGGCCCCTGGTCTGTGGAGTGTTCCTTGTTTTGTGACATCATCATCGAGGACTACCTGGCAGAGTTGTGCCATTTCCTTGTAGTCTTCCCTACAGTATGAAGCGCTTGTGCGGATTGTGCTTAAAACCTTGTTTTTGCAGGATAAAAGCAGCTGTTGTGCATAGTCATTGTACATGGAAATGTCAATTTTGGTTAAACTTTCATTCTTTGCATGCGATATGCGTTCCCAATTCTTCTGGAATTTTTGGAACAAAGATACTTCTGGAGACTTTGATGCCTCAATTTTGAGAACGTCAAACACATGATCCAGGATTACCTCTCCAACATGATGGCGACATGCACACCACAGAAGAGCACGGTCCAGTTTTGATTGAATGGTAACACAGGCAGCTGTAACGTGTCCAGTGTTTGATGCTGTTGTGTCAAAACATAAGTTGACAACTGATTGTTTGCACTTCCATGAATGTAGATACGTGTAAGTGTGCTCGGCAATGATGTCACCTGATGACCTATCACTTCCAGGAGGATATCTAGCCACCCCCAGTAGCTTTACATCAGTGGCATTCCCAACCAACACTGGCAATCTTTCTTCCTTGACATTCTTGTTTGTGAGCGTTGGTATCTGCTTGCCATCCCAGTGAAGTGTTGCAGCTGTTGGGGCGATCCAATTTTCTTGAATATCTTTGGCGATAGCACTTGTTATTGATCGTCGAGCCTTATCAGCAGTTGAGTACGACTTGGCCACACGACGTGGATCACCTCCTGCCTCTTGAATTACAGCTTTGGTGAGCGCAACCTGTTGAACAGGAGTTATGTTTAGTCGAGTAGCAACAGACACAACTGAATGTCTTTTCAGAATATCATGAGGAATAAAGGCAGATGTACCTGCATATGTTGATCTGTGGTGACTACGCTTCCTTTGAAACTCTGGAATCGCCTCTTCTTCAGTTTCTTCCAAGCTATCTGCAGAGTCACTATCATCAGAGCATACAGAACTAATTGTCATCTCTTGTACACTGGATGATTCATGACGTTCTCGTCTTGAAGCTTCCGCTAAGAGGCGTTTTTCTTTTCTATGATCTTTATCAACTTTCTTCTTGTCAACACCACCAAATGAGGCTACTCTGTCAGATTTCATTGACTCTAAAAATACTCTATCTTCCTCATTCTTAATGTTTGTCATTACATCTTTTGTCCATACACCAAAGGTCTTATCAAGACGTTCATTCATGGTTTGCAACTTAGCCAAAGTGCTTGGAGATTCTCGGCGAGAAACAGGTATTTGACGCAATTTGTTATTGTCATTAAGAAGGTCAAGTATTAGTTTGCAGCATTGATGGTCTGAAAGCATAGGAATATTTGCTTTAGTGTAGAATTTTTTCAGCTGGATAAGGACGATGCTGGCAGATTTCCATTTCAGTGGCTGAGTTTGTTTGCCTTCACATATTTCTTTCTGGATGTACCACATCACGCATCGAAGAACCTGCCGGCAAGTTGGGAGGCGGACTCCTGTCAATGTACCATCTGCTTCTGTAAAAGCATTGCCAAGACCAAAAATGGCACTTGCTAATCTGGTCTTCTTATCTGCCATCTGAAAGAAAATAAAGGATATTATTAGACTACTAGTATGGGACCCACGATTAGACCTCCGATTTCATTCATGTAAAAATACAAACTAATTATCAAACCATCGTTTTTTGCATAAAATTGTTATATTTGTATTCCTCTCATCAAGACCTTCAATTTGATACCAAACATGACTAGGTTTGGGTGTAAAATAACAAAATCAAACATTTTTACATAGTGCGGCCCCGAAAATGGCCCTAAATATATAAAAGTGGCCGGTGGCCACCCAGGACCACCTCTGATTTCATTTATTTTTTGCATACATACTTCTACCAACAAGTGTAACATTTGAGAGAATAGACATTAAAATCCAAGAACCTAAGGGCGTTTGATGCACCCTAGCGGCAGTGCGGCTTCTCTCCCGTGTGAATTAGTTTGTGTGTATTTAAATTTGATGAACGACGAAAAACCTTAGAACACACACCACACTTGAACGGTTTCTCCCCCATGTGAATTAGTTTGTGTGTATTTAAATTTGATGAATGAGGAAAAACCTTCAAACACACACCACACTTGTACGGTTTCTCCCCCATGTGAATTAGTTTGTGTGTATTTAAATTTGATGAATGACGAAAAACATTTGAACACACAGAACACTTGTGCGGCTTCTCTCCCGTGTGAATTAGATTGTGTGCATTTAAATTTGATGAATGACGAAAAACCTTTGAACACACAGAACACTTGTACGGTTTCTCCCCCATGTGAATTAGTTTGTGTGTATTTAAATTTGATAAATGACGAAAAACCTTAGAACACACACCACACTTGTACGGTTTCTCCCCCATGTGAATTAGTTTGTGTGTACTTAAATTTGATGAATGACGAAAAACCTTTGAACACACAGAACACTTGTGCGGCTTCTCTCCCGTGTGAATTAGTTTGTGTGTATTTAAATTTGATGAAAGATGAAAAACCTTAGAACACACACCACACTTGAACGGTTTCTCCCCCATGTGAATTAGTTTGTGTGTATTTAAATTTGATGAATGACGAAAAACCTTAGAACACACCACACTTGTACGGTTTCTCCCCCATGTGAATTAGTTTGTGTGTATTTAAATTTGATGAATGACGAAAAACCTTTGAACACACAGAACACTTGTACGGTTTCTCCCCCGTGTGAATTAGTTTGTGTTTATTTAAATTTGATGAATGACGAAAAACCTTTGAACACACAGAACACTTGTGTGGCTTCTCTCCCGTGTGTATTAGTTTGTGTGCAATTAAATTTGATGAATGACGAAAAACCTTGAAACACACAGAACACTTGTGCGGCTTCTCTCCCGTGTGAATTAGTTTGTGTGTATTTAAATTTGATGAATGACGAAAAACCTTCAAACACACAGAACACTTGTGCGGCTTCTCTCCCGTGTGAATTAGTTTGTGTGCATTTAAATATGATGAATGACGAAAAACCTTTGAACACACACAACACTTGTACGGTTTCTCCCCCATGTGAATTAGTTTGTGTGTATTTAAATTTGATAAATGACGAAAAACCTTAGAACACACACCACACTTGTACGGTTTCTCCCCCATGTGAATTAGTTTGTGTGTATTTAAATTTGATGAATGACGAAAAACCTTAGAACACACACCACACTTGTACGGTTTCTCCCCCATGTGAATTAGTTTGTGTGTATTTATATTTGATGAATGACGAAAAACCTTTGAACACAGAACACTTGTGCGGCTTCTCTCCCATGTGAATTAGTTTGTGTGTATTAAAATTTGATGAATGACGAAAAACCTTAGAACACACACCACACTTGAACGGTTTCTCCCCCATGTGAATTAGTTTGTGTGTATTTAAATTTGATGAACGACGAAAAACCTTAGAACACACACCACACTTGAACGGTTTCTCCCCCATGTGAATTAGTTTGTGTGTATTTAAATTTGATGAATGAGGAAAAACCTTCGAACACACACCACACTTGTACGGTTTCTCCCCCATGTGAATTAGTTTGTGTGTATTTAAATTTGACTAGGGCATGCCCGTACTATATATATATCTAAAATTATATCCCCCCCCCCCCTCTATTTACATGAAATGGTTTGGTCCATTCGCAAAGCCAAAGCGGACGGCTTGCGAGTACGGTGACAATCCCCCCCCCCCCCCCCTCTATTTACATGGAATGGTTTGGTCCAAAGCGAACGGCTTGCGAGTACGGTGACAATCCCCCCCCCCCCCCCCCTCTATTTACATGAAATGGTTTGGTCCAAAGCGAACGGCTTGCGGAGTTTGGTAAAGAAATCGCCATAGCTCGGTAACTACTTGTCCGATTAATTTAAAACCTTGAAAAGGCACATCCTCGGGTCCCCAGCAATATACCTGGCAAGTTTCAAGTATATCGGACCGGTAGTTGTCGAGAAACAGCGGTCGCATACACACACACAGACACACACACACACAGAGATTACTGGAATTATAGATAGATGAATGACAAAAAACCTTTGAACACGCAGAACACTTGTGCGGCTTCTCTCCCATGTGAATTAGTTTGTGTGCATTTACATTTGATGAATGACGAGAAACCTTTGAACACACAGAACACTTGTACGGTTTCTCCCCCATGTGAATTAGTTTGTGTGTATTTAAATTTGATAAATGACGAAAAACCTTAGAACACACACCACACTTGTACGGTTTCTCCCCCATGTGAATTAGTTTGTGTGTATTTAAATTTGATGAATGACGAAAAACCTTTGAACACACAGAACACTTGTGCGGCTTCTCTCCCGTGTGAATTAGTTTGTGTGTATTTAAATTTGATGAATGACGAAAAACCTTAGAACACACACCACACTTGAACGGTTTCTCCCCCATGTGAATTAGTTTGTGTGTATTTAAATTTGATGAATGACGAAAAACCTTAGAACACACACCACACTTGTACGGTTTCTCCCCCATGTGAATTAGTTTGTGTGTATTTAAATTTGATGAATGACGAAAAACCTTTGAACACACAGAACACTTGTGTGGCTTCTCTCCCGTGTGTATTAGTTTGTGTGCAATGAAATTTGATGAATGACGAAAAACCTTCAAACACACAGAACACTTGTGCGGCTTCTCTCCCGTGTGAATTAGTTTGTGTGTATTTAAATTTGATGAATGACGAAAAACTTTCAAACACACAGAACACTTGTGCGGCTTCTCTCCCGTGTGAATTAGTTTGTGTGCATTTAAATATGATGAATGACGAAAAACCTTTGAACACACACAACACTTGTACGGTTTCTCCCCCATGTGAATTAGTTTGTGTGTATTTAAATTTGATGAATGACGAAAAACCTTAGAACACACACCACACTTGTACGGTTTCTCCCCCATGTGAATTAGTTTGTGTGTATTTAAATTTGATGAATGACGAAAAACCTTCAAACACACACCACACTTGTACGGTTTCTCCCCCATGTGAATTAGTTTGTGTGTATTTAAATTTGATGAATGACGAAAAACCTTCAAACACACACCACACTTGTGTGGCTTCTCTCCCGTGTGAATTAGTTTGTGTGCAATTAAATTTGATGAATGACGAAAAACCTTCAAACACACAGAACACTTGTGCGGCTTCTCTCCCGTGTGAATTAGTTTGTGTGTATTTAAGTTTGATGAATGACGAAAAACCTTCAAACACACAGAACACTTGTGCGGCTTCTCTCCCGTGTGAATTAGTTTGTGTGCATTTAAATTTGATAAATGACGAAAAACCTTAGAACACACACCACACTTGTACGGTTTCTCCCCCATGTGAATTAGTTTGTGTGTATTTAACTTTGATGAATGACGAAAAACCTTAGAACACACACCACACTTGTACGGTTTCTCCCCCATGTGAATTAGTTTGTGTGTATTTAAATTTGATGAATGACGAAAAACCTTAGAACACACACCACACTTGTATGGTTTCTCCCCCATGTGAATTAGTTTGTGTGTATTTAAATTTGATGAATGACGAAAAACCTTTGAACACACAGAACACTTGTGCGGTTTCTCCCCCATGTGAATTAGTTTGTGTGTATTTAAATTTGATAAACAACGAAAAACCTTAGAACACACACCACACTTGTACGGTTTCTCCCCCATGTGAATTAGTTTGTGTGTATTTAAATTTGATGAATGACGAAAAACCTTTGAACACACAGAACACTTGTGCGGCTTCTCTCCCATGTGAATTAGTTTGTGTGCATTTAAATTTGATGAATGACGAAAAACCTTTAAAAATACAGAACACTTGTACGGTTTCTCCCCCATGTGAATTAGTTTGTGTGTATTTAAATTTGATGAATGACGAAAAACCTTAGAACACACACCACACTTGTACGGTTTCTCCCCCATGTGAATTAGTTTGTGTGTATTTAAATTTGATGAATGACGAAAAACCTTAGAACACACACCACACTTGTACGGTTTCTCCCCCATGTGAATTAGTTTGTGTGTATTTAAATTTGATGAATGACGAAAAACCTTTGAACACACAGAACACTTGTGCGGCTTCTCTCCCGTGTGAATTAGTTTGTGTGTATTTAAATTTGATGAATGATGAAAAACCTTAGAACACATACCACACTTGAACGGTTTCTCCCCCATGTGAATTAGTTTGTGTGTATTTAAATTTGATGAATGACGAAAAACCTTTGAACACACAGAACACTTGAACGGGTTTTCCCCCATGTGAATTAGTTTGTGTGTATTTAAATTTGATAAATGACGAAAAACCTTAGAACACACACCACACTTGTATGGTTTCTCCCCCATGTGAATTAGTTTGTGTGTATTTAAATTTGATGAATGACGAAAAACCTTTGAACACACAGAACACTTGTGCGGTTTCTCCCCCATGTGAATTAGTTTGTGTGTATTTAAATTTGATAAATGACGAAAAACCTTAGAACACACACCACACTTGTACGGTTTCTCCCCCATGTGAATTAGTTTGTGTGTATTTAAATTTGATGAATGACGAAAAACCTTTGAACACAGAACACTTAGAGGGCTTCTCTCCCATGTGAATTAGTTTGTGAGCATTTAAATTTGATGAATGACGAAAAACCTTTGAACACACAGAACACTTGTACGGTTTCTCCCCCATGTGAATTAGTTTGTGTGTATTTAAATTTGATGAATGAAGAAAAACCTTTGAACACACAGAACACTTGTGCGGCAGTGCGGCTTCTCTCCCGTGTGAATTATTTTGTGTGTATTTAAATTTGATGAACGACGAAAAACCTTAGAACACACACCACACTTGAACGGTTTCTCCCCCATGTGAATTAGTTTGTGTGTATTTAAATTTGATAAATGACGAAAAACCTTAGAACACACACCACACTTGTACGGTTTCTCCCCCATGTGAATTAGTTTGTGTGTACTTAAATTTGATGAATGACGAAAAACCTTTGAACACACAGAACACTTGTGCGGCTTCTCTCCCGTGTGAATTAGATTGTGTGCATTTAAATTTGATGAATGACGAAAAACCTTTGAACACACAGAACACTTGTACGGTTTCTCCCCCATGTGAATTAGTTTGTGTGTATTTAAATTTGATAAATGACGAAAAACCTTAGAACACACACCACACTTGTACGGTTTCTCCCCCATGTGAATTAGTTTGTGTGTACTTAAATTTGATGAATGACGAAAAACCTTTGAACACACAGAACACTTGTGCGGCTTCTCTCCCGTGTGAATTAGTTTGTGTGTATTTAAATTTGATGAATGATGAAAAACCTTAGAACACACACCACACTTGAACGGTTTCTCCCCCATGTGAATTAGTTTGTGTGTATTTAAATTTGATGAATGACGAAAAACCTTAGAACACACCACACTTGTACGGTTTCTCCCCCATGTGAATTAGTTTGTGTGTATTTAAATTTGATGAATGACGAAAAACCTTAGAACACACCACACTTGTACGGTTTCTCCCCCATGTGAATTAGTTTGTGTGTATTTAAATTTGATGAATGACGAAAAACCTTTGAACACACAGAACACTTGTACGGTTTCTCCCCCGTGTGAATTAGTTTGTGTTTATTTAAATTTGATGAATGACGAAAAACCTTTGAACACACAGAACACTTGTGTGGCTTCTCTCCCGTGTGTATTAGTTTGTGTGCAATTAAATTTGATGAATGACGAAAAACCTTCAAACACACAGAACACTTGTGCGGCTTCTCTCCCGTGTGAATTAGTTTGTGTGTATTTAAATTTGATGAATGACGAAAAACCTTCAAACACACAGAACACTTGTGCGGCTTCTCTCCCGTGTGAATTAGTTTGTGTGCATTTAAATATGATGAATGACGAAAAACCTTTGAACACACACAACACTTGTACGGTTTCTCCCCCATGTGAATTAGTTTGTGTGTATTTAAATTTGATAAATGACGAAAAACCTTAGAACACACACCACACTTGTACGGTTTCTCCCCCATGTGAATTAGTTTGTGTGTATTTAAATTTGATGAATGACGAAAAACCTTAGAACACACACCACACTTGTACGGTTTCTCCCCCATGTGAATTAGTTTGTGTGTATTTATATTTGATGAATGACGAAAAACCTTTGAACACAGAACACTTGTGCGGCTTCTCTCCCGTGTGAATTAGTTTGTGTGTATTAAAATTTGATGAATGACGAAAAACCTTAGAACACACACCACACTTGAACGGTTTCTCCCCCATGTGAATTAGTTTGTGTGTATTTAAATTTGATGAACGACGAAAAACCTTAGAACACACACCACACTTGAACGGTTTCTCCCCCATGTGAATTAGTTTGTGTGTATTTAAATTTGATGAATGAGGAAAAACCTTCGAACACACACCACACTTGTACGGTTTCTCCCCCATGTGAATTAGTTTGTGTGTATTTAAATTTGACTAGGGCATGCCCGTACTATATATATATCTAAAATTATATCCCCCCCCTCTATTTACATGAAATGGTTTGGTCCATTCGCAAAGCCAAAGCGGACGGCTTGCGAGTACGGTGACAATCCCCCCCCTCTATTTACATGAAATGGTTTGGTCCAAAGCGAACGGCTTGCGAGTACGGTGACAATCCCCCCCCCCCCCCTCTATTTACATGGAATGGTTTGGTCCAAAGCGAACGGCTTGCGAGTACGGTGACAATCCCCCCCCCCCCCCCCCCTCTATTTACATGAAATGGTTTGGTCCAAAGCGAACGGCTTGCGGAGTTTGGTAAAGAAATCGCCATAGCTCGGTAACTACTTGTCCGATTAATTTAAAACCTTGAAAAGGCACATCCTCGGGTCCCCAGCAATATACCTGGCAAGTTTCAAGTATATCGGACCGGTAGTTGTCGAGAAACAGCGGTCGCATACACACACACAGACACACAGACACACACACACACAGAGATTACTGGAATTATAGATAGATGAATGACAAAAAACCTTTGAACACGCAGAACACTTATGCGGCTTCTCTCCCATGTGAATTAGTTTGTGTGCATTTACATTTGATGAATGACGAAAAACCTTTGAACACACAGAACACTTGTACGGTTTCTCCCCCATGTGAATTAGTTTGTGTGTATTTAAATTTGATAAATGACGAAAAACCTTAGAACACACACCACACTTGTACGGTTTCTCCCCCATGTGAATTAGTTTGTGTGTATTTAAATTTGATGAATGACGAAAAACATTTGAACACACAGAACACTTGTGCGGCTTCTCTCCCATGTGAATTAGTTTGTGTGCATTTAAATTTGATGAATGACGAAAAACCTTTGAACACACAGAACACTTGTACGGTTTCTCCCCCATGTGAATTAGTTTGTGTGTATTTAAATTTGATGAATGACGAAAAACCTTAGAACACACACCACACTTGTGCGGCTTCTCTCCCGTGTGAATTAGTTTGTGTGCAATTAAATTTGATGAATGACGAAAAACCTTCAAACACACAGAACACTTGTGCGGCTTCTCTCCCGTGTGAATTAGTTTGTGTGTATTTAAGTTTGATGAATGACGAAAAACCTTCAAACACACAGAACACTTGTGCGGCTTCTCTCCCGTGTGAATTAGTTTGTGTGCATTTAAATATGATGAATGACGAAAAACCTTTGAACACACACAACACTTGTACGGTTTCTCCCCCATGTGAATTAGTTTGTGTGTATTTATATTTGATGAATGACGAAAAACCTTAGAACACACACCACACTTGTACGGTTTCTCCCCCATGTGAATTAGTTTGTGTGTATTTAAATTTGATAAATGACGAAAAACCTTAGAACACACACCACACTTGTATGGTTTCTCCCCCATGTGAATTAGTTTGTGTGTATTTAAATTTGATGAATGACGAAAAACCTTTGAACACACAGAACACTTGTGCGGTTTCTCCCCCATGTGAATTAGTTTGTGTGTATTTAAATTTGATAAACAACGAAAAACCTGAGAACACACACCACACTTGTACGGTTTCTCCCCCATGTGAATTAGTTTGTGTGTATTTAAATTTGATGAATGACGAAAAACCTTTGAAAACACAGAACACTTGTGCGGCTTCTCTCCCATGTGAATTAGTTTGTGTGCATTTAAATTTGATGAATGACGAAAAACCTTTGAACACACAGAACACTTGTACGGTTTCTCCCCCATGTGAATTAGTTTGTGTGTATTTAAATTTGATGAATGACGAAAAACCTTAGAACACACACCACACTTGTACGGTTTCTCCCCCATGTGAATTAGTTTGTGTGTATTTAAATTTGATGAATGACGAAAAACCTTAGAACACACACCACACTTGTACGGTTTCTCCCCCATGTGAATTAGTTTGTGTGTATTTAAATTTGATGAATGACGAAAAACCTTTGAACACACAGAACACTTGTGCGGCTTCTCTCCCGTGTGAATTAGTTTGTGTGTATTTAAATTTGATGAATGATGAAAAACCTTAGAACACATACCACACTTGAACGGTTTCTCCCCCATGTGAATTAGTTTGTGTGTATTTAAATTTGATGAATGACGAAAAACCTTTGAACACACAGAACACTTGAATGGGTTTTCCCCCATGTGAATTAGTTTGTGTGTATTTAAATTTGATAAATGACGAAAAACCTTAGAACACACACCCCACTTGTACGGTTTCTCCCCCATGTGAATTAGTTTGTGTGTATTTAAATTTGATGAATGACGAAAAACCTTTGAACACACAGAACACTTGTGCGGCTTCTCTCCCGTGTGAATTAGTTTGTGTGTATTTAAGTTTGATGAATGACGAAAAACCTTCAAACCCACAGAACACTTGTGCGGCTTCTCTCCCGTGTGAATTAGTTTGTGTGCATTTAAATATGATGAATGACGAAAAACCTTTGAACACACACAACACTTGTACGGTTTCTCCCCCATGTGAATTAGTTTATGTGTATTTAAATTTGATAAATGACGAAAAACCTTAGAACACACACCACACTTGTACGGTTTCTCCCCCATGTGAATTAGTTTGTGTGTATTTAAATTTGATGAATGACGAAAAACCTTAGAACACACACCACACTTGTACGGTTTCTCCCCCATGTGAATTAGTTTGTGTGTATTTAAATTTGATAAATGACGAAAAACCTTAGAAGACACACCACACTTGTATGGTTTCTCCCCCATGTGAATTAGTTTGTGTGTATTTAAATTTGATGAATGACGAAAAACCTTTGAACACACAGAACACTTGTGCGGTTTCTCCCCATGTGAATTAGTTTGTGTGTATTTAAATTTGATAAACAACGAAAAACCTTAGAACACACACCACACTTGTACGGTTTCTCCCCCATGTGAATTAGTTTGTGTGTATTTAAATTTGATGAATGACGAAAAACCTTTGAACACACAGAACACTTGTGCGGCTTCTCTCCCATGTGAATTAGTTTGTGTGCATTTAAATTTGATGAATGACGAAAAACCTTTGAACACACAGAACACTTGTACGGTTTCTCCCCCATGTGAATTAGTTTGTGTGTATTTAAATTTGATGAATGACGAAAAACCTTAGAACACACACCACACTTGTACGGTTTCTCCCCCATGTGAATTAGTTTGTGTGTATTTAAATTTGATGAATGACGAAAAACCTTAGAACACACACCACACTTGTACGGTTTCTCCCCCATGTGAATTAGTTTGTGTGTATTTAAATTTGATGAATGACGAAAAACCTTTGAACACACAGAACACTTGTGCGGCTTCTCTCCCGTGTGAATTAGTTTGTGTGTATTTAAATTTGATGAATGATGAAAAACCTTAGAACACATACCACACTTGAACGGTTTCTCCCCCATGTGAATTAGTTTGTGTGTATTTAAATTTGATGAATGACGAAAAATCTTTGAACACACAGAACACTTGAACGGGTTTTCCCCCATGTGAATTAGTTTGTGTGTATTTAAATTTGATAAATGACGAAAAACCTTAGAACACACACCCCACTTGTACGGTTTCTCCCCCATGTGAATTAGTTTGTGTGTATTTAAATTTGATGAATGACGAAAAACCTTTGAACACACAGAACACTTGTGTGGTTTCTCCCCCATGTGAATTAGTTTGTGTGTATTTAAATTTGATAAATGACGAAAAACCTTAGAACACACACCACACTTGTACGGTTTCTCCCCCATGTGAATTAGTTTGTGTGTATTTAAATTTGATGAATGACGAAAAACATTTGAACACACAGAACACTTGTGCGGCTTCTCTCCCATGTGAATTAGTTTGTGTGCATTTAAATTTGATGAATGACGAAAAACCTTTGAACACACAGAACACTTGTACGGTTTCTCCCCCATGTGAATTAGTTTGTGTGTATTTAAATTTGATGAATGACGAAAAACCTTAGAACACACACCACACTTGAATGGTTTCTCCCCCATGTGAATTAGTTTGTGTGTATTTAAATTTGATGAATGACGAAAAACCTTTGAACACACAGAACACTTGTACGGTTTCTCCCCCATGTGAATTAGTTTGTGTGTATTTAAATTTGATAAATGACGAAAAACCTTAGAACACACACCACACTTGTATGGTTTCTCCCCCATGTGAATTAGTTTGTGTGTATTTAAATTTGATGAATGACGAAAAACCTTTGAACACACAGAACACTTGTGCGGTTTCTCCCCCATGTGAATTAGTTTGTGTGTATTTAAATTTGATAAATGACGAAAAACCTTAGAACACACACCACACTTGTACGGTTTCTCCCCCATGTGAATTAGTTTGTGTGTATTTAAATTTGATGAATGACGAAAAACCTTTGAACACAGAACACTTAGAGGGCTTCTCTCCCATGTGAATTAGTTTGTGAGCATTTAAATTTTATGAATGACGAAAAACCTTTGAACACACAGAACACTTGTACGGTTTCTCCCCCATGTGAATTAGTTTGTGTGTATTTAAATTTGATGAATGAAGAAAAACCTTTGAACACACAGAACACTTGTGCGGCAGACGGCAGTGCGGCTTCTCTCCCGTGTGAATTAGTTTGTGTGTATTTAAATTTGATGAACGACGAAAAACCTTAGAACACACACCACACTTGAACGGTTTCTCCCCCATGTGAATTAGTTTGTGTGTATTTAAATTTGATGAATGAGGAAAAACCTTCAAACACACACCACACTTGTACGGTTTCTCCCCCATGTGAATTAGTTTGTGTGTATTTAAATTTGATGAATGACGAAAAACATTTGAACACACAGAACACTTGTGCGGCTTCTCTCCCGTGTGAATTAGATTGTGTGCATTTAAATTTGATGAATGACGAAAAACCTTTGAACACACAGAACACTTGTACGGTTTCTCCCCCATGTGAATTAGTTTGTGTGTATTTAAATTTGATAAATGACGAAAAACCTTAGAACACACACCACACTTGTACGGTTTCTCCCCCATGTGAATTAGTTTGTGTGTACTTAAATTTGATGAATGACGAAAAACCTTTGAACACACAGAACACTTGTGCGGCTTCTCTCCCGTGTGAATTAGTTTGTGTGTATTTAAATTTGATGAAAGATGAAAAACCTTAGAACACACACCACACTTGAACGGTTTCTCCCCCATGTGAATTAGTTTGTGTGTATTTAAATTTGATGAATGACGAAAAACCTTAGAACACACCACACTTGTACGGTTTCTCCCCCATGTGAATTAGTTTGTGTGTATTTAAATTTGATGAATGACGAAAAACCTTTGAACACACAGAACACTTGTACGGTTTCTCCCCCGTGTGAATTAGTTTGTGTTTATTTAAATTTGATGAATGACGAAAAACCTTTGAACACACAGAACACTTGTGTGGCTTCTCTCCCGTGTGTATTAGTTTGTGTGCAATTAAATTTGATGAATGACGAAAAACCTTGAAACACACAGAACACTTGTGCGGCTTCTCTCCCGTGTGAATTAGTTTGTGTGTATTTAAATTTGATGAATGACGAAAAACCTTCAAACACACAGAACACTTGTGCGGCTTCTCTCCCGTGTGAATTAGTTTGTGTGCATTTAAATATGATGAATGACGAAAAACCTTTGAACACACACAACACTTGTACGGTTTCTCCCCCATGTGAATTAGTTTGTGTGTATTTAAATTTGATAAATGACGAAAAACCTTAGAACACACACCACACTTGTACGGTTTCTCCCCCATGTGAATTAGTTTGTGTGTATTTAAATTTGATGAATGACGAAAAACCTTAGAACACACACCACACTTGTACGGTTTCTCCCCCATGTGAATTAGTTTGTGTGTATTTATATTTGATGAATGACGAAAAACCTTTGAACACAGAACACTTGTGCGGCTTCTCTCCCATGTGAATTAGTTTGTGTGTATTAAAATTTGATGAATGACGAAAAACCTTAGAACACACACCACACTTGAACGGTTTCTCCCCCATGTGAATTAGTTTGTGTGTATTTAAATTTGATGAACGACGAAAAACCTTAGAACACACACCACACTTGAACGGTTTCTCCCCCATGTGAATTAGTTTGTGTGTATTTAAATTTGATGAATGAGGAAAAACCTTCGAGAACACACCACACTTGTACGGTTTCTCCCCCATGTGAATTAGTTTGTGTGTATTTAAATTTGACTAGGGCATGCCCGTACTATATATATATCTAAAATTATATCCCCCCCCCCCCTCTATTTACATGAAATGGTTTGGTCCATTCGCAAAGCCAAAGCGGACGGCTTGCGAGTACGGTGACAATCCCCCCCCCCCCCCCCCCTCTATTTACATGGAATGGTTTGGTCCAAAGCGAACGGCTTTCGAGTACGGTGACAATCCCCCCCCCCCCCCTCTATTTACATGAAATGGTTTGGTCCAAAGCGAACGGCTTGCGGAGTTTGGTAAAGAAATCGCCATAGCTCGGTAACTACTTGTCCGATTAATTTAAAACCTTGAAAAGGCACATCCTCGGGTCCCCAGCAATATACCTGGCAAGTTTCAAGTATATCGGACCGGTAGTTGTCGAGAAACAGCGGTCGCATACACACACACAGACACACACACACACAGAGATTACTGGAATTATAGATAGATGAATGACAAAAAACCTTTGAACACGCAGAACACTTGTGCGGCTTCTCTCCCATGTGAATTAGTTTGTGTGCATTTACATTTGATGAATGACGAGAAACCTTTGAACACACAGAACACTTGTACGGTTTCTCCCCCATGTGAATTAGTTTGTGTGTATTTAACTTTGATAAATGACGAAAAACCTTAGAACACACACCACACTTGTACGGTTTCTCCCCCATGTGAATTAGTTTGTGTGTATTTAAATTTGATGAATGACGAAAAACCTTTGAACACACAGAACACTTGTGCGGCTTCTCTCCCGTGTGAATTAGTTTGTGTGTATTTAAATTTGATGAATGACGAAAAACCTTAGAACACACACCACACTTGAACGGTTTCTCCCCCATGTGAATTAGTTTGTGTGTATTTAAATTTGATGAATGACGAAAAACCTTAGAACACACACCACACTTGTACGGTTTCTCCCCCATGTGAATTAGTTTGTGTGTATTTAAATTTGATGAATGACGAAAAACCTTTGAACACACAGAACACTTGTGTGGCTTCTCTCCCGTGTGTATTAGTTTGTGTGCAATGAAATTTGATGAATGACGAAAAACCTTCAAACACACAGAACACTTGTGCGGCTTCTCTCCCGTGTGAATTAGTTTGTGTGTATTTAAATTTGATGAATGACGAAAAACTTTCAAACACACAGAACACTTGTGCGGCTTCTCTCCCGTGTGAATTAGTTTGTGTGCATTTAAATATGATGAATGACGAAAAACCTTTGAACACACACAACACTTGTACGGTTTCTCCCCCATGTGAATTAGTTTGTGTGTATTTAAATTTGATGAATGACGAAAAACCTTAGAACACACACCACACTTGTACGGTTTCTCCCCCATGTGAATTAGTTTGTGTGTATTTAAATTTGATGAATGACGAAAAACCTTCAAACACACACCACACTTGTACGGTTTCTCCCCCATGTGAATTAGTTTGTGTGTATTTAAATTTGATGAATGACGAAAAACCTTCAAACACACACCACACTTGTGTGGCTTCTCTCCCGTGTGAATTAGTTTGTGTGCAATTAAATTTGATGAATGACGAAAAACCTTCAAACACACAGAACACTTGTGCGGCTTCTCTCCCGTGTGAATTAGTTTGTGTGTATTTAAGTTTGATGAATGACGAAAAACCTTCAAACACACAGAACACTTGTGCGGCTTCTCTCCCGTGTGAATTAGTTTGTGTGCATTTAAATTTGATAAATGACGAAAAACCTTAGAACACACACCACACTTGTACGGTTTCTCCCCCATGTGAATTAGTTTGTGTGTATTTAACTTTGATGAATGACGAAAAACCTTAGAACACACACCACACTTGTACGGTTTCTCCCCCATGTGAATTAGTTTGTGTGTATTTAAATTTGATGAATGACGAAAAACCTTAGAACACACACCACACTTGTATGGTTTCTCCCCCATGTGAATTAGTTTGTGTGTATTTAAATTTGATGAATGACGAAAAACCTTTGAACACACAGAACACTTGTGCGGTTTCTCCCCCATGTGAATTAGTTTGTGTGTATTTAAATTTGATAAACAACGAAAAACCTTAGAACACACACCACACTTGTACGGTTTCTCCCCCATGTGAATTAGTTTGTGTGTATTTAAATTTGATGAATGACGAAAAACCTTTGAACACACAGAACACTTGTGCGGCTTCTCTCCCATGTGAATTAGTTTGTGTGCATTTAAATTTGATGAATGACGAAAAACCTTTAAAAATACAGAACACTTGTACGGTTTCTCCCCCATGTGAATTAGTTTGTGTGTATTTAAATTTGATGAATGACGAAAAACCTTAGAACACACACCACACTTGTACGGTTTCTCCCCCATGTGAATTAGTTTGTGTGTATTTAAATTTGATGAATGACGAAAAACCTTAGAACACACACCACACTTGTACGGTTTCTCCCCCATGTGAATTAGTTTGTGTGTATTTAAATTTGATGAATGACGAAAAACCTTTGAACACACAGAACACTTGTGCGGCTTCTCTCCCGTGTGAATTAGTTTGTGTGTATTTAAATTTGATGAATGATGAAAAACCTTAGAACACATACCACACTTGAACGGTTTCTCCCCCATGTGAATTAGTTTGTGTGTATTTAAATTTGATGAATGACGAAAAACCTTTGAACACACAGAACACTTGAACGGGTTTTCCCCCATGTGAATTAGTTTGTGTGTATTTAAATTTGATAAATGACGAAAAACCTTAGAACACACACCCCACTTGTACGGTTTCTCCCCCATGTGAATTAGTTTGTGTGTATTTAAATTTGATGAATGACGAAAAACCTTTGAACACACAGAACACTTGTGTGGTTTCTCCCCCATGTGAATTAGTTTGTGTGTATTTAAATTTGATAAACAACGAAAAACCTTAGAACACACACCACACTTGTACGGTTTCTCCCCCATGTGAATTAGTTTGTGTGTATTTAAATTTGATGAATGACGAAAAACCTTTGAACACACAGAACACTTGTGCGGCTTCTCTCCCATGTGAATTAGTTTGTGTGCATTTAAATTTGATGAATGACGAAAAACCTTTGAACACACAGAACACTTGTACGGTTTCTCCCCCATGTGAATTAGTTTGTGTGTATTTAAATTTGATGAATGACGAAAAACCTTAGAACACACACCACACTTGTACGGTTTCTCCCCCATGTGAATTAGTTTGTGTGTATTTAAATTTGATGAATGACGAAAAACCTTAGAACACACACCACACTTGTACGGTTTCTCCCCCATGTGAATTAGTTTGTGTGTATTTAAATTTGATGAATGACGAAAAACCTTTGAACACACAGAACACTTGTGCGGCTTCTCTCCCGTGTGAATTAGTTTGTGTGTATTTAAATTTGATGAATGATGAAAAACCTTAGAACACATACCACACTTGAACGGTTTCTCCCCCATGTGAATTAGTTTGTGTGTATTTAAATTTGATGAATGACGAAAAATCTTTGAACACACAGAACACTTGAACGGGTTTTCCCCCATGTGAATTAGTTTGTGTGTATTTAAATTTGATAAATGACGAAAAACCTTAGAACACACACCCCACTTGTACGGTTTCTCCCCCATGTGAATTAGTTTGTGTGTATTTAAATTTGATGAATGACGAAAAACCTTTGAACACACAGAACACTTGTGTGGTTTCTCCCCCATGTGAATTAGTTTGTGTGTATTTAAATTTGATAAATGACGAAAAACCTTTGAACACACAGAACACTTGTACGGTTTCTCCCCCATGTGAATTAGTTTGTGTGTATTTAAATTTGATGAATGACGAAAAACCTTAGAACACACACCACACTTGAATGGTTTCTCCCCCATGTGAATTAGTTTGTGTGTATTTAAATTTGATGAATGACGAAAAACCTTTGAACACACAGAACACTTGTACGGTTTCTCCCCCATGTGAATTAGTTTGTGTGTATTTAAATTTGATAAATGACGAAAAACCTTAGAACACACACCACACTTGTATGGTTTCTCCCCCATGTGAATTAGTTTGTGTGTATTTAAATTTGATGAATGACGAAAAACCTTTGAACACACAGAACACTTGTGCGGTTTCTCCCCCATGTGAATTAGTTTGTGTGTATTTAAATTTGATAAATGACGAAAAACCTTAGAACACACACCACACTTGTACGGTTTCTCCCCCATGTGAATTAGTTTGTGTGTATTTAAATTTGATGAATGACGAAAAACCTTTGAACACAGAACACTTAGAGGGCTTCTCTCCCATGTGAATTAGTTTGTGAGCATTTAAATTTTATGAATGACGAAAAACCTTTGAACACACAGAACACTTGTACGGTTTCTCCCCCATGTGAATTAGTTTGTGTGTATTTAAATTTGATGAATGAAGAAAAACCTTTGAACACACAGAACACTTGTGCGGCAGACGGCAGTGCGGCTTCTCTCCCGTGTGAATTAGTTTGTGTGTATTTAAATTTGATGAACGACGAAAAACCTTAGAACACACACCACACTTGAACGGTTTCTCCCCCATGTGAATTAGTTTGTGTGTATTTAAATTTGATGAATGAGGAAAAACCTTCAAACACACACCACACTTGTACGGTTTCTCCCCCATGTGAATTAGTTTGTGTGTATTTAAATTTGATGAATGACGAAAAACATTTGAACACACAGAACACTTGTGCGGCTTCTCTCCCGTGTGAATTAGATTGTGTGCATTTAAATTTGATGAATGACGAAAAACCTTTGAACACACAGAACACTTGTACGGTTTCTCCCCCATGTGAATTAGTTTGTGTGTATTTAAATTTGATAAATGACGAAAAACCTTAGAACACACACCACACTTGTACGGTTTCTCCCCCATGTGAATTAGTTTGTGTGTACTTAAATTTGATGAATGACGAAAAACCTTTGAACACACAGAACACTTGTGCGGCTTCTCTCCCGTGTGAATTAGTTTGTGTGTATTTAAATTTGATGAAAGATGAAAAACCTTAGAACACACACCACACTTGAACGGTTTCTCCCCCATGTGAATTAGTTTGTGTGTATTTAAATTTGATGAATGACGAAAAACCTTAGAACACACCACACTTGTACGGTTTCTCCCCCATGTGAATTAGTTTGTGTGTATTTAAATTTGATGAATGACGAAAAACCTTTGAACACACAGAACACTTGTACGGTTTCTCCCCCGTGTGAATTAGTTTGTGTTTATTTAAATTTGATGAATGACGAAAAACCTTTGAACACACAGAACACTTGTGTGGCTTCTCTCCCGTGTGTATTAGTTTGTGTGCAATTAAATTTGATGAATGACGAAAAACCTTGAAACACACAGAACACTTGTGCGGCTTCTCTCCCGTGTGAATTAGTTTGTGTGTATTTAAATTTGATGAATGACGAAAAACCTTCAAACACACAGAACACTTGTGCGGCTTCTCTCCCGTGTGAATTAGTTTGTGTGCATTTAAATATGATGAATGACGAAAAACCTTTGAACACACACAACACTTGTACGGTTTCTCCCCCATGTGAATTAGTTTGTGTGTATTTAAATTTGATAAATGACGAAAAACCTTAGAACACACACCACACTTGTACGGTTTCTCCCCCATGTGAATTAGTTTGTGTGTATTTAAATTTGATGAATGACGAAAAACCTTAGAACACACACCACACTTGTACGGTTTCTCCCCCATGTGAATTAGTTTGTGTGTATTTATATTTGATGAATGACGAAAAACCTTTGAACACAGAACACTTGTGCGGCTTCTCTCCCATGTGAATTAGTTTGTGTGTATTAAAATTTGATGAATGACGAAAAACCTTAGAACACACACCACACTTGAACGGTTTCTCCCCCATGTGAATTAGTTTGTGTGTATTTAAATTTGATGAACGACGAAAAACCTTAGAACACACACCACACTTGAACGGTTTCTCCCCCATGTGAATTAGTTTGTGTGTATTTAAATTTGATGAATGAGGAAAAACCTTCGAACACACACCACACTTGTACGGTTTCTCCCCCATGTGAATTAGTTTGTGTGTATTTAAATTTGACTAGGGCATGCCCGTACTATATATATATCTAAAATTATATCCCCCCCCCCCCCCCTCTATTTACATGAAATGGTTTGGTCCATTCGCAAAGCCAAAGCGGACGGCTTGCGAGTACGGTGACAATCCCCCCCCCCCCCCCCCTCTATTTACATGGAATGGTTTGGTCCAAAGCGAACGGCTTGCGAGTACGGTGACAATACCCCCCCCCCCCCCCCCTCTATTTACATGAAATGGTTTGGTCCAAAGCGAACGGCTTGCGGAGTTTGGTAAAGAAATCGCCATAGCTCGGTAACTACTTGTCCGATTAATTTAAAACCTTGAAAAGGCACATCCTCGGGTCCCCAGCAATATACCTGGCAAGTTTCAAGTATATCGGACCGGTAGTTGTCGAGAAACAGCGGTCGCATACACACACACAGACACACACACACACAGAGATTACTGGAATTATAGATAGATGAATGACAAAAAACCTTTGAACACGCAGAACACTTGTGCGGCTTCTCTCCCATGTGAATTAGTTTGTGTGCATTTACATTTGATGAATGACGAGAAACCTTTGAACACACAGAACACTTGTACGGTTTCTCCCCCATGTGAATTAGTTTGTGTGTATTTAACTTTGATAAATGACGAAAAACCTTAGAACACACACCACACTTGTACGGTTTCTCCCCCATGTGAATTAGTTTGTGTGTATTTAAATTTGATGAATGACGAAAAACCTTTGAACACACAGAACACTTGTGCGGCTTCTCTCCCGTGTGAATTAGTTTGTGTGTATTTAAATTTGATGAATGACGAAAAACCTTAGAACACACACCACACTTGAACGGTTTCTCCCCCATGTGAATTAGTTTGTGTGTATTTAAATTTGATGAATGACGAAAAACCTTAGAACACACACCACACTTGTACGGTTTCTCCCCCATGTGAATTAGTTTGTGTGTATTTAAATTTGATGAATGACGAAAAACCTTTGAACACACAGAACACTTGTGTGGCTTCTCTCCCGTGTGTATTAGTTTGTGTGCAATGAAATTTGATGAATGACGAAAAACCTTCAAACACACAGAACACTTGTGCGGCTTCTCTCCCGTGTGAATTAGTTTGTGTGTATTTAAATTTGATGAATGACGAAAAACTTTCAAACACACAGAACACTTGTGCGGCTTCTCTCCCGTGTGAATTAGTTTGTGTGCATTTAAATATGATGAATGACGAAAAACCTTTGAACACACACAACACTTGTACGGTTTCTCCCCCATGTGAATTAGTTTGTGTGTATTTAAATTTGATGAATGACGAAAAACCTTAGAACACACACCACACTTGTACGGTTTCTCCCCCATGTGAATTAGTTTGTGTGTATTTAAATTTGATGAATGACGAAAAACCTTCAAACACACACCACACTTGTACGGTTTCTCCCCCATGTGAATTAGTTTGTGTGTATTTAAATTTGATGAATGACGAAAAACCTTCAAACACACACCACACTTGTGTGGCTTCTCTCCCGTGTGAATTAGTTTGTGTGCAATTAAATTTGATGAATGACGAAAAACCTTCAAACACACAGAACACTTGTGCGGCTTCTCTCCCGTGTGAATTAGTTTGTGTGTATTTAAGTTTGATGAATGACGAAAAACCTTCAAACACACAGAACACTTGTGCGGCTTCTCTCCCGTGTGAATTAGTTTGTGTGCATTTAAATTTGATAAATGACGAAAAACCTTAGAACACACACCACACTTGTACGGTTTCTCCCCCATGTGAATTAGTTTGTGTGTATTTAACTTTGATGAATGACGAAAAACCTTAGAACACACACCACACTTGTACGGTTTCTCCCCCATGTGAATTAGTTTGTGTGTATTTAAATTTGATGAATGACGAAAAACCTTAGAACACACACCACACTTGTATGGTTTCTCCCCCATGTGAATTAGTTTGTGTGTATTTAAATTTGATGAATGACGAAAAACCTTTGAACACACAGAACACTTGTGCGGTTTCTCCCCCATGTGAATTAGTTTGTGTGTATTTAAATTTGATAAACAACGAAAAACCTTAGAACACACACCACACTTGTACGGTTTCTCCCCCATGTGAATTAGTTTGTGTGTATTTAAATTTGATGAATGACGAAAAACCTTTGAACACACAGAACACTTGTGCGGCTTCTCTCCCATGTGAATTAGTTTGTGTGCATTTAAATTTGATGAATGACGAAAAACCTTTAAAAATACAGAACACTTGTACGGTTTCTCCCCCATGTGAATTAGTTTGTGTGTATTTAAATTTGATGAATGACGAAAAACCTTAGAACACACACCACACTTGTACGGTTTCTCCCCCATGTGAATTAGTTTGTGTGTATTTAAATTTGATGAATGACGAAAAACCTTAGAACACACACCACACTTGTACGGTTTCTCCCCCATGTGAATTAGTTTGTGTGTATTTAAATTTGATGAATGACGAAAAACCTTTGAACACACAGAACACTTGTGCGGCTTCTCTCCCGTGTGAATTAGTTTGTGTGTATTTAAATTTGATGAATGATGAAAAACCTTAGAACACATACCACACTTGAACGGTTTCTCCCCCATGTGAATTAGTTTGTGTGTATTTAAATTTGATGAATGACGAAAAACCTTTGAACACACAGAACACTTGAACGGGTTTTCCCCCATGTGAATTAGTTTGTGTGTATTTAAATTTGATAAATGACGAAAAACCTTAGAACACACACCCCACTTGTACGGTTTCTCCCCCATGTGAATTAGTTTGTGTGTATTTAAATTTGATGAATGACGAAAAACCTTTGAACACACAGAACACTTGTGTGGTTTCTCCCCCATGTGAATTAGTTTGTGTGTATTTAAATTTGATAAATGACGAAAAACCTTAGAACACACACCACACTTGTACGGTTTCTCCCCCATGTGAATTAGTTTGTGTGTATTTAAATTTGATGAATGACGAAAAACATTTGAACACACAGAACACTTGTGCGGCTTCTCTCCCATGTGAATTAGTTTGTGTGCATTTAAATTTGATGAATGACGAAAAACCTTTGAACACACAGAACACTTGTACGGTTTCTCCCCCATGTGAATTAGTTTGTGTGTATTTAAATTTGATGAATGACGAAAAACCTTAGAACACACACCACACTTGAATGGTTTCTCCCCCATGTGAATTAGTTTGTGTGTATTTAAATTTGATGAATGACGAAAAACCTTTGAACACACAGAACACTTGTACGGTTTCTCCCCCATGTGAATTAGTTTGTGTGTATTTAAATTTGATAAATGACGAAAAACCTTAGAACACACACCACACTTGTATGGTTTCTCCCCCATGTGAATTAGTTTGTGTGTATTTAAATTTGATGAATGACGAAAAACCTTTGAACACACAGAACACTTGTGCGGTTTCTCCCCCATGTGAATTAGTTTGTGTGTATTTAAATTTGATAAATGACGAAAAACCTTAGAACACACACCACACTTGTACGGTTTCTCCCCCATGTGAATTAGTTTGTGTGTATTTAAATTTGATGAATGACGAAAAACCTTTGAACACAGAACACTTAGAGGGCTTCTCTCCCATGTGAATTAGTTTGTGAGCATTTAAATTTGATGAATGACGAAAAACCTTTGAACACACAGAACACTTGTACGGTTTCTCCCCCATGTGAATTAGTTTGTGTGTATTTAAATTTGATGAATGAAGAAAAACCTTTGAACACACAGAACACTTGTGCGGCAGTGCGGCTTCTCTCCCGTGTGAATTAGTTTGTGTGTATTTAAATTTGATGAACGACGAAAAACCTTAGAACACACACCACACTTGAACGGTTTCTCCCCCATGTGAATTAGTTTGTGTGTATTTAAATTTGATAAATGACGAAAAACCTTAGAACACACACCACACTTGTACGGTTTCTCCCCCATGTGAATTAGTTTGTGTGTACTTAAATTTGATGAATGACGAAAAACCTTTGAACACACAGAACACTTGTGCGGCTTCTCTCCCGTGTGAATTAGATTGTGTGCATTTAAATTTGATGAATGACGAAAAACCTTTGAACACACAGAACACTTGTACGGTTTCTCCCCCATGTGAATTAGTTTGTGTGTATTTAAATTTGATAAATGACGAAAAACCTTAGAACACACACCACACTTGTACGGTTTCTCCCCCATGTGAATTAGTTTGTGTGTACTTAAATTTGATGAATGACGAAAAACCTTTGAACACACAGAACACTTGTGCGGCTTCTCTCCCGTGTGAATTAGTTTGTGTGTATTTAAATTTGATGAATGATGAAAAACCTTAGAACACACACCACACTTGAACGGTTTCTCCCCCATGTGAATTAGTTTGTGTGTATTTAAATTTGATGAATGACGAAAAACCTTAGAACACACCACACTTGTACGGTTTCTCCCCCATGTGAATTAGTTTGTGTGTATTTAAATTTGATGAATGACGAAAAACCTTAGAACACACCACACTTGTACGGTTTCTCCCCCATGTGAATTAGTTTGTGTGTATTTAAATTTGATGAATGACGAAAAACCTTTGAACACACAGAACACTTGTACGGTTTCTCCCCCGTGTGAATTAGTTTGTGTTTATTTAAATTTGATGAATGACGAAAAACCTTTGAACACACAGAACACTTGTGTGGCTTCTCTCCCGTGTGTATTAGTTTGTGTGCAATTAAATTTGATGAATGACGAAAAACCTTCAAACACACAGAACACTTGTGCGGCTTCTCTCCCGTGTGAATTAGTTTGTGTGTATTTAAATTTGATGAATGACGAAAAACCTTCAAACACACAGAACACTTGTGCGGCTTCTCTCCCGTGTGAATTAGTTTGTGTGCATTTAAATATGATGAATGACGAAAAACCTTTGAACACACACAACACTTGTACGGTTTCTCCCCCATGTGAATTAGTTTGTGTGTATTTAAATTTGATAAATGACGAAAAACCTTAGAACACACACCACACTTGTACGGTTTCTCCCCCATGTGAATTAGTTTGTGTGTATTTAAATTTGATGAATGACGAAAAACCTTAGAACACACACCACACTTGTACGGTTTCTCCCCCATGTGAATTAGTTTGTGTGTATTTATATTTGATGAATGACGAAAAACCTTTGAACACAGAACACTTGTGCGGCTTCTCTCCCGTGTGAATTAGTTTGTGTGTATTAAAATTTGATGAATGACGAAAAACCTTAGAACACACACCACACTTGAACGGTTTCTCCCCCATGTGAATTAGTTTGTGTGTATTTAAATTTGATGAACGACGAAAAACCTTAGAACACACACCACACTTGAACGGTTTCTCCCCCATGTGAATTAGTTTGTGTGTATTTAAATTTGATGAATGAGGAAAAACCTTCGAACACACACCACACTTGTACGGTTTCTCCCCCATGTGAATTAGTTTGTGTGTATTTAAATTTGACTAGGGCATGCCCGTACTATATATATATCTAAAATTATATCCCCCCCCTCTATTTACATGAAATGGTTTGGTCCATTCGCAAAGCCAAAGCGGACGGCTTGCGAGTACGGTGACAATCCCCCCCCTCTATTTACATGAAATGGTTTGGTCCAAAGCGAACGGCTTGCGAGTACGGTGACAATCCCCCCCCCCCCCCCTCTATTTACATGGAATGGTTTGGTCCAAAGCGAACGGCTTGCGAGTACGGTGACAATCCCCCCCCCCCCCCCCTCTATTTACATGAAATGGTTTGGTCCAAAGCGAACGGCTTGCGGAGTTTGGTAAAGAAATCGCCATAGCTCGGTAACTACTTGTCCGATTAATTTAAAACCTTGAAAAGGCACATCCTCGGGTCCCCAGCAATATACCTGGCAAGTTTCAAGTATATCGGACCGGTAGTTGTCGAGAAACAGCGGTCGCATACACACACACAGACACACAGACACACACACACACAGAGATTACTGGAATTATAGATAGATGAATGACAAAAAACCTTTGAACACGCAGAACACTTATGCGGCTTCTCTCCCATGTGAATTAGTTTGTGTGCATTTACATTTGATGAATGACGAAAAACCTTTGAACACACAGAACACTTGTACGGTTTCTCCCCCATGTGAATTAGTTTGTGTGTATTTAAATTTGATAAATGACGAAAAACCTTAGAACACACACCACACTTGTACGGTTTCTCCCCCATGTGAATTAGTTTGTGTGTATTTAAATTTGATGAATGACGAAAAACCTTTGAACACACAGAACACTTGTGCGGCTTCTCTCCCGTGTGAATTAGTTTGTGTGTATTTAAATTTGATGAATGACGAAAAACCTTAGAACACACACCACACTTGAACGGTTTCTCCCCCATGTGAATTAGTTTGTGTGTATTTAAATTTGATGAATGACGAAAAACCTTAGAACACACACCACACTTGTACGGTTTCTCCCCCATGTGAATTAGTTTGTGTGTATTTAAATTTGATGAATGACGAAAAACCTTTGAACACACAGAACACTTGTGTGGCTTCTCTCCCGTGTGTATTAGTTTGTGTGCAATTAAATTTGATGAATGACGAAAAACCTTCAAACACACAGAACACTTGTGCGGCTTCTCTCCCGTGTGAATTAGTTTGTGTGCATTTAAATATGATGAATGACGAAAAACCTTTGAACACACACAACACTTGTACGGTTTCTCCCCCATGTGAATTAGTTTGTGTGTATTTAAATTTGATGAATGACGAAAAACCTTAGAACACACACCACACTTGTACGGTTTCTCCCCCATGTGAATTAGTTTGTGTGTATTTAAATTTGATGAATGACGAAAAACCTTCAAACACACACCACACTTGTACGGTTTCTCCCCCATGTGAATTAGTTTGTGTGTATTTAAATTTGATGAATGACGAAAAACCTTCAAACACACACCACACTTGTGTGGCTTCTCTCCCGTGTGAATTAGTTTGTGTGCAATTAAATTTGATGAATGACGAAAAACCTTCAAACACACAGAACACTTGTGCGGCTTCTCTCCCGTGTGAATTAGTTTGTGTGTATTTAAGTTTGATGAATGACGAAAAACCTTCAAACACACAGAACACTTGTGCGGCTTCTCTCCCGTGTGAATTAGTTTGTGTGCATTTAAATATGATGAATGACGAAAAACCTTTGAACACACACAACACTTGTACGGTTTCTCCCCCATGTGAATTAGTTTATGTGTATTTAAATTTGATAAATGATGAAAAACCTTAGAACACACACCACACTTGTACGGTTTCTCCCCCATGTGAATTAGTTTGTGTG
This sequence comes from Myxine glutinosa, assembly GCF_964187855.1. NCBI lineage: Eukaryota > Metazoa > Chordata > Myxini > Myxiniformes > Myxinidae > Myxine > Myxine glutinosa. Next base: position 60,329,234 of record NC_136266.1, on the reverse strand, counting down.
TATTTAAATTTGATGAATGACGAAAAACCTTAGAACACACACGACACTTGTACGGTTTCTCCCCCATGTGAATTAGTTTGTGTGTATTTAAATTTGATAAATGACGAAAAACCTTAGAACACACACCACACTTGTATGGTTTCTCCCCCATGTGAATTAGTTTGTGTGTATTTAAATTTGATGAATGACGAAAAACCTTTGAACACACAGAACACTTGTGCGGTTTCTCCCCCATGTGAATTAGTTTGTGTGTATTTAAATTTGATAAACAACGAAAAACCTTAGAACACACACCACACTTGTACGGTTTCTCCCCCATGTGAATTAGTTTGTGTGTATTTAAATTTGATGAATGACGAAAAACCTTTGAACACACAGAACACTTGTACAACTTCCCCCGTTGGTTGTTATCTTCATTCGCAGGTTTCAGCAGGTGTAACGGGGTTCTCCCACTACTTGATGTATCCATCTCCATTTGATCCTTTTGACTTGATGCTGATAACCACGAAATCCTTACAACACTTGTGCTGATTCTTCACCAATTTTGTCTCAATGTGGACGAGTGTGCAAAATCCTCACGACACAATGAGCATGTGTTCAACTTCTTCCCAGTTTGTCCTTTGTGTTGTTGAAATAAAACTGAAGAAGAAATGAAGGAAAAACAGGAGAGAGAGAGATAGAGAGATAGAGAGATAGAGAGAGAGAGAGAGAGAGAGAGAGAGAGACAATTAGCGCATTAAAAATCAATTACAAAAATCCTTTTTAATGAGCGATCATTTAAATTTCGCACCTCCATGCACCATAACAATGATACGTTACACGTCGTGAATAACTTTTGAAAAATACATTCCATTCACGAAACCTCAGTAGAGTTGATTATTTCCCAGGTGATGATTAAAGGGCATTTACCAATCAATTTCAAATTCTCAAACAGAGGCACCAAGACTTGCTCATAGAGCTTGAAGTTGTTGTCACGCAGTGTGCTTGACCTCGTCTTGATCGTGCCAAATTAGTCTGCGAATAAGGACAGGTTGAGGTGCTTGTCTCTTCACACCCTCTTCAACCTTTTGTAAGTTCAGACACTCCGGAATAGTGCAGATATACACGGTGATTGAAAAGTAACTCCCTATTTTAAAATATTTAGAAATTAATTATTTATTGTAATGTTTTTTTTCTCAAATTTTTAGTGTTTGTTCCTTAATGTATGAGAATTTAATCTGTGTTGGCTTTTTTTTCAGATTATTTTTTGTTTGAAATTCGGAAGCCCTACAAACATGGCTGGACGTCTTACCCTGCAGGAGCGTGCCCAGCTAGTGATATGAAGATTGGTCTGATCTCTTTAAAAATATCCTCTGGTCTGATGAAGCGGTATTTCACATCGGTGGGTTTGTGAACCGTCACAACTGCTATTACTGGGCAGGAGAAGATCCTCGTGTTATATCTGAAAAAACGCAATATCGGCCCAAGGTAACGGTGTGGTGTGGAATGACTTCGGAAAGGATTGTAGGTCCCTTCATTCTTCGCGATACCATGAATGCCAAAAGGTACCTCACCATGCTGCAAGGCGAAATCTGGCCAATTATCAGTGCTTCGGAGAATGTTGAAGATTTGATTTTCATGCAAGATGGCACTCCTCCACATTTTGCTATTGTTGTTCGTGAATGGCTGAATGCCCACTTCCCTGGGAGATGGATGGGTCGTCGTGGTCCGTATGAGTGGCCAGCCAGGAGCCCTGACTTAACACCATGTGACTTTTTTCTTTGGGGTTGGGTAAAAGAGCAAGTCTACTGTACCAAACCAACGACTTTGGAAGAACTTGAAGGGCGAATACGAGAAGTTATGTCTTCCATCCCACAAGAGTTCCTGGTGAAATCAGTTGACGTGGTTCCCGGGCGGCTTGAGAAGCTAGTGGCGAATGCTGGTGCCCATATCGCATTTAAATAACACGTCATGCTATACGCTTTCTTCTCATATCCATTTCGTGTAAGAAGTATAGTTAAGAAATAAATTATAAGTATTTTAAAATAGGGAGTTACTTTTCAATCACCGTGTATATATATATATATATATATATATATATATATACACAAAGAATTAAGTTAAGCACCCCCCCCCGTTTTTTTACAACCTCGCACATTACAAGTTTGTTGTCGTCAAAACAGTGTAATATACCCATGATATTGCTATATTTTCTGGAGAAGTGATATTATGGTCACATAAAAACATAACAATCATGCCGTTTTCAATATTTTATTCTGAATAATTTAAGGTGAAATTTTTTGGGAATTTTAGGCATATTTTCACCTCAATTTAAGTATGGAGCTATAGGTCCATCACGGACAGTGTGGATGACGTTTATGTTTTCTAACGTACAGTCATTGTTCTGAGAAGACCTCTAGCGATCTTTGCGTCAATAACGTGTGTAGGACCCACGTGATCGGATCACTGACTCAACCAATCACTTTTTTTCACTTTGATCACTCAATTTCATCAATGGATAATTGCTAATGTCATACCAATCATTATTTGATCTCACATACCTTAGAATATATGCCAATGTATACATATACACAAAGAATATATATTAGGGGGTGCTTACCTTAATTCGTTGTGTAGGGGTGCTTAACTTAATTCTTTGTGTATATATCCTCAACGCTGTTATGCAATCCAGAGGGGCATTACATGACAGCTAAATATGACAGACATCAATCTATTCCAATTAAAATAAATACCTCAATGCGATCATTTAACATAAAGAATGTTAATTTTCTGTGCTCCATTTTGAGAAACAGATAATATTGGGTCTTTTAGAAATAGAAGGAGACAATGTTGTCTTTTACGATATGTCGTCACTCAGGGGCAAAAGGTCAGAAACGTTCTCTTCTCTTCGCATCAGAGCTTGCAGGATCATGCGGCAGAATTTGCCAGGCACCACAAATAAGTCATGTTTCACTCCAGCTTAAAGCATGGTTTTGCAAGTGCGCCACAAGACAATCTGTGACAGGATTTAGAGAAAAGCAAACAAAAGGATACCGTGAAAGGTTGGATCCTGTCTTTACAGACTACTGAGCCTGATGAGGAAGGGTGCAGTATGCATCCTTCTGGTAGAATATGGAACTACTCAGCCTCTTCCTAGAGCTGGCTGTCCGACGAAACTGAGCAACTGGGCAAGAAGGACCTTCGTCAGGGAATGGGAGAAACCCCCAAATCCTGATGTGCAAAGCTGATAGAGAAATACCCAAGAAGACACAAACCTGTAATCGCTGCCAGTGGAGCTTCTACAAAGTATTGATGCAAGGGGTTGAATACTGTTACATTTGTGGGGGTTGGTGACGAATTGCCATGATGGAGTCAGGGTCGTATAGGTTTTAGTATGGAGCATGGACGTGAAGAAGAAGAACCTCGATCTAATAAGTAGGGAACCTGTCAGGTTAAGAGTGTTTGCATGTCACTATAAGGGGCTTAAGTGTTAACTAGACAGGGCTTAAGATTAATTCCCCAGTGTGGAATTGGCCCTTGTGATTTTTCCCGTGTTTTTTTTTTTTACATTCATTCAGCCGGCCATGCAATGGGCTCCATTAGCCACAACACCGACAGGCCGATAGAAACCAGCACATTTGCCGATCGGGCTTAGCCCACGCCACAACCACCGACGTAATATGAACATTCTCAAAGAGACAAAACTCTGCCCCCTCGTGGATTGCAACAGAGACCCCACGCCCCGAGCTTCCTCATTCATCGAGCCGACCATGGAGTGATTGGGCAGAATGCAGTGACTGGACAGAGTGTGACGTCAGAGCTGGGGAGACGTCGAGGCAAAAGAAGAAGAATCTGTCACTTTCTAGGTCTCTTGGCATGAACAAGGAAGGCGCCATATTTCCTTTGTCCGTGCTGGTGCGATTTGGCTTTGTGGCAGGCGGGCGCCTTTTGTCCCTGGCTTGGCTGTTCCTGGCTTGTGCACGATCGTGGAGTGGAGGAAGAAGAATCCCTCTCACTCTCTCCCTCTGTCTGGTGCTGGCGTCGTGGCGGGCGGTCGCGTTTTTCGTGTGTGCCGTGAAGGGAACATTCGGAGCTTTGTGGAGCCTTTACCACGTTGGGGGGCGGGGGGGGGGCTGGGTGTTGTTAGACCCGGTGCTTCTCGAAAACCAGAAAAGAACAAAAAGCAGAAAATTGTCTGAGGAGGCCAGACACAAGATTGTAGCCAAGCATGGACAATTGCAAGGCTACAAGTCCATCTCCAGAGACCTTGATGTTCCTGTGTCCGTCGTACGCAATGTTATCAGGAATAATGTAGCCAACCTCCCTGGATGTGACCCAAGAGAAAACCTGATCGAAGATTGCAGCGAAGAATTGTTTCAATGTTGGAGAAAGCATCTTTATCAACTGCCAAACAGATTCAAACTGACCTTCAGACACAAGGTATGACAGTTTCAACTCGCACCATCCGTCACCAACTCAATGAAAGTAGACCCATGAAGACCCCACTGCTGCTGAGAGATAAGCTTGATGAATAAGCTTGAGGATTTTGCACACTCGTCCACATTGAGACAAAACACACCTGAACAAACCAAAATCCTTCTGGGAGAATGTTATGTGGACAGATGAGATCAAATTAGAGCTTTCTGGTAAAGCACAAAATGTCTTTCTTAACAGAAAACAAAACGAGGCCTTCAAAGAAAACAACACCTTCCCTACAGTCAAACATGGAGGAGGTTCAGTGATGTTTTGGGTTGCTGTGCTGCTTCTGGCACTGAGTACCTTGAATGTGTGCATCACATCATGAAATCAGGAGATTACCAAGGCATTTTGGAGCACAATGTTCAACCCATTGTCAGAAAGCTGGATCTCCGTCGAAGGTCACGTTTCTTGAAGCAGAAGAACGACCCCAAACACACTTCAAAAAGCCCCCAGGAATGGTTCAAAACAAAACGCTGGACAGTTCTGAAGTGACCAGCAATGAGACCAGATCTAATCCCATTGAACACGTGCGGGGAGATCTGAAAACAGCAGTTGGGAGAACCTAGTTGAGAAAACCCTTAAAATCTGGGAGAACTGGAGCAGTTTGCACAAGAAGAGTGGGCCAAACTGCCAGTAGAGAGGTGCAGGAAGCTCATTCATGGATATAGGAAGCGACTGCAGTTATTTTGTCCAAAGGCTGTGCTAAAATTTCTATTTTCTGATTTAAAGGGACAGATTAAGTTCTGAATCAAAAACAAAGGTTCTGTAATATTAACAGTTAAATAAAGAATAGTGGGGAGCAAATAGTTTTGTCAATTTCAACTTATTTTTTAGAGAAAACTGAGTTATTTGAAAAAAGTGCAAGGGTGCCAATATTTTTGGATACGAGTGTACCATTATATTCAAGAAAGAACATCGCACAGATCACTGATAAAGAAAGAGCAAGCAAAGGCCTATTATATGATTCACATGATAATCTGTGAAAAAAATGCCTCCATAAACTAAGAAAATAAAAGATAAAATATACACAGATGCCTTCCATGTTGATCGATGTCAAGTTAGACATTCTTTGCCAAAAGTAATTGGCACTTACCACCATAGTGTGGAACTTTCTGGATGTCAAAGCAAACGCCTCACCAACTGCTCGCACCTATTTGGTTTTTCCCACCTGGAAAACGCACAATTCACCGGATGATGCATCATGTCGTGCAAAGCGTTCACCTAATGAAAATGTAACGGTTTAAAAAAAATAGGATTCTTTTAAAAATGACCTTCCTTTAAAATGTCATGCACAACCATACATGTTATATGATCAAATATTAACATGCATTATCAAAACTGCATATTGTACGTGCATTACTTCGAATGACTAAGCGAATCTGTAATTGTGTTGAAAAAAACCGGACTTTACAACAAAGCTTGCTTGATATCCATCACTAAGGAACCTCCTGGAAATCACGTGTAAATGAAGGAAAAAGACTCGTCTCTCGAAAGCGTTTGTACTTACACAGAGTTCCCTCATCCCCGTTTGTATTGTCCAAATTAATGTAAATATGAGATAAAAATGGAGGGGCAATGCACCGCTAAAGGGGAGCTATGTCTCTCTCTCTCTCTCTCTCTCTCTCTCTCTCTCTCTCTCGCGCCCCCTGCTGGTCGTTTGCATGCTGGTTGTACTGTCATGGCGTCTGCTTGTGGAGGCCTGTGAGTGCTCTGTGTTGTTGCTCCATTCCCCCCCCCCCCCCCGTTTTCCCCCCTCTGTGTCCTTGTACCTGTTCGTGGAGTCTTCCTGGTGATTCCCATATACGTTGAGACGGGAGAGAGAGCCGGAGAGCACAGGGTGATCGCTGGTAAGGGTTCGCCGTTTTTGGGCGTCGCCCGATCGGTGTTTGCTCCTTCATCTTAAACCTCTATTTCCTTTTTTTCCTTTCGTTTATCCTTCCTTCAGTTTGTTTTGTTGCCTCCCTTTTCCGAAGTTAGGGAAATCGGAGAGGTCTGATTGCTTCCCATTCCCGGAGTTCGGGTAGGGAAGATTGTATTATATATTCACCCTCCCCGAGTTGGGGAGGGGTTGTAAGTGCAGCTGTTCCAGCATGGCAGCTGCACTATCTCGATTTACGGCCTTTCAGAGCCTGACCCGTAAGCACGGGTTCTTTTGTGTACCTCCGGAACGTGAGGTTAGTGTCGAGGACGTTGTCCTCGCAACCGGTCGTGTTGTCGGGATCGACAAGGTTGTTGCCGCTTCGCGGATGAACAAGCGGATCGTTATTTTTTTGTCCGACGTGGATTGTGTCCCACAAATTGTCGAACAGGGTTTGACAATCGATCCAGATTTATTTGTAATGATTTCCCCACTAGATAGCCCAGCGATAAAAGTCGTGATATCAAATTGCCCCCCATTTGTATCCGACGATGTACTAATTAAAGAGTTGTCCCGATAAGAGTGTCTCGTATCTCCATGATTCCCTTCGGGTCACGAAACAACGATTTAAGGCACGTGGTTTCATTCCGGCGGCAAGTGTTTATGATTTTAAAAAATTCCCAGAAGGATTTAAACCTTATAATAAAATTAAAACATCAACAGAACGAATATACAGTGTACGTGTCCACCAACGTTCTAAAATGTTTTGGCTGCGGACAATTTGGGCATGTTAAGCATGACTGCCCCCGAAAAGAGAATTCTCCACAAGTGCAACCTCCCCTCCGAACCGGGAATAAGCAACCCCCCCACCTTCCCACCACCGGTCCAAACCCTTCCACCACTGACCCAAGCCCTCCCACCACCGACCCAAGCCTTCCCACCACCGAACCAAACCTTCCCACCACCGAACCAAGCCCTCCCGCCGCCGAACCAAGCCCTCCCACCACCGACCCGAACCTTCCCACCATCGACCCAAGCCTTACCACCACTGATCCCAATCTGTCCACCACCGACCCAAGCCCTCTTACCACCAATCCAAACCCCCCCGCCGTACCCCCCTCCCCTCCCCTTGAAACAGGGGCCCCTCCCTCTACTGAAGGATCTAATTGCAGCCATCTCCTGTTAACTATAGATCTCACCCCCCAGGCGACATCGTCCAATCACAGCTTGTTGCCTGCTACAACTGATCCTACCTCTCCCGCCGTGGTAGCCGATGGGATCCCCCTCCCGATGATCACGTCCTCCCTCCCCCCCCTCCCCCCAAACCCTTGCAATCTCTTCCCACTAACCAGGACGAGTTTCAATTAGTCTGCCCAAAAGGAAAAAGACATCTGCAAACAACAGATGAAAACGGTCATCTCTTTAAAAAACCTACAACTGAAAACCGACAGCCCCTCCTCTCTGGCCTAGATTTGTCCCTCGTCACAGAAAATCGTTTCTCGGTATTGGAGGACATAGATGTGGATGAATCCTCGCCCTTGTCTACTGACCTAGAAACTGATATGGTTGAACCACAAAAATTAGTACCCCCCCCCCCCCTCCCCTGAAGATGGCTCATTTCTCTCCCTCCCCGTCCCCCCCCTCTATGGACTATGCCCCATCCGATAACGTGGAGGGATGTGATGACGGTGAGGAGATAAATGATGAAAACCAGTGTGACACACCATCTGAGCCATCTGATATAGATGACTCTATTAGTGAATGTGGTAGCCTTAAGGAAGAAGAAATCCCTCCAATCCCTCCTTCCGAGATAAAAAGGTTTCTTAAGGACACATTCTGAAAAAGGAATGTTGTAATAGAAACCTTTTTTCCGGAGCTACCTGATTTTATACATTCCGCTAAACTGATGGTAAAACGGCCCCACGTTTTTAATTTCAATTCCTCCCAACGTCACCGTTTAAAGAAGTGGTTGCAAAAAGCTAAGAATGAACTGCTATCAAAAAATTGAGTGGTGGTCACTCCTCCTTATAGCTGTAATGAGTTTTTCCATTTGTAGCCTGAATATTAACGGAGGATGTAGCTCTGTCCGTAAAGTTCAAGTAAGGGATTTTTTATTACAGAAGAAAGTTGACATTGCCCTCTTACAAGAGACCCATGCCAACGACTGCTGTGTCGCAGAGTGGTGTAGGCTCTTCCCCGGCCTGTCCTTCTTTAGTAACGGTGACTCCCGCAAAGGCGGTGTCGCAATAATTCTTAGCCCCTCCTTTTCGCCTTCATCGCTTAAATTCGACGAAATACACAAGGGATCCCTAGCATCCCTAGAATTCCACTACTATGGAAAATTCTATACTATTTTTAATATCTATGCCCCAAGTACGCCTGTAGCTCGGCGAGTTTTTTTTAATGACCTTGGGACACACCTAACGTCCCTCGACAGTCAAAACGCCCTAAAAAACCAAGACAATCATGTTTGTATTGGTGGAGATTTTAACTGCACCCTCCAACCCCAACTAGACAGGAACAGTGCAGAGCCCCATCCTGCCTCCACAATCCCTCTCACCAAATTTTTAAAACAAATGAATTTGACAGATATATGGCGGGTACAGCACCCATCAATCAGGCAATACACATGGTGTCGATGCATTCAGGGTAATATTGTACTTGCTCGCTTGGACAAGTTTTATATTAATCCTCCACTTGAACGCCTCGTTCTGTCATCCAAAATTTGCCCATCAGGATTCTCGGACCACAGCGCAACATTTCTCAAAATTTCTGCCCCCTGCCCGAAACACAAGAGTGCTTTTTGGAAATTTAATAACAACTTACTTGATGATAGTACCTTTAAGGACATTTTTCCGGAAATTTGGAATATTCTGGTTGCCTCCCAAGGGAATTTCTCAAACCTCAGACAATGGTGGGATAATGCCAAAACGCACATCAGACTGTTCTGCCAACAATATCGTGCGTATGGTGTTCAAGAGGAAAGAAAAACCACAACCTTACTTGAAGATGAAATCCTGGAATTACAGGAACAGCTTCAGGGAACCGCAAGTGTGAGCGACCAGGGAATGAGGCAACAAATCCATGGAAAAACGGCCTTACTGAATTCCATATCCGAAAGGCGAGCACAAAATGCTTTATTGCGCCTGAAGATGAGGTACATACACGACCTTGATGCTCCAACCAAATTCTTCTTCAGCCTTAAAAGGGGGGCCTCTTCGTCAATGATTACACGCTTGCTCCATGATGGGGAACTCCTTTATGAAGATGGCAGAATCAGGGAATGTGCCCGGAAACATTTTAAACAACGGTTTATGCGGCATGACATTAACCAGGATGCAATATCGGAACTTGTTTCTAACCTTCCAACATTGGCGGAGGATCAGAAGCAGCAGTTGGAGGATCCTCTTAGGTTACCTGAGCTCACCGCTGCCTTGAAGGCCTTGGAACCTGATAAAGCCCCTGGACTGGATGGGCTGACAAGTGAATTTTTCCAGTTTTTTTGGGACACCATTGGACCTCACCTACTGCGGGTATTGAATGAATGTTTAGAGGATGGACAACTGCCGTGGAGTTGCCGGAGAGCAGTCACCACCTTAATTCCTAAGAAAGCGGACACTCAACTTATAGAGAACTGGCGTCCTATTTCTGTTTTATGTACGGATTATAAAATTTTAGCCAAAGCCTTGTCTAATCGAATGAAACCTTTTATGAATGTACTAATAGGAGAACATCAATCCTTTTGTATTCCTGGACGTACTATTTTTAATAATATCTTTCTTATCCGTGATACCATTCGGTTTTGTAACAATTTTAATATGAATGTTGGTCTGTTTTTTATTGACCAAGGAAAAGCCTTTGACTGTATTGACCACATGTACCTTTTTAGAGTTTTAGAGAATTTTGGGTTTGGACCTATTTTTATCTCGTACGTTAAACTTTTGTATTGTAATATATCCAGTGTTCTTAAAATTAATCAAGTATTGTGTAGCCCCATTGCTGTACAACGGGGAGTACGGCAAGGTTGCCCGCTATCTGGACTTTTATACTCTCTTGCCATCGAACCTCTTCTGCTCCAGTTACGTACGCACATTTCTGGCTTCACTGGATCAATTCTTACCACACCGCTAAAAGTCTCTGCCTATGCAGATGATGTCTGTATTTATATAAAAAATAGTGCTGACGTCACTGCGGTGGCTCAGGCACTAAAAACATATTGTCAGGCTTGTTCAGGCCAGGTAAACTGGAAGAAGAGTGAAGCCCTTTGGATAGGACCTGGGGATTGCCCGCCAATTGTCCTACCAGGAGGAGTGAACTGGCAGAAAAGTGGCATTAAATACCTCGGTATTTTCCTCGGAAACAACACCTTTGAGCAGCAGAACTGGGTGGGATTACCAGACAAGGTAATGGCAAAACTGGCCCGCTGGAAAGGACTTCTTTTTCAACTTTCGTACCGCGGAAGAACTCTCGTCATTAACAATCTTGTCGCCTCTATGCTATGGCATAAGATGATATGCCTACAACCGCCCGGGAGCCTTCTTATTACACTGCAAAAGAGCATTGTCGACTTTTTCTGGAGCGGGAAACACTGGCTCCAACCCCCCGTGGCATACTTACCACTCACTGAAGGTGGCCAAGGTCTTATTGATATCCGCAGCCGGATTATGGTCTTCCGGCTTCATATCGTGCGCCAACTTGTATATGGAGATGAAACCCTACTCTGGAGGCCTCTGGCTAACTGCATATTACAGCTTACATGCAAACTGGGTTATGACCGAGAACTTTTCTTGATGAACCCTCATCAAATCGATTCATCCTTGCTGCCCACCTTTTACCAAGGGGTGATGAACGCCTGGCAAGCCCTGTCCTTTTCCCGTGAAATGGCAACATACAACATGGAAATGTTGTTGAATGAGCCCCTATGCTACAACCCCTTCCTGGAAAACAGCTTGAATAATAGGGGACTCGTTCAACGCTTTATTGATGCCAAGCTGCTACGAGTGAAAGACCTCATGACAGAGTCTGGGAGCTGCCGGCTGAGTGCTGCCGCTGTGGCACAAAAAACCGGAATAAAATCTGTCAGGATCATCTCTCGGTTCCTTCAAGGGATATCCACAACGTATCGTAATACCTGCGAGGAACTTGGCCCTTCCCCCGAGGAAACAGCGGGTGACTTCCCCCAAACTCCTCGTCTTCAGCCCGCCACTTAATCTGTCCCCTGGCCTGAACAGCCCTGATGATACTGCATTATCCCTTCCCGCCTTTCCAAAGAAAAGTTTGTACAACGCGTACGTTAAAATTTTATACGCAAAAACATTTTCTGAGCACCCGAGGCTTCGATGGCGGGATGTTTTACCCCCAATACCCCCCAATTGCCCCAATTGGCGAAGTTTTTATCTCTTGCCTACTCCAAAGTATGTTGGAGATATTCAATGGAAACTTGTACACTGGATTTTACCTTATAATGTTTTACTGAACCGGTTTTCTACTGCTAACTCTAATCTATGCCCTTTCTGTGCATCCATTGAAACCCTACCGCATATATACCTTGAGTGTGAACGATTGCAACCTCTTTTTACATTCCTTCAGGAACGTTTTGTGAAGCTTGGTTCCCTCTTCAATCACAATGTTTTTATTTATGGTGTTTTAGGACCGTCTTCCCTTAGAAATGTGGTTTTAATGAATTTTTTAATTGGCCAAGCCAAGTTTACAATTTATAAATCCAGGAAGAAAAAAATGGGAAACGCTTCTGACTCGTCATATGATGTACTGCTCACCTTTAAGGCTCTTGTAAATGCAAGACTAAAGCTAGAGTACCGGTTTTTTAAAATGAACAAGAATTTAACATGTTTTAAAGAAAAGTGGGTTTTTAATGATGTCATATGCACACTTGATGATGATGATTTGATAATAATTTTTCCTTGAGACCATTTTTGTTGTGTTTTGTTTCTTTATGACTGAACATTACTGATTTTTTGTACTCTTGTAATAAAAGGAAGAAACAGTCAGTCTCTCTCTCTCTCTCTCTCTCTCTGGCGCCACCTATCGGCTGTCGGTGCGCTGGGTGCGGTGTCATGGCGTCTGCTCGCTTCGTGTCGTGAGTGCTCTGTCTTGGCTGTTTTTCCACCCCCCCCCCCCCCCCCCCCATTTCGCTCCTTCGTGTGCTTGTTTCTATTTGTAAAGCTTCCCTGTGTTTCCCCTTCTATGTTGAGACGAGAGAGAGAGCCATAGAGCACACTTATGGTGCAGGTTAAGGTAATCGCCGTTTTTGGGCGGTTCCCTGTTGTTTTTTCCCCCGACTTATTTTCTTCACTTCAAACCTTTTTTCTCGCTTATATTTCCTTAGTTTGTTTTTTTTAACGCTCCCTTTCCCTAAGCTGGGAAAGTCGGAGTGCATTACTAACTTCTTCTTCCCGAGCTGGGAGGACGAGGTCGAGCCTCGTGTGTTCAAACATGGCGGCTGCTCACTCGCAGCGATATGCAGCGTTTGAGCAATTATCACGTGAGCATGGCATTGCGTGTTCTCCACCCGAGGGTATTACAGTCGAAGCTATTGTTCTCACGATCGGGAACATGATCGGGTTTGATAAGGTACGTGCGGCGTCGCGTATGAACAAACGGGTTATCGTGTTTGTGTCCGATGTAGAGCACATTGCTCTCATCGTACAACAAGGTTTGTCCCTCGACTCCGGACACTTTGTTATGGTTTATCCCTTGGATACTCCTGCTCAGAAAGTGGTTATTTCAAATGCACCACCATTTCTCGATACCGATACAATCCTTGCAGCGCTGCAGCGATATGGGCAATGTGTGTCCCCATTAATAATGCTCCCTTTGGGCTGTAAGGATGAACGTGTCAGTCACGTGATGAGTTTCCGTAGGCAGGTCTTTATGGTTCTCAAAAAGGAATATCCCTCCTTGAATGTTGCTTTAAAATTCACGACAAATGGCCGCGATTATCAAGTATACATCACCACCGACACCCTAAAGTGCTTTGGTTGTGGTGCAGTGGGACATATGAAACGGTTTTGCCGCAATCAGAAGGAACAGCCTAACATGGTCGAAACGGGAAACAATGACTCGCAGATTAATGTTAACGTTTCCTGCTCGACAAATGTGCAGGATAAACCAGGTAAACAAGTGGACATGCCCCCTCCCATTGAACCAATGGACAGCGCAAATGAGGGGTTTGTCACCGTTTCCAAAGTAAAAAAACGTAAATCGGCTGTAAGAAGTGCGTCACCTTCTGGGAAAAGGCAAATCAGTGAAAACTCCATCACTGGAATTCAATGTGAAAACAGGTTTGCCTTATTGGAGGAAAAGGACACCTCCACTAGTACAAACATCATCAAGGAAAAAGTGGATTCTAACTTTCCAATCCCAGTGAGTGTCGCTGATCCTTCAGACAGTGTCATCTCACACGAGGACGTTCATTGTGCAGCTTCCTCCTGTCAATCGCAAGAGGAGGAAAAGCACTTAAAATCTCCCCCTAAAAAAGGAATAAATGAGGAAAATAAGGGCACAGAGAGAATAAAAGAGGATAATTTAAATCCACTGGAGGAGAGTGACATCCTTGAATCGAGCATGGTGGTCATGTCACAAACATGCTTGGACCCCCCCCCCCCCCCCCCCCACCTCGCATCCTGAAGAAGTTTCAAATGTGACTCCGGCACAAAACGTTCCTGAAGAAGTTTACTTTATTGAAACTGAGCAATCATGTGATGTGCGCCAGGAAGCTGAAACACCAATTGATTCCCCATATGAGGAATCTGATGGTGAGGGTCAAGAGGAGTCCTCTCAGATTCCAAAGGCTGTAAACAGCCCTTCGGATGACGAGCTTCAGGACTTTTTGAGAGATTCCTATCGGAAAAGGAACATTGAACTGAAAGATCATTTCCCTGATCTGCAGGTGTTGATTTTTAAATTGAAGGAAATTGTGCATAACCCTGACACTCCAAATTTCACTGATGCTCAGAAGCACCGGCTAAGAAAAATGATCCAGAAAGCTCGGCAGGAGCTTCGTAAATGAGGTCCCTATGGGTTTTTTGATCTATTTAGTTATTTATCTTCTTTCTTTTTCCGAAAGAATGAGTGTTAGTTTTGGTAGTCTAAACATTAACGGTGGTGTTAGTTTAGAACGCAAAGTTCAGGTAAAAGATCTGACCCGGCGTTTGCACCTGGATGTCTTGTTACTGCAAGAAACGCATGGAGATCTGAATGGCCAAGCCCAATGGAGAAGGCTAATGAAGGGCCAGTGGTTCTTCAGTGATATCAATTGTCTCACTGCTGGAATTGCTTTTTGTCTCCTCCTCATTAACACTCACACAAGTTCAATATAATGAAATAATTCCCGGACATCTGGCTTGTCTTCAATTCACTGCCAATAATCAAATCTTTGTTTTTGTAAACATATATGCCCCCTGTAAGAATGCTGAAAGGCAAAACTTATTTCTAAAGCTAGAGGATCTTCTGAGTACAATTGATTTAAATTGCTCTTTTATAATGAGTGGCGACTTCAACTGCACTCTTGACCCTGCGTTAGATAGAAACAGTGCGGAGCCACATCCTAGATCTGCCATACCTTTGGAGAAAATCATCAAGACGACGGGATTAATAGATGTCTGGTGTATTCAGCACCCTATGCAACGGCAGTTTACTTGGTCTAGATGTACGTCTCAGATGCACACACTAGCCAGGTTAGACAGAATTTATGTCAATACTGTAATGCTTGACAAGATATTGAAATCTGATATCGTGCCTTCTCTTTTTTCTGATCACCTGGCTGTAACCTTGTCCTTTAAGCTTGCTCTGCAGCAACATGGCAGCCCATATTGGAAGTTCAATGTCATGTTGCTGGAAAATGCTGCTTTTTGTGAAGCTTTCAAAGTGTTTTGGATTAGCCTCAAAGAAAGAAAGAATAATTTTGATAACCCGATATTGTGGTGGGACTACGCAAAGGCGCAGATCGCTGTCTTTTGCCAACAGTTTAATTACTTCTCTTCTTTCAGTGTAAAAAGGGAGAGGTTCACACTAGAAAAGGAAATAATGAAGTTGCAAACTGATGTGGCAAATAGCCCCAATAGAACAAATAATCATTTGCTTATGGAAAAGAAGACTCTACTAAACAGCCTGGTCGAATACCAAGCAAAAGGTGCAATGGTCCATCTACGGATGGATCAGCTATATAATTTAGATGCACCGACCAAATTTTTTTTCCATTTTGATAAAAAGACTACCAATCAAAGGCAAATTGAAACCTTAAAGCTCTCAACTGGTAACACTGTGACGTCACAAGATAATATAAAGAGGGAGGTCTATAACTTCTTTTCAGACCTGTTTATGGCAAATGATGTTGACGATGGCTCAATAAGTTACTTCACATCTGACTTACCCATGCTAAGTGCTGCTCAAAGGGATCAGCTTGGCTCCTTACTTTCCTTGGAAGAGCTTACACTTTCCCTTGCTTCTTTACCTACGGGTAAATCTCCTGGGTTGGACGGCCTCCCAATAGAGTTTTATAAATCCTTTTGGCCCTTATTAGGCCCAGAACTATTGGAGGTCTTTAATAGTTCACTATGTTGTGGTGACTTGCCGATGAGGTGCCGTAGAGCAGTCATTAGTCTATTACCAAAGAAAGGAGACCCTCAGCTCATTGATAATTGGCGTCCAATCTCTCTTCTAACTTCAGATTATAAAATATTTTCTAAAGTTCTAGCTCAACGCATCGCCCCACTCCTAGAATCGTTGATTCAAAGTGATCAGTCTTTCTGTATCCCTAACCGACAGATACACGATAACATTTTTTTATTAAGAGATCTTTGGGATGTGTGTAAAATAAAAAATGACAATCTTGGTTTGATTGTGCTTGACCAAGAGAAGGCTTTTGACCGTGTAAGTCATGTATATCTTTTCAAGGTGCTAGAGTGTTTTGGACTTGGTCCTGTTTTTCTTTCCATGGTAAAACTGCTCTATAATGGCATTTCCTCAATACTCAGAGTAAACTCTGAGCTAACTTCACCTGTAAAGGTTGGAAGGGGTATCCGTCAGGGATGTCCTTTATCTGGTATTCTGTACTCTTTAACCATTGAGCCTCTTTTAATCAAAGTCCGCAGCATCCTAACCGGATGCAAAAATTTGCTCACAAGGCCTGTGAAAGTCTCTGCATATGCTGACGATATTTGCGCCATCGTACATAATAGTGATGAGATAAAGAAACTGGTGGATTGCTTGGACTATTATGGTTCAGCTTCTTCAGCTTTGGTAAACTGGAACAAGTGCCAGGCGATGTGGATGGGCCCATGCCAGCGCCCTATGCCTGTCCTCCCGAAACACCTCACCTGGTCCCTCAACGGAATGAAGTACCTTGGTGTTTACATCGGTGATGAAGCAACACAAGCGAAAAATTGGGAGGGTCTCGCTGACTCTCTCGAACAAAAGCTGCGGAAATGGAAAGGTTTGCTGGCTTTGCTTTCATACCGGGGACGAGTCCTGGTCATAAACAACCTAGCAGCATCTATACTGTGGCACAGAATCAAAGCCATTCCACCTCCTGAACGCTTTCTGCTGAATATACAGAAGACAATAATAAACTTCTTCTGGAGTGGAAAACATTGGCTTCGTCCAGAGATCTTGAATCTTCCCTTAGAGGAAGGCGGGCATGGTCTTGTGGACATCGTATGCAGGGCTATGGCATTTGGCATCGCCTCAATCTGGCGGCTTCTCTATGGTCCATCAGACCTAGCCTGGAGGTCCACTGCTCTCCTCCTCCTCCGTCAAGCCGGCATGCTAGACTATTCATTTGGTCTATTCCTAATGAACATGAAATGTATTGATCTGTCCTTGCTTCCACCATTTTACAATATAATTTTGAATGCTTGGCGTGTTTTCATGGTCGACCGTGATTATGTTTCCTACACCCAAGAGATGTTTTTCAGAGAGCCTCTTTTCTACAACTCTCTCTTCAAAAGAATAAGAACGGAACGCTCTTTTATTGATTATTTTGTTCAGAATGGTGTCCATCACGTTGCTGATCTAATGATTGAGACAAGGACATGGTTAAGTGCTGCAGCACTTGCAAATAAAGTTGGCATGCGGTCAAACCGCATAATATCTGCTGTGCTATGCGAAATACTTAGCGTATACCGCAAAGTTAAGGTGCACTGGGAGCAATCTCCTCGCACTGGTGATGGCCCAATTGTTTGTGAGCCAAGCCTCTGTTTCCCAAATTTAGAAGTCACCCCCACTGTAATGAATTGTGGTACAATAATAAAATATTTACCAAAAATACGTTTTGGATCTGCAGGTCTGGAAAATCGTGCAATATACCAGGCCTGTGTCAAAGCAATCCGGCCCTCCTTAGGAACTTGGCAGTCAAGGAAGTGGCACAATTGCTTGCCTACAGAATACCCCTTCCAACCTAACTGGAAAGCCTATTATCACATACTTATTCCAAAGAAAACTGCCGACCTGTCGTGGAGGTTGGCACATTGGGTATTACCCACCAATAAGCTCTTGCATGTTTTTTCTTCTGAAATATCTGACCATTGTCCCTTCTGTGGTGCTCTTGAGACCGTGTCACATGCTTATGTTGAATGTGCACGCTTGATTCCTTTATTTGGTTTGCTGCATGAAATGTGCATGAAGCTTTCTTTAAACTTTACTTTGAATTCTTTCATTTTTTGCTTTGCCTCAAACACACACCAAATAGAAGTGGCCCTAGCGAACCTTCTCGTTGCCATGGCAAAGAAAGCAATATATCGCACGAGGAAAATGCAAATTGAAAATCCTACAAGATGTACAGATAACCTCCCGGCCTGTTTTAAAGGACTTGTTTTTGCCCGGATTAAA
This sequence comes from Myxine glutinosa, assembly GCF_964187855.1. Taxonomy (NCBI): domain Eukaryota; kingdom Metazoa; phylum Chordata; class Myxini; order Myxiniformes; family Myxinidae; genus Myxine; species Myxine glutinosa. The sequence continues at coordinate 60,311,071 of NC_136266.1, read as the reverse complement.
ACAGAATTTTGTTTCTATACATATATGGATAAAGTATTGATCTTCAAAAGTATATGGGCATTGAATAATGCGCTTTGCTCTGTGCAAAATGGTGTGCTGATCACAGATTGATCACTCCTCGAGCACGATATGATTTCTTTGTGAGGAGCAAAACACTTTATTATTTTTTTTCCTGTTCCCTTTCTTGATGTACTAATGGTCTTCATATAAATGTTCCCTTTTAAATGGTTTTGCTTGTTTTTTTACCTGATTTGTGAAATGCTTTGTGAAATGGTTGTATTTATACGTTTTACAAAATATACTTTTTGATATTTTTGTAATAAAAGGATGTAAAAGTCTCTCTCTCTCTCTCTCTCTCTCTCTCTCTCTCTCTCTCTCTCTCTCTCTCTCTCTCTCTCTCTCTCTCTCTCAGGTGCGGCCGCACGTGTGTAATCAGAGAACGTTGCTGCACGGCGTTTCTCGTGGTACACGCCGTGTGGTAGCGCCGCCTTTCCTCCCTTTCTCCCGCTCTGTTCTTTACTCTTTTATCTATACGTTTCATTTCTTACGAGTTTGAGAGTGAGAGAGCGCACTCGATCCCGCGTTGCTTGTTTGCTTCACGGTATCGAGTGTTTCCCCACGCCCGTGGCCATGGCGAACATCGAGGATTTTTCCGGTTTGGAAAAGTTGTCGGAAAAATGGTTTGTCGTGCACACCACCTTCTGAGGTGACGGTGGAGCAGATCGTGTTGTGCGTCGGTAAATGTATCGGTATGCACAATGTAATTGCTGCTTCGAGGATGAATCAGCGCGTCGTCATCTTCATCTCGAAAGAGGAAATGGTGACGCAGCTCGTCGAAAACGGTTTGACTGTCGAGCCGGATATCTTCGTGTTTGTTTCACCGTTGGATGCACCTTCGGTGAAAGTGATTGTGTCTAATATTCCGCCTTTTATCCGACACGAGCAGATTAAGACTGCTTTGGAGCAGTATGGTAACGTCGTGTCGAAAATAACTTTCATTCCTGTTCGATTTAAGGATCAGCAGATAAAACATGTTCTGTCCTTCAGGCGTCAATTATTTATTATTTTAAAGCCGGGAATTCGCAATTTGGAGGTGATGTTGAAAATTAAACACGACGACTATACATACCGGGTGTTTGCTACGTCACAGACCTTGGTATGTTTTAAATGTGGTCAGCACGGACATGTTAAAAACGAATGTCCCAGTAGCGTGCCCGAACAGCCAAGGGGGGAGTCTGAAAAGGAAAGTGAACCTGTGCCAGGTAACGAGGCTCCCACAGAGCCAGGTGAAACTGCTGAAAATCAAACCGAGGATACGAGCGGCTTTTGTGTTGTTACACGAGGAAAACGAAGGCACCAAGGTTCAAGTACAGTCGAGCCTGTTTCATATGCTGAAGCAGTCGCTGTGAAGAGGGTCTCACTCAATAGGAATGAGGGTAGTCCGAACCTCCTCGGTGCTGAGTCCTGTCCTCCTCCTCCTGGTGAGGAGGAGGCTATGGAGCAGCAACACGTCTTGTCAGGTGATGCTCCAAGTGGAGGTAAACCTTCTGCAGACTGTACATCAGTAAATGATGAGCTTAGGCATGGCAGTCAAACAATAGGTTTACCTGGTACTCCAGAAACCTCTGAAGAGGTAACTAAGGTTGCGGAGAATGATCCGTTACCTGACGAATTGATTTTCGTTAAGCCAATGCCAGTGTTCGATGCACCTGCACAGGTAAAAGACCGCGTTATCGAGCAGGAGTCGTGCGATTCGGACGACACGTGTTCGAGTTTGGATCCTAATGAGATAGGGGGTGCAGCTGGGGATTCGCAGGACTGCGAGGACTTAGATGCCCCCTCTCCTACCGAAGTAATTAAATTCCTTCATAATACTTTTTGGAAAAAGATAAAACTTGTTGAATTTTTCCCACAATTGGACAAGTTCCAAGTCACTGCATCTCGCATCATAAGCGATCCGACAGCCTATGGTGCTAATGAGTCTCAGGTGTACAGACTGAAAAAATTTGTTTCCTTAGCAAGGAAAGAACTTTGATGATCTGCCACTTGATAAAGTCTTAAAACTCGTCATGGTTTTATCTATTGCGAGTATAAACATAAACGGGGGCCGTGCCCCTATACGGAAGACACATTTACGGGTATTATTGGAGCAAAGGCATGTAGACATTGCCTTTCTGCAAGATGTACGTTGTGGGGATACCTGTTCAGCCGAATGGCAGAATACAATAAGAGGTTCTTGGTTTTTCAGTTCATTTGATTGTCCTAGAGCTGGAGTCGCTTTCTGGTTTCGACCAGGAATCTCATCCAGCCAAATAGCATTTCATGAAGTCAGGCGAGGTCATTTGGCCTTTGTTGTTTTTTCTTATGGAGGCCATAAGATCACATTGTTGAATGCCTATGTCCCAAGTGACCCTTCTCAAAGAAAAGAATTTTTTTCCCTTCTTGATAATTGTTTAGCCCAAATTGATTTTGGTGGTCTTGTCTGCCTAGCTGGTGATTTCAATTGTACCTTAGAGCCATCTCTGGACCGTAATGGTATAGAACCTCACCCTGAGAGTGCAAAACATTTGGCGGCTCTACTAGTAAAATATCACCTGGTTGATGGGTGGAGATTACAGCACCCTGGGGTTAAGCAATTTTCATGGTGCCAAGCAAATAATAACAGAGTTTCCTTTGCTCGGTTAGATAAATTTTATATCAATAATGGGTTTCGGAATTTGATTTTGTCAACGGCGATTTTTCCCTCTGGTTTTTCGGATCATCATTTGGTTTCTCTAAAATTGATTTTTCCCTCCGCCCCTCGTACGAGTGCCTATTGGGCCCTCAATGTGGAACTGCTTGAAGAACCGCATTTTTGTAATGCATTCAGAGATTTTTGGGAGTCTCTCCATGCTAGGAAAAACACTTTCCAGAGCAGGAGGCAATGGTGGGATATTGCAAAAACCCATATCAAAATTTTTTGTAAACAATATAATCTCTATCACTCGAGGGATAATTCTTTTATGATTTCTAAACTTGAAAAAGAGATTCTAGAACTGCAAGCAAATCCTACCAAGTTGAGTAGCAGCACAAAAGAATACAAAGATTTTGTAAGCAAGAAGGAGCTGCTTCATCGCCTTGTTAAAGAACGGGCACAAGGGGCTTTAGTTCGGCTGAGAATGAAAAACTTAAAACTTCTTGACTCTCCTTCTAAGTATTTCTTCTCCTTGGAGAATAAGAATAAAGCACAACAGCAAATGCTATCATTGCAATCACCAGATGGTGGGATTGTAAGTCAACCTAAAATTATCAGAAGGTTAGTAAGTGATTATTTTTCCTCTCTTTTGTGTGCTAAAGAAGTTGATCTAGATGTTGCACATACCTTTGTTGAACCATTGCCCAAGTTGTGTGAATCGCAGCGAGTCTCGCTGGAGAGCACTATTACCCTGGGGGAATTGAGGTGCGCGCTTTTTGGTGTACCAACTGGTAAATCTGGACTGGATGGCATTCCTCGTGAATTCTATGAAGCTTTTTGGGACATTATTGGAACTGAGCTTTTGGAAGTGCTCCAAGAAAGTTTACAAGTTGGGGAGCTTCCCCTAAGTTGCAGACGAGCAGTTGTGTCCTTGCTACCAAAGAAAGGGGACACTCAGCTACTTCGGAATTGGCGTCCAGTCTCCCTACTGTGCACCGACTACAAAATATTCTCCAAAGTCCTTGCCTCACGCTTAAAATCCGTCGTCCACTCGCTTGTCCACCCCGATCAAACTTGTTGCGTGCCTGGACGATCAATATATGACAATCTTGGTGCTGTTCGTGACATTTCTGACGTGTGTGACTGCCTACGCAAGAGCACAGGCCTCGTCTTTATAGACCAAGAACATGCTTTTGATAGTGTAGATCACAAATATTTATTTGCTGTTCTGAAGGGTTTTGGGTTTGGTCCCACCTTTATATCGTGCATCGTTATTATATCATAATATTTATAGTTTGGTGAAAGTCAATAATGAACTGATTTCTCCTTTTTCTGTTTCAAGGGGTATAAGGCAGGGATGTCCCTTGTCTGGCCTCCTATATATTCTTGCCATTGAGCCTCTTTTAGTTCGGTTTCGCGAGAAATTTTTGGGTTTCTCCGTTTCCCCTAATGCCCCCCTATAAAAGTTGTAGCATATGCAGACGACATCTGCACTGCAATACAGTCTCAAGATGATGTATCCGAGTTAATCAGAGCTCTCAATAATTTTAGTCTTGCTTGTTCGGCCAAGGTGAACTGGTCAAAGAGTTGTGCCACCTTCTTTGGACTACCTTCAGGTTTTGCTTTCCCGCCACTGCCAGGAAATTTGTCCTGGAAGAATGATGGCGTTTACCATTTGGGCGTGCACCTCGGCGATTCCCGACGCATTCAAAAAAACTGGGACGGATTAATTGAGAAAGTGCATTCCAAGCTACAAAAATGGAAAGGGCTTCTTTGCAATCTATCCTACCATGGAAGAGCATTGGTGATTAATAACTTGGTCACTTCTACCCTGTGGCACAGGTTTATGGTCTTACAGCCACCAAAATGGCTCATCGAAACCATCCAGAAACATTTAATTGATTTTTTCTGGGGTGGTAAACACTGGCTCCGACCAGGCGTGCTCAGCCTTCCACGTAATGAGGGGGGTCAAGGGCTCGTTGATGTCAACAGCAGGCTCATGACTTTCCGCCTCCTTTTTGTGAAGAAGTTTCTTTACAGCCCCATGCATTGGGAGAGTTTAACCTTGTGTTTGCTAAAGCAAGCAGGTCGGCTGGGATATGGTCGCGAACTGTTTTTGCTTGATCTCCCAAAGATCGATGTCTCATCACTTCCGCTGTACATGCAGAGTGTGATCAAGGCCTGGCAAGCCTTGTCGTTGCATCGTGAGGCCGGTTCCATTACCACCTCGACATTCCTCAACGAACCAATCTTCTACAACCACCTTTTCTCAGCCATTCCTTCTTCCAGGACTTTTGTCCAGTACTTTGTGGGGTCAGATCTTCTCTCTGTCCATAATTTGTTGGACTTTCAAAGAGAAAGATGGAAGTCTGCTCACGAAATTTCTGCCAGCTCTGGTTTCAGGTCCATTAGGATTATTGGCCAGATTTTTTTTGCTATCTCAAGAGCAGCAAATAATCTTGGAGTAGAGTTCAGGAGCCTGTTTGAGCCTGTGGGTTTGCTTGACCAATACGCTTTCCCTGTTTTACTTTTGAATTTTAATGGAAAATTTGTACCCCTTAGCTCCATTGAGAAAGGGGCGTTGCATGAATGTTGTGTGCGCTTTATTTTTGCCGATTTTGTAAAAGGCCCTTTTGGAGTTCAGTGGAGAGAGCACCTGTCAGCTCCTTCACCTATTACTCCTGTGTGGCGCAGTCTATATGCACCCCCAATCTCCAAGCGTACGGGCGACCTGCAATGGAGACTTGCGCATTGGATTCTTCCTCATAACATTTTGTTGCACAAATTTTCAAATGACATTTCTGAAGTGTGCCCCTTTTGTGAAAGTCGTGAAACGCTTTATCATGCATATGTTGGGTGCAGAAGACTTGTTCCTTTGTTTAAGTTCTTGCATGCCAATATTTTGAAAATGGGGCTTCCTTTTTCTTTTGTTGAATTTATTTGTGGTTATCCTATTTCTGCTGTGCATAAGTCTGAAACTGCTTTAGCGAACTTTTTGGTTGCTGAAGGCAAAATGGCAATTTACAAAACAAGGAAAAAGAAGGTGGAAGGTGGTGAATTTTCTTTTTGTAATATTTTGTTGACCTTGAAAGTCCTGATTAGTTCTCGGATACAGCTTGAGTACCTGTATTGCAGCAAGTACGGAAAAGAACAAGAATTTTCTGATAGATGGTGTGTTAAAAATGTTATTTGTTCTGTGAGGAACGAAATGCTTAATTTTGCTTTTTGATGTATTCATAGCTCTTGCGTGAGCATGTCCTTTAAAATTGTTTGTGTTTTTTTCACAATTGTTTGTAAAATATTTTTGTACTTGCTGGTTTCGTTTAAATATCCTTTGCTCCTTTTTTGTGTAGTAATGATCCTTATGCAAATGTTTCTTTAAACTGGTTGCTCTGTTTACAACTACTATGTGAAAGGTTTTTTTATACTTTTATAATAAAAGAACACAAAAAAGTCTCTCTCTCTCTCTCTCTCTCTCTCTCTCTCTCTCTCTCTGTCTCTGTCTCTGTCTCTGTCTCTGTCTCTCGCGTTGGGTGTAGCGGCTGTGAGCAACTGCTCTGTGTTGTAGTGAGTTCTTTGTGAGTTTTCCTCCTCTCCTGCCCCCCCCCCCCCCTCCCTCTCCTTTCCATCCTGTGTACTTTGGCATTTTGTTTTCATCCTTCCTATACCTTTGTCTTCAAGAGAGAGAGGTTTGAGAGCGGACCCATTTTGGGTGCGGCCTACCGGCTTCGACGACGCTTTGTAAGCCTTTTTGTGCTTATACTGCACGTTTATTATTTATTCTAGTTTGATTTATTTCGTTTTGGTACCTACTTGTCCGGTTCGGACAAGTGGGGGGGTGTTAATTCGCTGGGATGGCGAATGCACGCTCTCGGTTAGAGGCATTTGACAACTTAACAAGGAAGCATGCATTTGTGTGTGTTCCACCCGAAGGAACTTCCACTGAGGACATTGTTTTGTCGGTGGGGAAAATAATCGGTTGTGAAAATGTACGAGCAGCGTCGAGAATGAATCAAAAAGTTGTTGTATTTGTGTCCGATGAAAAATTCGTTCACGATGTTGTAAGTGCGGGTTTAACCACAGAGACAGGTCTCTTTGTCTTGGCGTCGCCTATGGACACTCCGTCGATGAGGGTCGTCATATCTAACGTACCCCCATTTATAACCTGCAACCAGCTGATGTCCGTTTTGTCCCGATACGGAACAGCTGTGTCAAAAATCACAATGATTCCGCTCCGGTCTCAGGATGAACGTGTTAAACACGTGATGAGCTTCAGACGGCAGGTGTATATGGTGCTTCCGGATCGAGGCGATGACACGGGGTTAAACATCACGTTCAAGGTAAAGGTGAACAACCATGAGTACCAGATGTATGCGTCATCGGCCTCATTAACATGTTTTCAGTGCGGAGCTTTTGGCCATGTGAAAAGGTTTTGTCCGAAGGTATCGTGTGTAAGGTGTGGTGAAGCAGGTCATAGTGACGCTGATTGTAAAAGAGATAACACCCCGGTCTCTAACGTGCGAAACAACGTAAACCGAAATACCCGAACGGTTCCTACCGATGCTCCCTCGCACTCGAGGAGTAGGGATAATACTCCTGTTCGTTTTAGTGTAAACGACAACACCGCTGATTCGGTAAATAATGAAATAACCCCAGATAACCCACCTGTGGTGGCAGATGCTACGTGCAGTGAGGAGATGGAAGAAAATCCCATTGTGGTGACAAAGAAACGAAGAGCACCTGGTGCTTGTAACTCCAACATTACTTTGAAAAAGGTAGTGTTGGATAAAGACAGTGTGGGTGCAGACGCCCTGGAACGTCTTTCTCAGGTGTCCACAAGCTGTGTTGACACCAGGGAGAAGGAACATGAATTAATTAATTCTGAAACATTATCGGGCAGCACCGAAAACCTGGGAGAAAAAGTAGATGGTGAGACTAAAGATGATGGTGAGCCCATTAGTGAGCCGCCACCTTCACTACCTGCTGAGACCGAGCGGATTGGGAATGTCTCAGCCCCAAGCTCCTCTTTACCCCTGCAAGATCTAAATCATGACACTGGCTCGTCAACTGAGCCAGTGAACATCTCCCTGCAGGAGGGTGAAGCCGAGATTTCAGCTCCTGCTGAATGTCCCGGGTACCAGAGTGAGGATGACTCTACCATAGAACATTCCAGCAAATCTTCGGACTTGGCTGGCATCAAAATGGGGACTGGGCAGACTGATATATGTGACCCGGGCGGAGCTGTTTCTGATTTGTCAGATTCAGAGGATGAAGTTGAGATGACTGAGTTGTCTCAATCTTCATCAGATCAGTCATCCATAGCCCCTCAACTCGTTATTTCTTTTCTGAATGACACCTACCGACACCGAAATGTGATTGTAAAAGATCATTTTCCTGATTTAATTTCATTCATCCAGGCTGCAAAGGACATAATTAGGAGGCCGGATGAATTTCATTTAACAAGGTCGCTGTTTCATCGGCTTAGAAAGGCTGTTACAAAAGCAGGGAGCGAGATTTCCCAACAACCGCTCACGCCTTTTGATAATCCATGAAAAAAATCACCTTTGGAACCTTAAATATGAATGGCGGAGGTGCAAGCCAAAACCGCCAGGTTCAGGTGAAAAGTTTATTTGAGCGCAAGAAAATTGATGTACTCTTACTCCAGGAAACCCATATAATTCAAAATGGGGAGTACGACTGGTGTCGCCTCTTTAAAGGACAATGTTTTTTTAGTAACATGTCTTCTTCTTCTGCTGGTGTAGCCTTTTTACTCAGACCAGGCCTAGTACCTGAGTCATGCCTCTTCCAGGAGGTGATTAAAGGCCGGTTTATTTCATTGGAACTGGTCATTAATAATTTTCGGTTTACACTATTCAACGTTTATGCACCAAGTGAGAGTGTGGACCGAAGAGCTTTCTTTTCATCTTTAATTCGACACATGCAGTCGATAGATCTCAATAATTGTATTTGCATGGGGGGTGACTTTAATTGCACCTTTAAACCCAGTATAGACTGAAATACAGCAGAACCTCATCCCGAAGGTAGTACTGATTTGTTAAATTATTTTTCGGCAGTGGGTGTGCTAGATGCATGGAGACTGCATTACCCCAACAAATCTGAGTATACTTGGGGACGATGTGCCAATGGGAGAATGACTTTCGCTAGACTTGACCGTTGGTACATAAACTCACAGTTCAGGAATGCGGTTATCTCTCCAAATCATTTTCCATCTTTGTTTTCTGATCATCATTTAGTTACCATGGGCCTCTTTTTCCCTCAACCCTTACGCTAAAGTGCATACTGGAAATTCAATACCAGTCTTCTCGAAGATGCTTTGTTTAAAGACGCCTTCCGTGCTTTTTGGGTCATCCAACTTTCAAGAAAGCCCTCTTTCTCTTCTTTAGCATTATGGTGGGATAACACAAAAGCTCAGATTAGAGTGTTTTGTCAGCAGTTTGTTTCAAATGATACTGACGTAAAAAATATAACAATGGCTTGTTTAGAAGCTGATATTATACGGTTAGAGTGTAAACTGGCTAAAGATAATATCAGAAGAGACCACAGGTTATTGGTTGAAAAGAAGGCTCAACTGAGAGAGCTGATTCAGGAGAAAGCAGCAGGCCTGTTAATTAGATTAAGAATAAACAATTTAAAGGTATCAGACACCCCGAGTAAATCTTTCTTCCAAATGGATTTTGTAAATAAGTCACCCAAAACCCTTTTCTCTGTACAAGACTTTAGGGGAAACATGGTTGCCAACCCTGGAGATGTAAGGTTGTGCATTAGAGAGTTTTTTTCAAAAGTCTATGCAAAACAAAATGTTTGTGAGCAAACCATGGAATTTTTAACTTCTCACCTTTCATCCCTAACTGAGCCTCAGTGCCTGGGCCTGGATTCAACAATTACTTTGCCTGAGCTAACACAGGCCCTAAGTGAAATGGATTCGGGGAAAGCTCCTGGGATTGACGGCCTACCGGCAGAATTTTTCTTGGCTTTTTGGGACCTTTTGGGCCCTGAATTATTGAATGTCCTGGAATCATCCTTGGTGCTTGGAGAACTCCCACTAAGCTTCAGAAGAGCAGTGGTGTCGCTGATTCCAAAGACTGGGGATCTACGACAGATAAAGAATTGGCGGCCGGTCTCGTTATTATGTACGGACTATAAAATATTGTCAAAAGTGTTGGCCAGTCGGTTGAAGACGGTAATCGGTGATCTAGTCCACCATGATCAGAGTTACTGCATCCCAAACAGATCTATTTATGATAATATTTTTTTGATTAGAGATTTAATGGAATGTGATTGCTTGGAAAAAGATTTTGGGATAATATTCCTGGATTTGGAAAGGGCTTTTGACAGTGTGGATCATGTTTTTTTGTATCGGGTGCTAGAAGCATGTGGCTTTGGTGTCAATTTTAGGGCCTACGTGACTTTGTTGTACAACAATATATTTAGTTTATTTAAAATAAATAACGAACTCAGCTCTCCGGTACAGGTTCAAAGAGGGGTGAGACAAGGATGCCCGGTTTCTGGGTTATTATTTTCCTTGGTAATGGAATCACTCCTAATTTTATTTAGGAAAAATATTTCAGGAGTGACTGTATCCCCTGGGAGTCCTTCAGTAGTTGTATCAGCTTATGCAGATGATGTCTGTGTGGTTGTTAAGAAGGAGAGTGATATCCCAGCACTTGTTGAATGTTTAAATCTTTTTTGCCTCGCTTCTTCTTTGAAGTGTAACTGGGACAAGAGTAAGGCCTTATGGATTCCCTGTCTCAAGAACATTCCACCTGGAAGAGTGCTGGTACCACCTGTGCATCTACCAACAAAGTTAAAATGGGTGGAAGACGGAGTCAAATACCTTGGGGTTTTCCTGGGATCTCCACATCACGTCCTCAAAAATTGGGACGGGATTGTTGAGCATGTCAAAAAAAGACTGGGACTGTGGAAACGAGCTCTGCCCCACCTTTCCTACAAAGGCAGGGTTCTAGTGGTGAATAATTTGGTGGCTTCTTCCCTGTGGCATAGGTTTATCTGCCTTCAGCCGCCAGAGGCACTACTAAAGGCAGTGCAGAGGCTACTCGTGGATTTTTTTTGGAGTGGTCACCATTGGTTACTACCAAATGTCATATGTAGCCCCTTGTCTGAAGGTGGCCAGGGACTGATCGACATAAAAAGTCGTATCATGGCTTTTCGGCTGTGTACCATACAGCAGTTGCTGTACAAGGAACGACTGCCAAGCCGACTTCTGGCCTATCACGTGCTGCGAAAAGCAAGCGGGCTCGGATATGGCCTTGAACTTTTCTTAGTCCAACTCCAACATGTCGACACATCTCATCTACCATCATTCTATCAGAGCCTTCTGAATGCCTGGCAAAGCCTTTCGACTAGTCGCCAGCAAGAAACCTATGCTACAAGCATGTTCGTGGAAGAACCCCTTTTTTACAACCTACTGTTTCCTGCAATTCCAAGAAGCCGAGACTTTTATCAACACTTTATTACAGCGGGCATAATCAAAGTGTTGGACCTCCGCCATGATTCTGGTTGGGGGTGGAAGACGGTGCAAGAGATAGCCGATATGACTGGAATATGGTCAAACAGAATAATCAGAAGAATACTAAAGGGAATAGTAAAGAAAAGCTTCCAACTTGGACTAAGATGGACCCAGGAAGTTTTGGTGACATCCAATGACTGGCATTTTCCTGGTTTATTGGTACAGCCTAGTCACGGAGACTTGCCCCCAATTAGTGAGGGACAAAACATTTTTCAGAAATGCAGTAGTAAAGACCTGTATCGGTTATGCACTGCAGTTCTGCTTGGGAACTCACCGTTAAATGGAGTGGCCAGGTGGAAAGGGCTAATGCCGGAAGGACTCCCATCTGAGCCTGCATGGGAATCAGTATACGGTAAGCAAAAGGACAGGTGATCTCCAGTGGCGAATGATACACTGGATCATTCCATCTAATAAATTAGTGAGTCATTTCGCGCCCATATCTACGTGTTGCCCGTTCTGTGTTTACACAGAGGATGTGTTCCATGCATACGTTGATTGTGCAAGGCTTGTGCCTTTATTTCAATGGCTGAACTACATGGCTGGAAAAATGAAGATCACTTTTTCTCTGCGATCATTTATTTTTGGTTTCAATGATATGAAAGAACATGTACATATGTTGTTTTTGTTTTTAGTGGCCACGGTGAAAATGGCAATTTATTTATCGAGGAAGGAAAAACTGAAAGGAAAGCCGATTGGGCAATGTGATGTCTTGTTCTTTTTTAATGCCTTGATATCTGCAAGACTCAAACTTGAATTTTGTGATTCTGGAAGAAAGAAATGTATTGATGAGTTTATGAACATCTGGTGTTTTGATGGGATCTGCATGGTGCAGGAGAATGAATTATTGATATATTTGTAGGTTTGTTGGGATTGAATCAGTGTGTGGTCGGTTTTTCTGTTGTTGTTTTTCTTTTCTAGTTCATTGGACTGTTTTGATTTCCTGTCATTATCTCTTTTTCTTTTCTGTATTTTTGATTATTGTGCCTGTATTGAATAGTATCTTCACCGACTGGCTTGTATTTTTATATTTTTGTAATAAAAAGTCAAAAAGTCTCTCTCTCTCTCTGATGTGCCATGCTCTTCCCAATTTCCAAAACAAGTTCGTGAGCAAAGATTACACTGGGTGGTTTGCAATTGTCTTCCAAGCAGTAGTTATGGCAGGAGTTTGGATGATTTGATGAAGTACACACCTGCGCGTTTCGGAATTTGTTCAGGATGCCGGCGATGACTCGTCTGCTCTTAACGAAGAATGCCACATGACCTTTAATGTCCACCAACTAATGATGTCAACGGGAAATCCGTTTGGCGTCCATCGCACGGACGTCGCATACATTGGTGAATCACCCTGAGTGTGAAACAACTCGTGTCCATCACTAACAGGTATACATACCACCACGTGATTGAGAGAGTCTGGTTTGGAGCACCAAGACCAAAGAGCTGTGAACGCACGTCGAACGACAATGGATGAACGGACTGCACCTGCCCTTGTTTAACTTTGGTTACTTTACACGACGACGTTTACTTATTAAAACAGCCGTAAACTTTTACTCGAATGACGAAATGTCGGTGTTAAACGATTGCGGTAAAAATGCAATTTACAACATAAAAGGAAATAGAACTCGTCAATTTGAAGATAAAACTCGAACTTCTTGCGCGAATCGTGGGTGATGGAGATGGAGGCAAAAAGTTTGTTTGAAAAAGTTTTCAAAAGTTAGCCAGTGTGCTCCGTCGCTGAAAGAACTAGAACAGCACTCAGTCGAGAGCACCTTTGGCCATATCACTGGTTGGCCATATCACTCAATGGTGAAGAATCACTTTAAAAATTAAATAATTATCATATCCGAATCCATATTCAGATCTTCACCAAAATCGAAAACAATCGTCCTTGTCAGACACCCAACATGTCCACCAAGTTTCATCCACATCCATCCATAAGTTTTTGAGATGTCCTGCTCTGTATCGTTTTTGGCCCGATGTCGCAATGTCAAAGAATCACTTAAGAAATTAAATAATTCTCATATCCGAATCCATATTCAGATCTTCACCAAAATGGAATCTATTTGTCCTTGTCAGACACCCAACATGTCCACCAAGTTTCGTCCAAATCCGTCCACAACTTTTTGAGATATCCTGCTATGTATAATTTTTGGCCCTATTTTCCAATGGTCGTCTCTCGCTTAAATATATATTTTTTTCACTTAAAAAATTTGAGCATCCGGATCCGAATCCGGATCTTCACCAAAATCTAATCATTTCGTCCTTGTCACATACAATAACTCTCTGCAAAATTTCGTCCAAACCGTGCACAACATTTTGAGATACTTTGTTCACAAACGGACAGACAGGGCTGAAAACAAAACGTCCATCAACCTTTGGTGGCGCAGGTAACAAACGGAAAAAGAAAGAACATCCGACTGGAAAGTTTTCTCAACAAACTCTACGGTTCTCGCAATATTTTGTGATTATTGGTTCTCATCGACACACCTGTTAACCGAAGCTTTGTATCTCGGAGAGAGTGTTCACCACGACAGCAAGAGGAGGCAATGGAACCTCGTGGATGTAAAGGTACACCGGTCTCGATGAGCACAACAAGAGAATGAGCCCGGGATGGTCCCGGGTTTTATAACAAACTCCTAAATCCCGATTACAATCAAGTACAATTACACTTAATGTTGAGCAATCAACACGTAATTAAGAGTGTTCCTATTGAAATGGGAAGAAAACAATAACCGATGATAACACCTTGTACATGAAACATTATCTTCAAAGAAACTTAACTGTGTGCACAGATTACATTATATAAATATTTAATAGCCACATGAAAGCAAGAGCAAAGGCACGTGATGCATGACGCATCACGTGATGGGGGAGGTGCTGATGAACATTTGGAAGTTTCGGCAAAGATCGAAGTGTAAAAAATACGTTTTTGGTTTGAATTGTTCAGATCAATGTTTTGACGCTGTTTTCAAACGATGCAGAAAAATATATTTAAAAATCGATGGAGGGAAACGTGAGGAATTGGGGTAGTTCGGGTTGTGGAGAAGTTTCCCACCCAATATTTTCCTCAACTTGATCAGTCCAGGTGGCGCGATTGGACCAGTGGCACATTTACCTGTGTTCACGTTACCTGTATGCTGTGCACAGTCACTGTTCGTGACGGTGATTTGAAAGGAAAACGTTTTTGTTGGTGACAAGTTCAGCAAACAGAGTCGTGTACAGATCGCTATGTCCGGCTTTTTACCAACGGCGGAATTCCAGTTTCAATATTAAATACATGACTGAGTGAGCAAGATTGATCTGTCGACTCACTGCTCTCATCACAGGTAAATTGTACCGACCGATAATATTAAAGTCGTCAATTGTTAGAAAAAGGGCTTCTTGTTGTTTTTGTTGATCGTTATAATTTATATTGCTGACAATTATTGGTTGATGGTTTATTGGAAATGAATGGTCGTCATCATACTAAAGTACGTCAATTAATCTGTACAGTGTATGTACAGCTTGTATGTGTGTATGTATGTATGTATATACGTATGTCCAGCTTCTATGTGTGTGTGTATGTATGTATGTATGTACAGCTTGTATGTGTGTATGTATGTATGTACAGCTTGTATGTGTGTATGTATGTATGTATGTATGAACAGCTTGTATGTGTGTATGTATGTATGTATGTATGTACAGCTTGTATTTGTGTATGTATGTATGTATGTATGTATGTATGTATGTATGTATGTATGTACAGCTTGTATGTGTGTATGTATGTATGTATGTATGTACAGCTTGTATGTATGTATGTATGTATGTATGTATGTATGTATGTACAGCTTGTATGTGTGTATGTATGTATGTATATACGTATGTACAGCTTGTATGTATGTACTGTATGTATGTATATATGTTGTATATATATATATATCATGAAACTAACAACTCGGTAATGAACGTTGCAAACTTTGACTTGATGGACTGAAGGAGAAGATGAACAAGTGGAAGGAAAGTATTGAGACAAAAGGTCTGAAGGTGAATATCGGAAAAACGAAGGTGATGGCAAGTGGTAAAGCATGTGGTGAGGTGGAAAGACCTGGGAAGTGGTCTTGTGCTGTGTGCAGGAAGGGTGTCGGAGTGAATTCGATTCAATGTACAATGTGCGCTGAGTGGGTTCATCAAAAATGTAGTGGTTTGCGAGGGTCATTAACCAGTGTGGCAGCTACATTCAAGTGTAAGGTGTGCACAGAGGGAGCTGCAGATGGAGGAAATGTTGAGTTGGATCTTGGAGACGGCGTGAAGCTGGAAGGTGCGAAAACATTTTGTTACCTAGGACACATGCTGAATGGAGAAGGTGGATCAGACTCGGCAACGGTTGCTCGAGTGAGATGTGCATGGAAGAGGTTTCGGGAACTGAGTGGCATGCTGATGAGGAGGGGAGTGTCGTTGAAGCTGAAGGGAAAGGTGTATGCTGCATGTGGGAGAAGTGTTGTGATTTATGGGAGCAAAACATGGGTGGTGAGCGTGGGGCAGCGGCAAAGGCTGGAAAGTGTGGAAATGCGAATGATTTGGTGGATGTGTGGAGTGTTGTTGAGAGATAGGAAGACAAATGATGAATTGCGAAAGATGATGGGAATGGAGCCTGTGATGGATGCTGTGAAGTGAGGCAGTTTGAGATGGTTTGGTCATGTGTTGAGGAGGGATGAGGGTGACTGGTTGAGAGCAGTGGTGGGGATGAGTGTGGAGGGAGGTAGAGTGCGGGGAGGACCGAGAAAGACTTGGCTGGGGACGGTCGAGGAAGAGGTGCAGTTAAGGGGGTTAACAACGGGAGATGCAGAAAATAGGGCAAAATGGAGAAGATTGTCATGGGGACCGCAAGGCTAACCCCCGCTCTTGCAGGGAAAATGGCCTTAAAATGCCTGTTGTTGTTGTTGTTGTTGTTGTTGTTTAGGGTCATTGTGATGTTGCAAGGTTCACCTTCGGTTGAACTTCAACTGTCCTACAGATGGCCTCACATTATCCTCAAGCACCCTGTGGTACAATGAAGAATTCATAGTGGATTCTATGATAGTGAGCTGCCCAGGCGCTGATGCAGCAAAGCTGCCCCAAACCATAATATTTCCACCACCAAGCTCTACAGTTGGTTGGTATCACGTTTTTGTGGTGAAATGCTGTCTTTGGTTTTCGCCAAACATGTCTTCTGGTACTGTGGCCAAATAGCTCTACCTTTGACTCATCTGTCCAGAGCACATTGTTCCAGAAGTGCTGGTCTTTGCCTAGGTGTTCATTGGCAAACTTTCGTCTTGCCCTGATGTTCTTTCTGCAATCAGTGCCCCCAGTTTTAATGGTAAACACTTGGTACTGAGGTGCTTGCCAATGGGGGGAGAGTGGGGGGTTGATATTAGTACTAGTCACAACTTTCAATGAATAAATAATGATACTTATTTGACCAAGATATTCTTATCTAAACGGTGTAATGGGGGTGAGGTTGCAGTGTTATAAAGGGGTTGATGGGGGTCTAATGTAATTAATGCAACTACTCACATTCTGTGCAGACAAACAGACCCAAATCCGATACCCTCTCCTCTGTCGAGAATAAAAAGTATTCCTCACTAAAAAAAGATAACGCAATCAGAGAAGATATTTGAGGATTTTCACTTTTTTTCACAGTGATTTCAAAGAGAAATGAAGAAGAAGTTGCAATTAAAAAATTACAAATAATCCGGTTATATGCACCTTTATTTTTTTTTGCAGCGATTCACAGAGAAAAGATCAACTTGTAATAAATATATCAAAGCAAATAATCCGGTTAAGTACACAAAAATCGTCACAATGCCATTCAAAAGAAAAACAAAATAATTCACCACCTGCACAAGGTTTGTACAACAACTGCACATTCATCACCTGTACAAGATGTAACCACAGCAACCCTTGCAAGAAACATTGACTACTCTTTAGAAACACATCAATTGGCTTCTCAACAGAATGTTTTGCATATTTAATGCGGAGAAATGTGCAAAACACTGAAAATAGATAACGTGCAAGAACTCTCACTGGTGGTAAATGTTTATGTGCGTAAATAAACCCGATCGCTGACGAAAAAACTTTAAACACACAGAACACTTGTACGGCTTCTCCCCCGTGTGAATTCGTTTGTGCGTATTTAAAGTTGATGAATGACGAAAAACCTTAGAACACACAGAACATTTGAATGGTTTGTCCCCAATGTGAATGTGTCTGTGTAGATTTAAGGCTATTGGATGACTGAAAACCTTTGAACACACAGAACACTTGTACGGTTTCTCCCCTGTGTGAATTCGTTTGTGTTTATTTAAATTTGATTGATGAGGAAAAACCTTTGAACACACAGAACACTTGTACAACTTCCCCCGTTGGTTGTTATCTTCATTCGCAGGTTTCAGCAGGTGTAACGGGGTTCTCCCACTACTTGATGTATCCATCTCCATTTGATCCTTTTGACTTGATGCTGATAACCACGAAATCCTTACAACGCTTGTGCTGATTCTTCACCAATTTTGTCTCAATGTGGACGAGTGTGCAAAATCCTCACGACACAATGAGCATGTGTTCAACTTCTTCCCAGTTTGTCCTTTGTGTTGTTGAAATAAAACTGAAGAAGAAATGAAGGAAAAACAGGAGAGAGAGAGAGAGAGAGAGAGAGAGAGAGAGAGAGAGAGAGAGAGAGAGAGGGAGAGAGAGAGAGAGAGAGACTTTGACTTTTAAGCTCTTTTTATTATTAAAGTATAAAACAAGAATACCACCAAAAGCAATCAATCAGGGCAATCAGTAAAATCATAGCAATCCCGAAAGGAAAAAAAACAAACGGTGCACTGCAAACCCAGCAACAGAAAGGTGCAAATGCCAGAAAAAAACAGCACACGATAAGAAACACCCGCACTGTATTATACGGAGATTAACAATTTGTTTTCCTGGACCTCACAAATCCCTCCAACACACCAAGTCGCAACAAAATTAGCAAGGTCGTTTGCCGTTTGGACACAGCCAAATTCAAGCTTGAGCCTTGCTGACACAAATGAACTAAAGAACACCATGATACTGCATTCCTGCATGGGTCTGCCGCCCAGCTTCGCCTTCCGCGACAGGTATACGGCCAGTTTAGCAGTAGCGGTTAGGAACCCGAATACAATGGATGTGGTTCCCTTTTTGGGAGGAAAGCCAAAGATGTAAGCTTTCAAAGAAAAGGTAACCTGCAATCTATGGGAAATAAAATTTAACCAATGAAACAAAGGAGAAAGTCTTTCACAATTAATGAAAGCATGAAGCAAATCTTCCCTCGCCGGACAAAAGGGGCAACAGCCGGAAATGGGGGAAAAAAAACGGATGACAGCATTGGAAGGAACAATCCAGTGGGCCAAACGCCACTGAAGGTCACCTGTTCTTTTAGAAATAAGTCCAGCATACATTGTATCCCATAAAGGCTCAGAGGGGGGACCGGGAGGCAAGAGTCCTTTCCACCGGGTAACCCCAGCTAGAGGTGGGTCCCCAAGAAGAAGTTTCACACAAGACCTATAGATACTCTTGCTGCTCATGCCATGGAAGGGGGGTGACCCTGCGCTCATGGGGGGCAGCTCGTTTGGGGTAAAAGTGACCCCTAATTTTGGGACTGTGGGCTCGACCTCTATGTCCTGCGTCCAATGTAGGCCTAGCTGGTGGCCCTTTCGGATCACCGCTCTTAGTATATTCTCGATTTGCCTCCTGGACCGAACACCTGTTAGGTCCGCCAGCTCGTTCGCAGGCTTCCATCCCTGTCCAGAGTCGTGTCGGAGATGACACACTTTCAGGATGTTGGCCGCTATAAAATGCTGGCAGAAGTCGTGACTCCTCGGGATATCGGGGAAAAGTGAGTTGAAAAATAAAGGCTCATGTGCATACATGTTAGTGCCATACGAGTCTGTTTGGCGACTTATCGAAACGCCCTGCCAGGCATTCAAGAGGCTCTGATAAAAAACTGGGAGCAGAGATGTATCGGTGTGTTGAAGGTTGGTCAGGAAAAGTTCCTGTCCGTATCCGAGCCTCCCAGCTCGTTGAAGAATGGAGCAGGCTAAGGGCTTTCCTGGTAGGTGTTCTGCATACAGCAAGCGTTGGATGGAGCGGAGCCGGAAGGCCAACAGGCGGCATTTCACATCGACTAGGCCATGACCACCCTCGGCCAAGGGACAACATATGGCGCTGGGTCGAAGCCAGTGGTAGCCTCCCCAAAAAAAATCCACCAGTTTCCTCTGGATAGCTTGGAGCAAAACCTCCGGTGGTTGCAGGCAGATGAACCGGTGCCACAAAAGGGTAGTGACGAGGTTGTTGACAACTAGCACGCGACCCTTATAGGACAGGTGGGGTAGAGCTCTTTTCCATCGGCTCAAACGCCCGTCTACCTGGTCAATGATCCTGTCCCAATTGTTCTGGGCATACTGAGGAGGTCCGAGGAAGACGCCCAAATACTTGATGCCATCGTTTGCCCACACTAGTTCTGCAGGAAGGGGAGGTGGTGGTAATAACGGTGGCATAGATAAGTCGTTTTTTGGAAAGGGGATCCACAGAGCCTTGCTTTTCCCCCAATTACACCTTAATGATGAGGCAAGGTTGAAGTCCGACAAACACTTTGCCATGGCGTCACTGTCGCATTTTCTTTTTATAATGACACACAGGTCGTCGGCATAAGCTGACAGGGTCAAAGGTGGGTGTCCTGGAGAAAGGGTAAGTCCAGGGATATCCTTTCTGAGGGCGATTAAGAGGGGCTCCAAGGCGAGGGCAAATAATAGACCTGAAAGTGGACAACCTTGCCTTACCCCTCTCTGAACCTTTATGGGTGGGCAAAATTCGTTGTTAACTTTGATCAGGCTGGAGATGTTTGCATATAACAAAGCTATGTAGGCTCTAAAATTTGTGCCAAGCCCGCAAGCTTGTAACACATGACACAAAAACTCATGATCAATGCTATCAAAGGCTTTTGCCAGGTCAAGAAACACCAATCCAAAATCCTCTTTAACACATTTACCAGTTAACAAATCTCTGACTAGGAATATGTTGTCATAGATGGATCTGCCAGGGATGCCGCAACTTTGATCAGGTGACACCAGGTCCCCGATAACTGTCTTCAACCGGTTCGCAAGGACCTTGGAAAACAGTTTGTAATCCGTGCACAACAACGAGATCGGACGCCAGTTTGACAGGTGTCGGAGATCGCCAGTCTTGGGTAGCAGGCAGAGTACTGCTCTTCTAAAACTGAGCGGTAATTCTCCGGATAAAAGAGATGCATCCAGAACATTGAGCAGCTCTGGGCCCAAAATGTCCCAGAATGCCGAAAGAAATTCGGCCGGTAGGCCATCGATGCCAGGGGCTTTTCCCGACTCCATCTCAGCGAGTGCACCGGATAGCTCTGGAAGGGTAATTGGAGCATCCAGTTCCAGACGTTGGGCCTCAGCCACGGAAGGAAGGTGAGAGGTCAAAACATTCATCATTTCGTGAGAAACTGTTTTGGCCTTGAAAAGTTCAGAAAAGAAATCAATTATATTTAATCTTATATCACTCGGATTTGTTAGGATGTTCCCCCCTGGGTCCAAAACCGAAGATATGAGTCGTGCTGGTTTCTCTATAGTTTCTAGGTGAAAGAAAGCCTTAGTTGGGGTATCTGAAACCTTTACATTTTGTATTCTTAGCCGAACTAGTGTGCCCGCTGCTTTTTCATGGATCAAATCCCTTAATTGGGCCTTCTTCTCGAGTAGCAACCGATAGTTCACTGGGTTGCTCTCATTGGCCAACTTGCTCTCTAACCTTAAGATGTCTGCTTCCAAGCAAGCCATCGTGATATGTTTTACATTGGTACAGTGCGAATTAAATTGTTGACAAAATACTCGAATTTGGGCCTTTAGGTTATCCCACCAGAGGCTAATTGAGGAGAAAGAAGATTTTTTAGTACTCATTTCAGCCCAGAAATCACGAAAGGAGTCTGTAAATAAACTGTCCTCTAAAAGTTTAACGTTAAACTTCCAGTAACTATTTCTGCATGTGGGTCGAGGAAAAGAAAGATCTAAGGTTACCATATGGTGGTCTGAAAACAATGACGGAAAACAACCTGACGAGGCCGCGACGTTCTTAAAGGGTACATTTATGTACCAGCGGTCGAGTCTTGCCGAAGACACCCGGCCATTGGCACATCGACACCAGGTAAACTGGACTGTGTTGGGGTGGTGCAATCGCCAAACATCCAGTAGACCGGCCGTCTTAAAGAAACGGGATAGGTCCGCATGGGACTCGGGGTGGGGTTCTGCCGAGTTTCTGTCTTTGAGGGTCAAAGGTGCAATTATAGTCACCACCAATGCACACACATTGATCGAGATCAACTGATTTCAGGTGGTTTACCATGGAAGTGAAGAAGGCCTTTCGGTCCCTGCTCTCACTAGGTGCGTACACATTGAAAATGGTACAGCGGAAGTTTTGATGTGCAAGCTGGAGGGAAATAAGCCGGCCTTTTATGACTTCCTGAAAATGACAAGACTCGAAAGCTAGGCCTGGCTTTAGAAAAAACCCAACCCCAGCAGATGAGGCTGACAGATTGCTAAAATAGCATTGCCCTTTGAAAGTTTGGCACCAGTCATGTTCCACGTTAGGTGTGATGTGGGTCTCTTGTAGTAAAAGAACATTTGCCTTTTTACGGTCAAACAAGTTTTTGACTTGGGCCTGACGGAGGTGGCTTGCACCCCCACCATTCATGTTTAAGGTCGCAAAGGAAATGTTTTTCATTCCGTGGTAATGAAATCGCCCTGTGCTTGGGAACACTCTGCACCTGCTCGGGTAACAAACTTTCTTAACCTGTGGAGTTGAGATTTCGTCAGGTCAAAATCCTCACGCGCTTTGATTATTGACTTTGCGGTGCACATGAATGCAGCCAAGTCAGGGAAATTGTCTTTAATGACAATGTTGCGGTGACGATACGTTTCGTTAAGGAAGGTAAGAACGAGTTGAGGGGATACCTGCGAGTGACCTGTCATTGTTTGTGACAGCGCGGTTGCCTCAATGTCATCTTCGGACTCAGACACGTCAGATAACATGTCGTCGGGATCTGGGGTATTACCCGCTGCCCCCGCGGTCTTGTCTGGGGGCACCTTCACAAGTTTCTCAAGGTGTTCCCGAGGGCACTCGTTAACACTTTGGTGGATATTTGTTTCTGGGGTCGGAGCTTGGGTTTGAGATCCCGGCAAACTCAGATTTGCTGGCCCCGTTTGTACAGTGGGAGCGTTTATTGAATCCTTAGTCTGCTCGGTATTTAAAGGGGGGGCAGGCGGAAAACCATTTCCCAGCTCGGAAATGGTAATACTTTCACTGGAGGTTTCGCACTCGGAAACTTCCAGGTGAGAGGTACAAATTTTATTTTTTGGCTCATTTACATAATGAGACTCACTGGTGTCATTGGCAACGGTATCCATGTTCTCAGTTAGTGAGGGAATGTCAGAGGGGCACTCGGACACGTGTGCGCCGGAAATGGTGCCGCCCATGACCGCCTTCTTTGCAGCACCAGCGAAACTGCTTGGCGCTGGTGCTCTTCGCTTTTTAGAAAACACTGTGGATTCTTCGTTCATGGGTTCGGGAAAGGGGGCAATGCTAGTTGTGTCAGTCGCATCGGTGGGTGTCGTCACATTGGAATCGAAAAGCACCGGTGTGACAGACGACTCAGTCGGGGTGTCAGAAGGTACGGTCGGGGTGTCAGAAGGTACGGTCGGGGTGTCAGAAGGTACGGTCGGGGTGTCAGAAGGTACGGTCGGGGTGTCAGAAGGTACGGTCAGGGTGTCAGAAGGTACGGTCCGGGCGTCCGAAGGTGCGGTCGGGGTGTCAGAGGGTACGGTCCGGGTGACGGAAGGTACGGTCGGGGTGTCAGAAGGTACGGTCAGGGTGTCAGAAGGTACGGTCCGGGCGTCCGAAGGTGCGGTCGGGGTGTCAGAGGGTACGGTCCGGGTGACGGAAGGTACGGTAGGGGTGACAGGAGATACGGTCCGGGTGACGGAAGGTACGGTAGGGGTAACAGGAGATACGGTCCGGGTGTCAGCGAGCATGGTCGGGGTGTCACAAGGCGCGGTGGAGGGATTGGCCTTTTTGCAAGCCCTTTCGTTATGTCCCGGTTCACCACACTTCGGACAAGCGGCCCTAGGACAGAATCTTTTAACGTGTCCGAATTCTCCACAATTAAAGCAAGTTAAGGAGGCTGAGGAAGCATACATGTGGTATTCTCGATCATCCAACGATACTTTAAAGGATATATTTAAACCTGTATCGGCTCCGCGATCCGGGAGGATCATGTACACCTGCCTCCTAAAGCTCATCACGTGTTTAACACGATCACTGCGACACCCGAGCGGGATCATTGAGATTCGGGAAACAATTTTTCCATAACGAGACAGAACAGATAGGAGTTTCTCGCCTGGCACAAATGGTGGGACGTTGGATATTGTTATCTTGGTCGCCGGCGTATCCATAGGGGATACCGTAATGTAATGGCCCCCTTTTATGGTTAGACCGGTACTAACGACGTCATGGACGAGTTTTTCTTCTGACACGAAGACAACAAATTTTTGGTTCATTCGTGACGCCGCACGAACATTACCGTCTCCTATGATGGATCCCACGGCAAGGATAATGTCCTCAGTAGGAGCTCCTTCGGGCGGAACACATGCGAATGCATGCTTACGTGTCAATTTCTCGAACGCCTCGCAACGAGAGCGTGTATTCGCCATACCGGCGAAATCCCCCCCCCCCCCCTTGTCCGAACCGGACAAGAAGGTGTCAAACCTAAATAATCAAACTAAAGTAAATAATAAACGTGCATTATAAGCGCAAGAAAAGGCTTACAAAGCGTCGTCAAAGCCAGTAGGCCGCACCCAAAATGGGCTCGCTCTCAATCCTCTCTCTCTTGAAGACAAGGGTACAGAACGGATGGAAACACGATGCCGAAGCACAACGGATGGAAAAGGAGAGGGAGGGGGGGCAGGGGAGGGCAGGAGAGGAGAAAAACTCACAAAGAACTCACTACACCACAGAGCAGTTGCTCACAGCCGCCATGACGCCACACCCACCACAAACGGCCAGCAGGGGGCGCGAGAGAGAGAGAGAGAGAGAGAGAGAGAGAGAGAGAGAGAGAGAGGGAGAGAGAGAGAGAATTTTTGAATTTGCAACACCATTTATTTCACAAAAAAACACACCAGGTCAAGTTACATTTTTACAGGAGAGAAAAAAATAGAAAAAAACAACAGTTCTTAATGTTAAAAAGAAAAGCACAAATTCGATTCATTCACAACACATAAGGCTTCATCGATACACCATTTGCATTCAAAGAGTTTGACATTTTCATTCGCCACATAATAATCAAACTCTAACCTTATTCTTGCAGACACCAGCCCTTTAAACATAGGTACAACATCGAACCCATGCCCATTATCAATTTTAATTTTCCTCGATTTATATATTGAGTATTTTGCTACAGCAGCTAAGAAGTTTAGGAGGACACCAGAGTCCTTGCAGGAGGGTCTGAAAGATACACCAAAAATAAAAGAATGTGAAGTAAAAGGAAAAGACAACTGATCAAAAAGGTGTGTGAGAATCAAGAAAAGAGGTATTAGTCTTTCGCATTTCACATAGGCATGAAAGAGATCCTCCTTCTGTACACAGAAGGGGCATGCTACTGGCACTGAGCTGTCAAGGTGATGAACAAAGGTGTTCGTAGGGAGAGCCCAATGTGCTAGTCTCCACTGGATATCTGCGAGGAACCCGTAAATAGGTAATTTGTACATATTAGGCCACAGTGGCGTGGCAGGAGACCCTGGCCCTAACCTTTCGGACCACAAGGCCACTCTTGTTACTCCGGAGAAGGGTGATGCTTGGTTTTCTCGAAGGAGCTTGTGAATACCAGCCTTTGTTGCCAAATGAAAAGGAGAGACAAGTTCACCATTCGACTGGAGAGCTGGGAGCACCTTAATTTCAGGGAAAGACAGCCGAACATCCTCGACATTGTTTATACCTTCCCAGCCAATATTTAACTCCTTAAACTTCCTCTTGACGATGCGTATAATTTGGCTGACAATACGCACGGATCTTAAACCAAGAATGGCCGCCACCCTGCCAGCAGACATCCATTTTGTCCCAGATGTATCCCTCAGGTCACAAACTTTGCCAATTCCTCCTTGAGTAAATTTCCTAATCAAAGTCGGACTATGAGGAATGCATGGAAAAAAACCGTTATAGAAAATAGGCTCTTGGATAAACATCCGGCAATTATAAGCCTCAAGGCAACGATGAACCCCAAAACCTTTCCAAACTCTCAGCAAACCCTGATAAAAAGTTGGGATTGAAACTAAGCTGACACGGTCAAGGTTCACCAGGAACAAGTGCCTATCATAACACAGGCCTCCCGCTTGTTGCAACAAGAAAAACGCAAATGAGCGCCAGGGCAGCTCTTCAGCATACAACAGACGTTGCACAGACTGTAGGCGAAAAGCCATAAGCCGGGTGGACACCTCCACAATTCCATGTCCACCCTCCTTCCGAGGATGGTACAGTATTTGCGGCCGAAGCCAGTGGTATCCATTCCAAAAGAAATTAACCAAGACCCGCTGGATGGCTGGTATCAACTCCTTGGGTGGCTGCAAGGCAATTAGTTTATGCCATAATCTTGCTGCTATCAAGTTATTTATAACAAGAGAGCGGCCTTTATAAGAAAGAGATCGCAGCAGTCCTTCCCATCGTTTCAACCGGTGTGTAATTTGTTCAATCATTCCTTCCCAGTTCTTCGTTTCTACTTCCTGGTTGCCGAGATAGACACCAAGATATTTGACTCCATCTGTTTTCCACTCTAGATTATGTGGGAGTGACGGTGGCAGTGTTAAAGAAAGGTTATCTGAACCGCACCATAAGGCTACACTCTTGCCCCAATTTACTTCGGCGGAAGAGGCCGCAGAGTAGTCTTTAAAGCAACGCTGCACCGCAGCAACACTACTTGGGCCCTTAATCAGAACACATACATCATCAGCATAAGCTGTGACCACAAATCTTGAACCAAAAACGGCTCCCACATCCTGAGTTATTCGCTGCCTGATGGATGCTAAGAGTGGTTCAAGGGCAATTATATACAGAAGTCCAGAAAGGGGACACCCTTGACGGATACCCCGACGGAAAGGAAAAGGGGGACATAAACTGTTGTTTACTTTCATCATGCAGAAGGTGTTAGTGTATAACAGCTTGACATAGGAAATGAAAGTTTCGCCAAAACCCATCCGCTCCAGAACAGAAAACAAATATGTATGATCAACACGATCAAAAGCCTTTGTTTGGTCAAGAAACAACAACCCAAAACTGGCACGCACGTACTTATTACAAGAAATAATATCCCTTATCAGAAAAATATTGTCATAAATTGACCTTCCTGGTACACAGTAGGTCTGGTCAGGGTGCACAATAGAGCTGATCACAGTTCCCAAACGGTTTGCTAAGGCCTTCGACAAAAGCTTGTAATCCGCACACAGCAATGAGACAGGCCGCCAGTTCTCGACTAGTTGAGTGTCCCCAGCCTTTGGCAACAGGCAAATGACTGCTCTTCTGCAGGACAGGGGAAGCTCTCCAACATGAAGGCATTCATCAAATACCTCAAGCAGGTCAGGTCCCACAAGTTTCCAAAAAGTCTTATAGAACTCTCCGGGCAAACCATCAATCCCAGAGGCTTTACCATCCTTCAAGCTCCGCATAGCAGTTTCAAGTTCAGCAGCCGAAACTGACATGTTCAATGTGCGTTGCTGGTCTTCCTCAAGTCTTGGAAGCCCGGTAGTCAGCTCCTGCAAGGTCTCATTACTTATGCTCTGGGGGGAGTACAAGTTTGTATAAAAAACCTTCAAAACAGACTTAATCTCCTGTTGGGAGGTCACTATTGGCCCATTAGCAGCACGTAGCCCATGAATCTGTTGTGATTTTTTAACAGAGTTCTCCAAACCAAACAAGGCCTTATTTGGCATATCCAACGTTAAATAACTCATTCTCATGCGTACCAGGGTGCCCATTGCTCGCTGCCGTACCAGTTCAGTCAACATTGCCTTTTTAGTCCATAGCAGCCGGTCACCTGTAGTGTCTTTCCCAGCCGTATTAATGTTTTCCTCCAGGGCTGCAATTTCAGCCTTTAATGAATCAATCGAGAGATTTTGCAATTTAGTGGCATAAAGACTATATTGTTGACAGAACGATTTGACCTGACCCTTTGCGAGGTCCCACCACAGTCGAAGGTTAGCATGTTCAAATTTGGAGGACCGAATTCTTTCCCACACGGCTCGAAAAGCCTCTTTGAATCTCATATCATTCAGCAGGTGGGTATTAAGTGACCAATACGCACTACCCCCTGAGGTCAGAGGCAAATTAAAACCCATTGAAACCAGGTAATGGTCTGTGAAACCAGTTGGGAGTATCTGGGTTGTGGCCATCACATTTAGCATTGGCTTATTCACGTAGAATCTGTCTAGCCTTGCCATTGATATCCTCCCATCATGGCATCTGCACCACGTATAGCACCGTGAAGTTGGGTGTTGCAACCTCCAAACATCTTTCAAATGCTGATTTTTGATGATGTTCTCCAAAATCCTCATAGAAGCTGGATGGGGTTCATGACCGGTCCTGTCTACGGAAGGATTGATAGTGCAATTGAAATCACCAGCAACACAGATGAAAGCGGTTGTATCCAGTCCTTTTACAAAGTCATGCAGAGTGGAAAAGAACACTCTTCTTTCCATGGGCTCACTCGGTGCATATACGTTCACAATGATGATCCTTTGCGTGTTGCAATAGAAATCCACCGCTATCAGATGTCCCTTATAAATTTCCTTAAAGACAATCTTCCGAGCAGGGATTCTATCACTCAAGGCGATGGCAACACCAGCTTTGGGTGTGGTAAACCCACTCAGCCACCACTGCCCTCGATAAAGTTTTCCCCATTCAGCAACCAGGGTGTTCGTAGCATGAGTCTCCTGTATCAGGATGATGTCGGCTTTCACCCTCTCCATCGCCTGAATTGTCTGAATTTTTCGTAAGGGGGTACAACCCCCATTGATATTCAGGGATGCGATACATATCTTTCGCAAAGCCATTTACAAAGGTAACTCACCCTCCGCCTGCAATTCCTTATTCGCCTTTGTGACCGCTTTCCGAAGACGCTGAAATTGGGCCTCCGAGATTTCCATTGGGTCATTTCTTTGCAGGAGGGGTCTTGCAGCCCTGATGAAAGTTTTCACATCGGGAAAATGGTCTTTGATCACAACGTAGCGTTGCCTAAACGTCTCGTTTAGGAAACTGATGACGTTTTCCTTTGTTGCTTCCATCTGTTCTTCTCCCTGATGATCATTCACAGACACAAGGCTTTGAGCTTCCTCATCCAGCTCCCTAACCACATCAACGTTGAAACTCCTTTGTTGTGTGTCAGGAGCAGGCACACCTTCTGTGTCATCACCACTGCAGTCTTCTTGTTGCTTCACAAGGGGCACATCTGTGCCACCACTGCTGCCTATTATAGGTCTGCTTGGACCATCATCCTTGGTCGTTTCAACCGGATGTGAGCAACAACCGTTGTCACTCAGGCCCTGGGACTGCTCGTTGTCACAAGGGACAATGGTGCCATCATCACAACCAATACTGCTGCATTGATTTTCTTCAACAAGAGCAAGGGGTGAAGTCCTACTCTCCTCTGTTTCGTCACCACCCTGCCCAGCTTGCTGAGAATCATCAGGATAGTCTGAGATACTGTTTGTTTGTACGAGTATCACTTTGCTACCTTTGTCTTCCACCTCGGCGCTCAAAAAGGTACGTTTTAGGTTCCTCTTAGCCTCGGTGCCTTTCATCAATACCTCCTCAAAGACCATATTCTCTTGAGGTTGCAGCCTCTTGTCCTCATCGACTGGGTGCACCCCTGCTGCACTAACCTCAGCAACACCGCCACCACTTTCCACACCCTGGTCTTCTGGTGTGGGCGTCTGTACTCCACCAGGCTCATGAACGGGGGGCACTGCATCAGTTACAGGGGGGGCCGACCCAGCTGCTGTAGCGTACGTCTTCTTGGCGTCTGGGCAATACTGCTTAGTGTGTCCGTGTGCTCCACATCCGTAGCAGATCAAGGTCTCGGTCGCCATGAAGATTCTATATTCATGCTCGCCTACTTTAAAGGTGTGGGAGGTGTTCAACTGCTTCGCTGCGTCTTTTAGAACAACAAAACAAAAACGTCTAAACGATTGTACGTGCTTCAACCTGCCGTTTCTCGTACGTAGAGGAACCCTAATGATTCGAGAGACGACAGTGCCAAACTCACCTAGCTTGTGTAGGATTTCCTCGTTACCTAGGAAAGGCGGAACATTGCTCAGAATGACTTTAACTGCCGGCGTGTCCATCGACGACACAGGAACAAACAGATCGTTTCCCAAGGTCAAACCATTCTGCACAACAATATCGGCCAGACTTATTTGCGAAACAAAAACCACAATTTTGTGATTCATACGAGACGCGGCACGAATGTTACTCACGTCGATCAAATCCCCAATCGCAAGCAAAATGTCATCCATTTCAACTCCCTCCGGTGGGACAAGGCACAGCCCGTGCTTACGCGATAAACCCTCATCGGTAACACGATCGGCAGGCCTTTGGCTACTCCTATTAGCCATATCGTCAAAGGAGAAACGAAGTGAAAGCAAATAGATTTGTATAATCCCAAAAAAAAAAAGAATAGAAAAAAATATATATATATTAAGTAACTAGAAACGAAAGCACGGTTTAAACCACGTTAGGAAAAAACGTGGTTCAAACAAACCCTTACCGTGCTGGCTCTCCCTCTCTCTGTCTCGAAGGAGGAGAAAAAAACGAGGGACAGGTGGTAACGAAGCAGGAAGGGAGGAAAAAGGTCAACATACACGACAAGAGTACAAAAGGAAAAAACCAAAGGAAGGGGAAAGGTAAAAAGGTTGGTGGGGAGAGGATGAAAAACAACACGAGCCAGGAGCTACAACACACAAGCACGAGCACGCGCCATCTTGCCACGCCCAACACACGAAACGGCCAGCAGGGGGCGAGAGCGAGAGCGAGAGAGAGAGAGAGAGAGAGAGAGAGAGAGAGAGAGAGAGAGAGAGAGAGAGAGACAGAGAGAGAGAGAGAGAGAGAGAGAGAGAGAGAGAGAGAGAGACAATTAGCGTATTAAAAATCAATTACAAAAATAATTTTTAATGAGCGATCATTTAAATTTCGCACCTCCATGCACCATAACAATGATACGTTACACGTCGTGAAGAACCTTTGAAAAATACATTCCATTCACGAAACCTCAGTGGAGTTGATTATTTCCCAGGTGATGATTAAAGGGCATTTACCAATCAATTTCAGATTCCCAAACAGAGGCACCAAGACTTGCTCATAGAGCTTGAAGTTGTTGTCACGCAGTGTGCTTGACCTAGTCTTGATCGTGCCAAATTAGTCTGCGAATAAGGATAGGTTGAGGTGCTTGTCTCTTCACACCCTCTTCAACCTTTTGGAAGTTTAGACACTCCGGAATAATGCAGATATACATATATATCCTCAACGCTGTTATGCAATCCAGAGGGGCATTACATGACAGCTAAATATGACAGACATCAATCTATTCCAATTAAAATATATACCTCAATGCAATCATTAAACATAAAGAATGTTAATTTTCTGTGCTCCATTTTGAGAAACAGATAATATTGGGTCTTTTAGAAACAGAAGGAGACAATATTGTCTTTTACGATATGTCGTCACTCGGGGGCAAAAGGTCAGAAACGTTCTCTTCTCTTCGCATCAGAGCTTGCAGGTTCAGGCAGCAGAATTTGCCAGGCACCACAAATAAGTCATGTTGCACTCCAGCTTAAAGCATGGTTTTGCAAGTGCGCCACAAGACAATCTGTGACAGGATTTAGAGAAAAGCAAACAAAAGGATACCGTGAAAGGTTGGATCCTGTCTTTACAGACTACTGAGCCCGATGAGGAAGGGTGCAGTATGCATCCTTCTGGTAGAATATGGAACTACTCAGACTCTTCCTAGAGCTGGCTGTCCGACGAAACTGAGCAACTGGGCAAGAAGGACCTTCGTCAGGGAATGGGAGAAACCCCCAAATCCTGATGTGCAGAGCTGACAAAGAAATACCCAAGAAGACACAAACCTGTAATCGCTGCCAGTGGAGCTTCTACAAAGTATTGACGCAAGGTGTTGAATACTGTTACGTTTGTGGGGGTTGGTGACGAATTGCCATGTTGGAGTCAGGATCGTATAGGTTTTAGTATGGAGCATAGACGTGAAGAAGAAGAACCTCGATCTAATAAGTAGGGAACCTGTCAGGTTAAGAGTGTTTGCATGTCACTATAAGGGGCTTAAGTGTTAACTAGACAGGGCTTAAGATTAATTCCCCAGTGTGGAATTGGCCCTTGTGATTTTTCCCGTGTGTTTTTTTTTACATTCATTCAGCCGGCCATGCAATGGGCTCCATTAGCCACAACACCGACAGGGCTGACGGAAACCAGCACATTTGCCGATCGGGCCTAGCCCACGCCACAACCACCGACGTAATATGAACATTCTCAAAGAGACAAAACTCTGCCCCCTCATGGATTGCAACAGAGAGACCATGCCCTGAGCTTCCTCATTCATCGAGCCGACCATGGAGTGATTGGGCAGAATGCAGTGACTGGACAGAGTGTGACGTCAGAGCTGGGGAGACGTCGAGGCAAAAGAAGAAGAATCTGTCACTTTCTAGGTCTCTTGGCATGAACAAGGAAGGCGCCATATTTCCTTTGTCCGTGCTGGTGCGATTTGGCTTTGTGGCAGGCGGGCGCCTTTTGTCCCTGGCTTGGCTGTTCCTGGCTTGTGCACGATCGTGGAGTGGAGGAAGAAGAATCCCTCTCACTCTCTCCCTCTGTCTGGTGCTGGCGTTGTGGCGGGCGGTCGCGTTTTTCGTGTGCACCGTGAAGGGAACATTCGGAGCTTTGTGGAGCCTTTACCATGTTGGGGGGTGGGGGGGGGTAGGTGTTGTTAGACTCGGTGCTTCTCGAAAACCAGAAAAGAACAAAAACCAGAAAATTGTCTGAGGAGGTCAGACACAAGATTGTAGCCAAGCATGGACAATTGCAAGGCTACAAGTCCATCTCCAGAGACGTTGATGTTCCTGTGTCCGTCGTACGCAATGCTATCAGGAATAATGTAGCCAACCTCCTTGGATGTGACCCAAGAGAAAACCTGATCGAAGATTGCAGCGAAGAATTGTTTCAATGTTGGAGAAAGCATCTTTGTCAACTGCCAAACAGATTCAAACTGACCTTCAGACACAAGGTATGACAGTTTCAACTCGCACCATCCGTCACCAACTCAATGAAAGTAGACCCATGAAGACCCCACTGCTGCTGAGAGATAAGCTTGATGAATAAGCTTGAGGATTTTGCACACTCGTCCACATTGAAACAAAACACACCTGAACAAACCAAAATCCTTCTGGGAGAATGTTATGTGGACAGATGAGATCAAATTAGAGCTTTCTGGTAAAGCACAAAATGTCTTTCTTAACAGAAAACAAAACGAAGCCTTCAAAGAAAAGAACACCTTCCCTACAGTCAAACATGGAGGAGGTTCAGTGATGTTTTGGGTTGCTGTGCTGCTTCTGGCACTGAGTACCTTGAATGTGTGCATCACATCATGAAATCAGGAGATTACCAAGGCATTTTGGAGCACAATGTTCAACCCATTGTCAGAAAGCTGGATCTCCGTCGAAGGTCACGTTTCTTGAAGCAGAAGAACGACCCTAAACACACTTCAAAAAGCCCCCAGGAATGGTTCAAAACAAAACGCTGGACAGTTCTGAAGTGACCAGCAATGAGACCAGATCTAATCCCATTGAACACGTGTGGGGAGATCTGAAAACAGCAGTTGGGAGAACCTAGTTGAGAAAACCCTTAAAATCTGGGAGAACTGGAGCAGTTTGCACAAGAAGAGTGGGCCAAACTGCCAGTAGAGAGGTGCAGGAAGCTCATTCATGGATATAGGAAGCGACTGCAGTTATTTTGTCCAAAGGCTGTGCTAAAATTTCTATTTTCTGATTTAAAGGGACAGATTAAGTTCTGGATCAAAAACAAAGGTTCTGTAATATTAACAGTTAAATAAAGAATAGTGGGGACCAAATAGTTTCGTCAATTTAAACTTATTTTTTAGAGAAAACTGAGTTATTTGAAAAAAGTGCAAGGGTGCCAATATTTTTGGATACGAGTGTACCATTATATTCAAGAAAGAACATCGCACAGATCACTGACAAAGAAAGAGCAAGCAAAGGCCTATTATATGATTCACATGATAATCTGTGAAAAAAATGCCTCCATAAAATAAGAAAATAAAAGATAAAATATACACAGATGCCTTCCATGTTGATCGATGTCAAGTTAGACATTCTTTGCCAAAAGTAATTGGCACTTACCACCATAGTGTGGAACTTTCTGGATGTCAAAGCAAACATAGTGGGGAACTTTCTGGATGTCAAAGCAAACGCCTCACCAACTGCTCGCACCTATATGGTTTTCCCACCTGGAAAACGTACAATTCACCGGATGATGCATCATGTCGTGCAAAGCGTTCACCTAATGAAAATGTAACGGTTTAAAAAAAATAGGATTCTTTTTAAAATGACCTTCCTTTAAAATGTCATGCACAACCTTACATGTTATATGATCAAATATTAACATGCATTATCAAAACTGCATATTGTACGTGCATTACTTCGAATGACTAAGCGAATCTGTAATTGTGTTGAAAAAAACCGGACTTTACAACAAATGTTGCTTGATATCCATCACTAAGGAACCTCCTGGAAATCCCGTGTAAATGAAGGAAAAAGACTCGTCTCTCGAAAGCGTTTGTACTTACACAGAGTTCTCTCATCCCCGTTTGTATTGTCCAAATTAATGTAAATATGAGATAAAAATGGAGGGGCATTGCACCGGTAAAGGGGAGCTATGTCTCTCTCTCTCTCTCTCTCTCTCTCTCTCTCTCTCTCTCTCTCTCTCTCTCTCTCTCTCTCTCTCTCTCTCTCTCTCTCTCTCTCTCTCTCTCTGATGTGCCATGCTCTTCCCAATTTCCAAAACAAGTTCGTGAGCACAGATTACACTGGGTGGTTTGCAATTGTCTTCCAAGCAGTAGTTATGGCAGGAGTTTGGATGATTTGATGAAGTACACACCTGCGCGTTTCGGAATTTGTTCAGGATGCCGGCGATGACTCGTCTGCTCTTAACGAAGAATGCCACATGACCTTTAATGTCCACCAACTAATGATGTCAACGGGAAATCCGTTTGGCGTCCATCGCACGGACGTCGCATACATTGGTGAATCACCCTGAGTGTGAAACAACTCGTGTCCATCACTAACAGGTATACATACCACCACGTGATTGAGAGAGTCTGGTTTGGAGCACCAAGACCAAAGAGCTGTGAACGCACGTCGAACGACAATGGATGAACGGACTGCACCTGCCCTTGTTTAACTTTGGTTACTTTACACGACGACGTTTACTTATTAAAACAGCCGTAAACTTTTACTCGAATGACGAAATGTCGGTGTTAAACGATTGCGGTAAAAATGCAATTTACAACATAAAAGGAAATAGAACTCGTCAATTTGAAGATAAAACTCGAACTTCTTGCGCGAATCGTGGGCGATGGAGATGGAGGCAAAAAGTTTGTTTGAAAAAGTTTTCAAAAGTTAGCCAGTGTGCTCCGTCGCTGAAAGAACTAGAACAGCACTCAGTCGAGAGCACACCTCCACCTGGTTGGCCATATCACTCAATGGTGAAGAATCACTTTAAAAATTAAATAATTATCATATCCGAATCCATATTCAGATCTTCACCAAAATCGAAAACAATCGTCCTTGTCAGACACCCAACATGTCCACCAAGTTTCATCCACATCCATCCATAAGTTTTTGAGATGTCCTGCTCTGTATCGTTTTTGGCCCGATGTCGTAATGTCAAAGAATCACTTAAGAAATTAAATAATTCTCATATCCGAATCCATATTCAGATCTTCACCAAAATGGAATCTATTTGTCCTTGTCAGACACCCAACATGTCCACCAAGTTTTGTCCAAATCCGTCCACAACTTTTTGGGATATCCTGCTATGTATAATTTTTGGCCCTATTTTCCAATGGTCGTCTCTCGCTTAAATATTTTTTTTTTTCACTTAAAAAATTCGAGCATCCGGATCCGAATCCGGATCTTCACCAAAATCTAATCATTTCGTCCTTGTCACATACAATAACTCTCCACAAAATTTCGTCCAAACCGTGCACAACTTTTTGAGATACTTTGTTCACAAACGGACAGACAGGACTGAAAACAAAACGTCCATCAACCTTTGGTGGCGCAGGTAACAAACGGAAAAAGAAAGAACATCCGACTCGAAAGTTTTCTCAACAAACTCTACGGTTCTCGCAATATTTTGTGATTATTGGTTCTCATCGACACACCTGTTAACCGAAGCTTTGTATCTCGGAGAGAGTGTTCACCACGACAGCAAGAGGAGGCAATGGAACCTCGTGGATGTAAAGGTACACCGGTGTCAATGAGCACAACAAGAGAATGAGCCCGGGATGGTCCCGGGTTTTATAACAAACTCCTAAATCCCGATTACAATCAAGTACAATTACACTTAATGTTGAGCAATCAACACGTGATTAAGAGTGTTCCTATTGAAATGGGAAGAAAACAATAACCGATGATAACACCTTGTACATGAAACATTATCTTCAAAGAAACTTAACTGTGTGCACAGATTACATTATATAAATATTTAATAGCCTCATGAAAGCAAGAGCAAAGGCACGTGATGCATGACGCATCACGTGATGGGGGAGGTGCTGATGAACATTTGGAAGTTTCGGCAAAGATGGAAGTGTAAAAAATACGTTTTTGGTTTGAATTGTTCAGATCAATGTTTTGACGCTGTTTTCAAACGATGCAGAAAAATATATTTAAAAATCGATGGAGGGAAACGTGAGGAATTGGGGTAGTTCGGGTTGTGGAGAAGTTTCCCACCCAATATTTTCCTCAACTTGATAATTCCAGGTGGCGCGATTGGACCAGTGGCACATTTACCTGTGTTCACGTTACCTGTATGCTGTGCACAGTCACTGTGCGTCACGGCGATTTGAAAGGAAAACGTTTTTGTTGGTGACAAGTTCAGCAAACAGAGTCGTGTACAGATCGCTATGTCCGGCTTTTTACCAACGGCGGAATTCCAGTTTCAATATTAAATACATGACTGAGTGAGCAAGATTTGATCTGTCGACTCACTGCTCTCATCACAGGTAAATTGTACCGACCAATAATATTAAAGTCGTCAATTGTTAGAAAAAGGGCTTCTTGTTGTTTTTGTTGATCGTTATAATTTATATTGCTGACAATTATTGGTTGATGGTTCATTGGAAATGAATGGTCGTCATCATACGAAAGTACGTCAATTAATCTGTACAGTGTATGTACAGCTTGTATGTGTGTATGTATGTATGTATGTATGTATATACGTATGTACACCTCGTATGTGTGTATGTATGTATGTATGTATGTATGTATGTATGTATGTATGTACAGCTTGTATGTGTGTATGTATGTATGTATGTATATATGTTGTATGTATATCATGAAACTAACAACTCGGTAATAAACGTTGTAAACTTTGACTTGATGGATTGAAGGAGAAGATGAACAAGTGGAAGGAATGTATGGAGACAAAAGGTCTGAAGGTGAATATCGGAAAAACGAACGTGATGGCAAGTGGTAAAGCATGTGGTGAGGTGGAAAGAACTGGGAAGTGGCCATGTGCTGTGTGCAGGAAGGGTGTCGGAGTGAACTCCATTCAATGTACAATGTGCGCTGAGTGCGTGCATCAAAAATGTAGTGGTTTGAGAGGGTCATTAACCAGTGTGGCAGCTACATTCAAGTGTAAGGTGTGCACAGAGGGAGCTGCAGATGGAGGAAATGTTGAGTTGGATCTTGGAGACGGCGTGAAGCTGGAAGGTGCGAAAACATTTTGTTACCTCGGAGACATGCTGAATGGAGAAGGTGGATCAGACTCGGCAACGGTTGCTCGAGTGAGATGTGCATGGAAGAAGTTTTGGGAACTGAGTGGCGTGCTGATGAGGAGGGGAGTGTCGTTGAAGCTGAAGGGAAAGGTGTATGCTGCATGTGGGAGAAGTGTTGTGATTTATGGGAGCGAGACATGGGTGGTGAGCGTGGGGCAGCGGCGAAGGCTGGAAAGTGTGGAAATGCGAATGATTCGGTGGATGTGTGGAGTGTTGTTGAGAGATAGGAAGACAAATGATGAATTGCGAAAGATGATGGGAATGGAGCCTGTGATGGATGCTGTGAAGGGAGGAAGTTTGAGATGGTTTGGTCATGTGTTGAGGAGGGATGAGGGTGACTGGTTGAGAGGAGTGATGGGGATGAGTGTGGAGGGAGGAGGAGGACCGAGAAAGACTTGGCTGGGGATGGTCGAGGAAGAGGTGCAGGCAAGGGGGTTAACAACGGGAGATGCAGAAAACAGGGCAAAATGGAGAAGATTGTCATGGGGCCGCAAGGCTAACCCCAGCTCTTGCAGGGAAAATGGCCTTAAAATGTCTGTTGTTGTTGTTGTTGTTTAGGGTCATTGTGATGTTGCAAGGTTCACCTTCGGTTGAACTTCAACTGTCCTACAGGTGGCCTCACATTATCCTCAAGCACCCTCTGGTACAATGAAGAATTCATAGTGGGTTATAAGATGGTGAGCTGCCCAGGCGCTGATGCAGCAAAGCTGCCCCAAACCATAATATTTCCACCACCAAGCTCTACAGTTGGTTGGTATCAGGTTTTTGTGGTGAAATGCTGTCTTTGGTTTTCGCCAAACATGTCTTCTGGTACTGTGGCCAAATAGCCACACCTTTGACTCATCTGTCCAGAGCACATTGTTCCAGAAGTGCTGGTCTTTGCCTAGGTGTTCATTGGCAAACTTTCGTCTTACCCTGATGTTCTTTCTGCAATCAGTGCCCCCAGTTTTAATGGTAAACACTTGGTACTGAGGTGCTTGCCAATGGGGGGAGAGTGGGGGGTTGATATTAGTACTAGTCACAACTTTCAATGAATAAATAATGATACTTATTTGACCAAGATATCCTTATCTAAACGGTGTAATGGGGGTGAGGTTGCAGTGTTATAAAGGGGTTGATGGGGGTCTAATGTAATTAATGCAACTACTCACATTCTGTGCAGACAAACAGACCCAAATCCGATACCCTCTCCTCTGTCGAGAATAAAAAGTATTCCTCACTAAAAAAAAAGATAACGCAATCAGAGAAGATATTTGAGGATTTTCACTTTTCTTCACAGTGATTTCAAAGAGAATAAAGAAGAAGTTGCAATTAAAAAATTACAAATAATCCGGTTATATGCACCTTAATTTTTTTGCAGCGATTCACAGAGAATAAAGATCAACTTGTAATAAATATATCAAAGCAAATAATCCGGTTAAATACACAAAAATCGTCACAATGCCATTCAAAAGAAAAACAAAATAATTCACCACCTGCACAAGGTTTGTACAACAACTGCACATTCATCACCTGTACAAGATGTAACCACAGCAACCCTTGCAAGAAACATTGACTACTCTTTAGAAACACATCAATTGGCTTCTCAACAGAATGTTTTGCATATTTAATGCGGAGAAATGTGCAAAACACTGAAAACAGATAACGTGCAAGAACTCTCACTGGTGGTAAATGTTTATGTGCGTAAATAAACCCGATCGCGGACGAAAAAACTTTAAAAACAAAGAACACTTGTGCGGTTTCTCCCCCGTGTGAATTAGTTTGTGTGTATTTAAATTTGATGAATGACGAAAATCTTCAGAACACACAGAACATTTGAATGGTTTGTCCCCAATGTGAATGTGTCTGTGTAGATTTAAGGCTATTGGACGACTGAAAAACTTTGAACACACAGAACACTTGTACGGTTTCTCCTCCGTGTGAATTCGTTTGTGTGTATATAAAGTTGATGATTGACGAAAAACCTTCGAACACACAGAACACTTGTATCGTTTCTCCCCCGTGTGAATTCGTTTGTGTTTATTTAAATTTGATTGATGAAAAACCTTTGAACACACAGAACACTTGTACAATTTCCCCCGTTGGTTGTTATCTTCATTCGCAGGTTTCAGCAGGTGTAACGGGGTCCTCCCACTACTTGATGTATCCATCTCCATTTGATCCTTTTGACTTGATGCTGATAACCACGAAATCCTTACAACGCTTGTGCTGATTCTTCACCAATTTTGTCTCAATGTGGACGAGTGTGCAGAATCCTCACGACACAATGAGCATGTGTTCAACTTCTTCCCAGTTTGTCCTTTGTGTTGTTGAAATAAAACTGAAGAAGAAATGAAGGAAAAACAGCAGAGAGAGAGAGAGAGTGGGAGAGAGAGAGACTTTGACTTTTGACGTCCTTTTATTCAAAAAATTATAAAGTGCATGGATGTACAGTGTATAAAATCAACAAAGCCAAAAACAAGAGAAAACGATGAAGCGAGGAAACAATACAGATATGTGCGTTGATCAGATCAACTTTTACCGAAAACAAATGCAATCTTCTGCAGCAATACTATGAATTGTAGAAATTATGAACAATCAAGAGAAAAATAATACCAACTCGTTTTGGCGGACTTCACAGACACTTTTCAAACACCATTTTTCCATAAATCCATCAATTCCGCCCATGCTCTTGGAAAACTCAAACTCATGTTTTAGCCTTGCAGCACACAGTGCATTAAAAAACGTCATGACCTTGCATTGATGAATGGGCTTACCATGCCGCTTCTCCTTTCTGGACAGGTAAGTAGCAAGCTTTGCTGTAGCTACAAAAAAGCACAACAGTTCATATTCCTTGTTGTGTTGCCGTCTCTTTTTGAGCCCAAAAATAAAGGATCGAAAAGTAAATCTGAAATTCATTTTGAACGACACAAAGTCTAACCATTCAAATAAAGGAAAAAGTCTTTCACAACCAATAAAAAAAATGAAAAACATCCTCATTTACAGAACAAAAGGGGCAACATGCAGATATTGGGGCAAAATTCCATACATATGTATTACATGGGATGATCCAGTGGGCAAGGCGCCACTGAAGATCACCTGTTCTTTTGTTGATCAACTTACTATACATTGATTCCCATACAGGTTCATTGGGGGGCCCGGCAGGGAGTAGCCTCTTCCATCGTGCTACTCCATTTAGCGGAGGAATACCAAGAACTTGAGATAACCACCACCTATACAGGCTCTTGCTGCTCTCAGCATGCAATACACTTGTCCCTGTGCTAACAGGTGGAAGTTTCTTGGGAAAGCAGTCAAAAATCAGTTTCGGAAACGGGGACTCGTTGGGGTGTCCAAAAGTATTCTGAGTCCAAAGTTTCTGTAGCTGATGACGTTTTTGAACAACTTTCCTTAAAATCGTTCCAATTGTCCTCTTGGACCGAATCGCCGTCAAGGTTGAAATTTCCTCCACATTCCTCCACCCGACACCGGAGTTTGGCCGAAGGTGCCATACTTTGTTTATGCCTGCCTCAATAAAGCGTTGGCACAAATGTCGACTCTTGAGAACATCAGGGAAG
The DNA here is from genome assembly GCF_964187855.1 of Myxine glutinosa. Classification (NCBI taxonomy): domain Eukaryota; kingdom Metazoa; phylum Chordata; class Myxini; order Myxiniformes; family Myxinidae; genus Myxine; species Myxine glutinosa. Next base: position 60,270,140 of record NC_136266.1, on the reverse strand, counting down.
AGAGGATTGAAGAACAGGGGTTCAACCTCGAACATCCCTGGGGAGTAAGTGTCCGCTTTACGGCTCACGGAAAGTCTTTCCCAGGCACTGAAAAGGCTCTGGTAAAATATGGGGAGCGTTGATGTATTCACGTACTTGAGGTGAGTCAGGAATACTTCGAGACCATAGCCGAGTCTACCCGCCTGCTGTAAAATATGGCAAGCCAAGGCATGGTTTGGCAGGTTTTCACCAAATAGGAGGCGTTGAATGGAGCACAGGCGAAAAGCCATGAGACGGGATCTCACGTGAACAAGGCTCTGACCACCTTCAGATGAAGTAAGGCATATTACACTTGGCCGCAGCCAATGATGGCCTCCCCAAAAAAAGTCCACAAGTTTGGCCTGTATCCTGTCCAGCAGCACTTCTGGTGGTTGCAGGCAAATAAAGCGATGCCACAACGTTGTAGCAACCAAGTTGTTTGCCACTAAGACTCGGCCCTTAAATGAGAGGTGCGGTAGGGCTCTACTCCACAGGTTCAGCCTCCTGTCTATTTCTCCAGTCACACCTTCCCAATTCCTTTTCTCAAATTGTGTAGATCCCAGGGACACACCAAGGTAATCAACACCATCTGTTTTCCACTCCAAGTTTTCTGGAAGAGCAGGCAGATGTGTTGAGACTGGTAGGCAGCTATTAAGGTATGGCACCCAAAGAGCTTTGCTTTTCGTCCAATTAACCTTCAGAGATGAAGCCATGAAAAAGGTTCTTAAGGACTTTACAAGAGCAACAATGTCTTGGTGGTTTTTTATAATGACGCAAACATCATCTGCATAGGCCGATATAGTCATTGGTGGGCTTCCAGGAAAACAGGTCAGGCCAGAGATATTCTTTCTCAGTGTGCAAAGAAATGGCTCCATTGCTAACGCAAAAAGCAAACCTGAGACTGGGCAACCCTGCCGTACCCCCCTCTGAACCTTTATGGGGGGAACCAGTTCATTGTTCACCTTAATTACACTGGAGATGTCAGTGTACAATAGAGTTATAAAGGCCCTGAAAATTACCCCAAACCCACATGCTTCAAGAACATGGCACAAGAAAACATGGTCAATGCTGTCAAAGGCTTTTTCAAAGTCTAGAAAACATATTCCAAAATCATTTTGGTCATGGCGAGCATACATTAAATCCCGCACGAAAAAAATGTTGTCGTAAATCGAACGACTGGGGATGCAGAATGTCTGATCAGGTAAAACCAGATCACCAATGACTTTTTTTAAACGATTTGCCATTGCTTTCGAAAACAATTTATAGTCAGTACACATTATTGAAACCGGTCTCCAATTCTCCATCCGCCGGAGGTCTCCTGACTTTGGGAGAAGACTCACCACTGCTCTCCTTAGGCTTAGTGGCATTACACCTTTTCGCAAGGATTCTTGGATTACAATCAATAGTTCAGGGCCCAAAATGTCCCAAAATTCCATGTAAAACTCAGCTGGCAGGCCATCAATTCCCGGAGCCTTTCCAGATTCCATTCCAACCAGGGCACGCTGTAATTCATCAAGGCTTAAAGGCACATCCAGCTCCAGGCGTTGAGTCTCAGTTAGGGTTGGGAGATGGGAGGTAAAACATTTTATTTTATCCTCATATATATCTTTTTTAGCAAATAGTTCAGAATAATACTTTCTAATAGTGATTTTTACCCCATCAGAACTTGTAATTTCATTCCCACTGGGGTCCTTAACTGATAAAATAAGCTGGGGAGGCTTCGTTTCAGCTTCTAAGTGAAAGAAGGCTTTGCTAGGACTATCTGATACTTTAATGCTTTTTACTCTCCGTCTAACTAGTAGTCCTGCAGCCTTCTCCTGTAATAGTTCTCGGAGTTGGGTCCTTTTTTCAAGGAGCAATTTATAATTTGTCTCATTTTCCTGCTCTGCCATTTTGTTTTGCAGTTTTAGAATTTCGGTTTCCAACCGTGCCAATGTGATTTGATTTTCATGAGTGATGTGGGAATTAAACTGTTGACAAAACAGTCGTATATGAGTTTTCATATTATCCCACCAAAGGTTAGTGGAAGCAAAGAGGGGCTTTTTTCCAACTATTGCTATCCATAGGATGCGAAAGGCTTCCTTAAACAGGGTATCATCCAAAAGGCTTGTATTGAATTTCCAATAGGCGCTCCTCCGTTTGAATTGTGGGAAAGATAGGCCCATCGTGACCATGTGGTGGTCAGAGAAGATGGAAGGGGTAATAGTTGAGGAGGTTACAATATTCCTTAATCGTGGGGTGATGTACCAGCGGTCAAGCCTCGCTAAGGATACTTGGCCATTGGAGCATCGACACCATGTAAACTGCCGGTCATTTGGGTGCATCAATCGCCATACATCCAAAAATGCCCCACCTGAAAGGAACTGGGAGAGGTCACCATTGGACTCGGGATGTGGTTCCGGTGAATTTCTGTCTATTTTGGGCTCTAGCGTACAATTGAAATCTCCCCCCATGCATATGCACTGATTTGGGTCAAACAAATTTAAATGGTTTATCACTTCAGTAAAGAAGGCTTTACGGTCAGTACTCTCGCTTGGTGCATATATATACATTAAAAATAATAAGCTTCAGGCTATTGATCACCAATTCTAGGGAGGCAAAACGTCCCGGAATCACCTCCTGAAAGAGGCAAGATTCAGGTACAAGTCCTGGTTTTAGCAAAAACCCCACTCCAGCAGATACAGATGACATATTACTGAAGAAACATTTACCTTTGAACATGCTGCACCAGTCATGTTCAACCTTCTCAATAATATGAGTTTCTTGCAATAATATTACATCAACTTGTTTCCGTTTGAATAAACTATTCACTTGGATCTGGCGGACGTGACTGGCCCCACCACCATTTATATTGAGTGTTGCAAGATTAAGCGTCTTCATCACTCATTAGTAAATTTTGTCTGACACTGTGAGTACTCACTCTTTGCCTTTGTTATGATTTTCTTTAGTCGATGAAACTGCGATTTTGTTAGGTTTAGTTCCTCAGATTTTTTTATGACTAGTTTTGCAGCCTGAATAAAGGGAGCCAAATCAGGGAAATGATCCCCAATGATGACATTTCGCTGTCTATACGTTTCATTGAGGAATGAGAGAACAATATGGGGAGGGGTTGGGGGTTGATCTGGCATTAATTGTGATAATGCTGTTACCTCCACCTCCTCTTCCGATTCTGATAAATCAGAAAGTGGTCCAATGGGGTCTGGGTCAATACCGTTTTCTTCTCCTGCTATGCAACCTAGCCTTCCCTTGTCTGGGGAGTCCACGCAGTGCTGTGTTTGGGAAACATCAGCACATTGATTACTGATTTCCTCAATTGGCATGAAATCATTATTCCCACATTCCTGTGGATTTATGTTTCCGCCCTTTTCTGCTATATTGGCAGATTTATTATGGATGTCAGCCTGTTCGGCGACATTCGCTTGGATCAATGATGCGCCATTCACGGTATCGTGGCCTGAATTTTTTACATCATTAACGTCGTCTGTGTGAGTAATGGAAGCGCGTTGTTTTAGCGGCTGAACCCTGGTGCTCTTTTCTGGGTTTTCCTCTTTATTTATTTGGTCCGCGCTTTGCAGAGAGATTCCAGGTGCAGCCTGAAGAGTTTTTTCACTAACAGCCTGCAAATCGAGCACAACCTTTTTACCTGCTCCAGATGAGTCACTATCATGCGGAGCCCTTCGTTTCCTCGTCCCCACTTTGCTATCAGTGTCCATTTCAACATTTTGCTGAGGAGGAATAAATACGTTCACGCTTGGAACACTGGATTCACCCTCATTAGGAATTTTAGGCGGTGGCAATGCGATAACCTCCCCCCCACTGGGAATCTCAATTAGTGGAGCAACGTTAACCTCCCTCCCACTGGGAGTATTCATTAGTGGAGCAGCGTTTACCTCCCTCCCACTGGGCATATTCGTTAGCAGAGCATCCTCCTCCTTACAAACTATGGCAGTGTGACCTGTCTTGCCACACCTGACACACGAGGCTTTGGGACAAGAACGTTTTAAATGTCCATACGCTCCACACTGAAAGCATGTTAAGGTGGTGGACGATGCGTATAGCTGGAAATTTGCCTCTTCAAAATTAATTTTGAAAGTGATGTTGAGGCCTGTGTCGTCCCCACGGTCTGGAAGGACCATATACACCTGTCTGCGGAAGCTCATTACGTGCTTAACACGTTCATTCCGACACCCAAGAGGGATTGTTGAAATCCTCGATACCATTTTACCGTACCGTGATAGCACGGTCATTAACTTGTCATTTGGGATAAATGGTGGTACGTTAGAAATAACCACTCTCGTCGCGGGAGTTAATAGCGGCGATGCCATCATAAAGTGACCGCTTTCCGTGGTTATTCCCGCACTTACCACGTCATGGACGAGTTCCTCGTCCGAAACGAACACCACCACTTTCTGGTTCATACGCGAAGCTGCACGTATATTTTCATCCCCAACAATGCTGCCCACAGCGAGGATGATGTCCTCGACAGGGACTCCATCCGGAGGCACGCACACGAATGCGTGCTTCCTGGTTAAGCCTTCAAAGTCATCGCGACGAGAGCGTGCATTCGCCATTCCGGTGAAAATACCCCCCCCCTCCCCCCGCTTGTCCGAGCCGGACAAGAGGGTATCAAACCTAAATAAACGAACTAAAGTAAAAAATAAACGTGCATTATAAGCACAGAAATGGCTTACAATGCGCCGTCAACGCCAGTAAGCTGCACCCAAAATGGGCCCGCTCTCAATCCTCGCTCTCTCGAAGGCAAAGGTGTAGAACAGATGAAAACAAATGCCAAGGCACACAGGATGGAAAAGGAGAGGGAGGGGGGCAGGGGAGGGCAGGAGAGGGGGGAAACCTCACGACGGACTCACCAAAACACAGAGCAGTTGCTCACAGCCGCCATGACGCTACACCCAACGCACCGACGGCCGATAGGTGGCGCCAGAGAGAGAGAGAGAGAGAGAGAGAGAGAGAGAGAGACTGACTGTTTCTTCCTTTTATTACAAGAGTACAGAAAATCAGTTATGTTCAGTCATAAAGAAACAAAACACAATAAAAATGGTCTCAAGGAAAAGTTATTATCAAATCATCATCATCAAGTGTGCATATGACATCATTAAAAACCCACTTTTCTTTAAAACATGTTAAATTCTTGTTCATTTTAAAAAACCGGTATTCTCGCTTTAGTCTTGCATTTACAAGAGCCTTAAGGGTGAGCAGTACGTCATATGACGAGTCAGAAGCGTTTCCCATTTTTTTCTTCCTGGATTTATAAATTGCAAACTTGACCTGGCCAATTTAAAAAATCATTAAAACCACATTTCTAAGGGAAGACGGTCCTAAAACACCATAAATAAAAACATTGTGATTGAAGAGGGAACCAAGCTTCACAAAGCGTTCCTGAAGGAATGTAAAAAGAGGTTGCAATCGTTCACACTCAAGGTATATATGCGGTAGGGTTTCAATGGATGCACAGAAAGGGCATAGATTAGAGTTAGCAGTAGAAAACCGGTTCAGTAAAACATTATAAGGTAAAATCCAGTGTACAAGTTTCCATTGAATATCTCCAACATACTTTGGAGTAGGCAAGAGATAAAAACTTCGCCAATTGGGGCAATTGGGTGGTATTGGGGGTAAAACATCCCGCCATCGAAGCCTCGGGTGCTCAGAAAATGTTTTTGCGTATAAAATTTTAACGTACGCGTTGTACAAAGTTTTCTTTGGAAAGGCGGGAAGGGATAATGCAGTATCATCAGGGCTGTTCAGGCCAGGGGACAGATTAAGTGGCGGGCTGAAGACTAGGAGTTTGGGGAAGTCACCCGCTGTTTCCTCGGGGGAAGGGCCAAGTTCCTCGCAGGTATTACGATACGTTGTGGATATCCCTTGAAGGAACCGAGAGATGATCCTGACAGATTTTATTCCGGTTTTTTGTGCCACAGCGGCAGCACTCAGCCGGCAGCTCCCAGACTCTGTCATGAGGTCTTTCACTCGCAGCAGCTTGGCATCAACAAAACGTTGAACGAGTCCCCTATTATTCAAGCTGTTTTCCAGGAAGGGGTTGTAGCATAGGGGCTCATTCAACAACATTTCCATGTTGTATGTTGCCATTTCACGGGAAAAGGACAGGGCTTGCCAGGCGTTCATCACCCCTTGGTAAAAGGTGGGCAGCAAGGATGAATCGATTTGATGAGGGTTCATCAAGAAAAGTTCTCGGTCGTAACCCAGCTTGCATGTAAGCTGCAATATGCAGTTAGCCAGAGGCCTCCAGAGTAGGGCTTCATCTCCATATACAAGTTGGCGCACGATATGAAGCCGGAAGACCATAATCCGGCTGCGGATATCAATAAGACCTTGGCCACCTTCAGTGAGTGGTAAGTATGCCACGGGGGGTTGGAGCCAGTGTTTCCCGCTCCAGAAAAAGTCGACAATGCTCTTTTGCAGTGTAATAAGAAGGCTCCCGGGCGGTTGTAGGCATATCATCTTATGCCATAGCATAGAGGCGACAAGATTGTTAATGAAGAGAGTTCTTCCGCGGTACGAAAGTTGAAAAAGAAGTCCTTTCCAGCGGGCCAGTTTTGCCATTACCTTGTCCGGTAATCCCACCCAGTTCTGCTGCTCAAAGGTGTTGTCTCCGAGGAAAATACCGAGGTATTTAATGCCACTTTTCTGCCAGTTCACTCCTCCTGGTAGGACAATTGGCGGGCAATCTCCAGGTCCTATCCAAAGGGCTTCACTCTTCTTCCAGTTTACCTGGCCTGAACAAGCCTGACAATATGTTTTTAATGCCTGAGCCACCGCAGTGACGTCAGCACTATTTTTTATGTAAATACAGACATCATCTGCATAGGCAGAGACTTTTAGCGGTGTGGTAAGAATTGATCCAGTGAAGCCAGAAATGTGCGTACGTAATTGGAGCAGAAGAGGTTCGATGGCAAGAGAGTATAAAAGTCCAGATAGCGGGCAACCTTGCCGTACTCCCCGTTGTACAGCAATGGGGCTACACAATACTTGATTAATTTTAAGAACACTGGATATATTACAATACAAAAGTTTAACGTACGAGATAAAAATAGGTCCAAACCCAAAATTCTCTAAAACTCTAAAAAGGTACATGTGGTCAATACAGTCAAAGGCTTTTCCTTGGTCAATAAAAAACAGACCAACATTCATATTAAAATTGTTACAAAACCGAATGGTATCACGGATAAGAAAGATATTATTAAAAATAGTACGTCCAGGAATACAAAAGGATTGATGTTCTCCTATTAGTACATTCATAAAAGGTTTCATTCGATTAGACAAGGCTTTGGCTAAAATTTTATAATCCGTACATAAAACAGAAATAGGACGCCAGTTCTCTATAAGTTGAGTGTCCGCTTTCTTAGGAATTAAGGTGGTGACTGCTCTCCGGCAACTCCACGGCAGTTGTCCATCCTCTAAACATTCATTCAATACCCGCAGTAGGTGAGGTCCAATGGCGTCCCAAAAAAACTGGAAAAATTCACGAGTCAGCCCATCCAGTCCAGGGGCTTTATTAGGTTCCAAGGCCTTCAAGGCAGCGGTAAGCTCAGGTAACCTAAGAGGATCCTCCAACTGCTGCTTCTGATCCTCCGCCAATGTTGGAAGGTTAGAAACAAGTTCCGATATTGCATCCTGGTTAATGTCATGCCGCATAAACCGTTGTTTAAAATGTTTCCGGGCACATTCCCTGATTCTGCCATCTTCATAAAGAAGTTCCCCATCATGGAGCAAGCGTGTAATCATTGACGAAGAGGCCCCCCTTTTAAGGCTGAAGAAGAATTTGGTTGGAGCATCAAGGTCGTGTATGTACCTCATCTTCAGGCGCAATAAAGCATTTTGTGCTCGCCTTTCGGATATGGAATTCAGTAAGGCCGTTTTTCCATGGATTTGTTGCCTCATTCCCTGGTAGCTCACACTTGCAGTTCCCTGAAGCTGTTCCTGTAATTCCAGGATTTCATCTTCAAGTAAGGTTGTGGTTTTTCTTTCCTCTTGAACACCATACGCACGATATTGTTGGCAGAACAGTCTGATGTGCGTTTTGGCATTATCCCACCATTGTCTGAGGTTTGAGAAATTCCCTTGGGAGGCAACCAGAATATTCCAAATTTCCGGAAAAATGTCCTTAAAGGTACTATCATCAAGTAAGTTGTTATTAAATTTCCAAAAAGCACTCTTGTGTTTCGGGCAGGGGGCAGAAATTTTGAGAAATGTTGCGCTGTGGTCCGAGAATCCTGGTGGGCAAATTTTGGATGACAGAACGAGGCGTTCAAGTGGAGGATTAATATAAAACTTGTCCAAGCGAGCAAGTACAATATTACCCTGAATGCATCGACACCATGTGTATTGCCTGATTGATGGGTGCTGTACCCGCCATATATCTGTCAAATTCATTTGTTTTAAAAATTTGGTGAGAGGGATTGTGGAGGCAGGATGGGGCTCTGCACTGTTCCTGTCTAGTTGGGGTTGGAGGGTGCAGTTAAAATCTCCACCAATACAAACATGATTGTCTTGGTTTTTTAGGGCGTTTTGGCTGTCGAGGGACGTTAGGTGTGTCCCAAGGTCATTAAAAAAAACTCGCCGAGCTACAGGCGTACTTGGGGCATAGATATTAAAAATAGTATAGAATTTTCCACAGTAGTGGAATTCTAGGGATGCTAGGGATCCCTTGTGTATTTCGTCGAATTTAAGCGATGAAGGCGAAAAGGAGGGGCTAAGAATTATTGCGACACCGCCTTTGCGGGAGTCACCGTTACTAAAGAAGGACAGGCCGGGGAAGAGCCTACACCACTCTGCGACACAGCAGTCGTTGGCATGGGTCTCTTGTAAGAGGGCAATGTCAACTTTCTTCTGTAATAGAAAATCCCTTACTTGAACTTTACGGACAGAACTACATCCTCCGTTAATATTCAAGCTACAAATGGGAAAACTCATTACAGCTATAAGGAGGAGTGACCACCACTCAATTTTTTGATAGCAGTTCATTCTTAGCTTTTTGCAACCACTTCTTTAAACGGTGACGTTGGGAGGAATTGAAATTAAAAACGTGGGGCCGTTTTACCATCAGTCTAGCGGAATGTATAAAATCAGGTAGCTCCGGAAAAAAGGTTTCTATAACAACATTCCTTTTTCGGAATGTGTCCTTAAGAAACCTTTTTATCTCGGAGGGAGGGATTGGAGGGATTTCTTCTTCCTTAAGGCTACCACATTCACTAACAGAGTCATCTATATCAGATGGCTCAGATGGTGTGTCACACTGGTTTTCATCATTTATCTCCTCACCGTCATCACATCCCTCCACGTTATCGGATGGGGCATAGTCCATAGAGGGAGGGGACGGGGAGGGAGAGAAATGAGCCATCTTCAGGGGCGGAGGGGGAGGGGGGGGGGGGTACTAATTTTTGCGGTTCAACCATATCAGTTTCTAGGTCAGTAGACAAGGGCGAGGATTCATCCACATCTATGTCCTCCAATACCGAGAAACGATTTTCTGTGACGAGGGACAAATCTAGGCCAGAGAGGAGGGGCTGTCGGTTTTCAGTTGTAGGTTTTTTAAAGAGATGACCGTTTTCATCTGTTGTTTGCAGATGTCTTTTTCCTTTTGGGCAGACTAACTGAAACTCGTCCTGGTTAGTGGGAAGAGATTGCAAGGGTTTGGGGGGAGGGGGAGGAGGGAGGACGTGATCATCGGGAGGGGATTCCCATCGGCTACCACGGCGAGAGAGGTAGGATCAGTTATAGCAGGCAACAAGCTGTGATTGGACGATGTCGCCTGGGGGGTGAGATCTATCGTTAACAGGAGATGGCTGCAATTAGATCCTTCAGTAGAGGGAGGGGCCCCTGTTTCAAGGGGAGGGGAAGGGGGTATGGCGGGGGGGGGTTTGGATTGGTGGTAAGAGGGCTTGGGTCGGTGGTGGACAGATTGGGATCGGTGGTGGTAAGGCTTGGGTCGATGGTGGGAAGGTTCGGGTCGGTGGTGGGAGGGCTTGGTTCGGCGGCGGGAAGGCTTGGTTCGGTGGTGGGAAGGTTTGGTTCGGTGGTGGGAAGGCTTGGGTTGGTGGTGGGAAGGCTTGGGTCGGTGGTGGAAGGGTTTGGATCGGTGGTGGGAAGGTGGGGGGGTTGCTTATTCCCGGTTCGGAGGGGAGGTTGCACTTGTGGAGAATTCTCTTTTCGGGGGCAGTCATGCTTAACATGCCCAAATTGACCGCAGCCAAAACATTTTAGAACGTTGGTGGACACGTACACTGTATATTCGTTCTGTTGATGTTTTAATTTTATTATAAGGTTTAAATCCTTCTGGGAATTTTTTAAAATCATAAACACTTGCCGCCGGAATGAAACCACGTGCCTTAAATCGTTGTTTTGTGACCCGAAGGGAATCATGGAGATACGAGACATGATGGTACCGTATCGGGACAATTCTTTAATTAGTACATCGTCGGATACAAATGGGGGGCAATTTGATATCACGACTTTTATCGCTGGGCTATCTAGTGGGGAAATCATTACAAATAAATCTGGATCGATTGTCAAACCCTGTTCGACAATTTGTGGGACACAATCCACGTCGGACAAAAAAATAACGATCCGCTTGTTCATCCGCGAAGCGGCAACAACCTTGTCGATCCCGACAACACGACCGGTTGCGAGGACAACGTCCTCGACACTAACCTCACGTTCCGGAGGTACACAAAAGAACCCGTGCTTACGGGTCAGGCTCTGAAAGGCCGTAAATCGAGATAGTGCAGCTGCCATGCTGGAACAGCTGCACTTACAACCCCTCCCCAACTCGGGGAGGGTGAATATATAATACAATCTTCCCAACCCGAACTCCGGGAATGGGAAGCAATCAGACCTCTCCGATTTCCCTAACTTCGGAAAAGGGAGGCAACAAAACAAACTGAAGGAAAGATAAACGAAAGGAAAAAAAGGAAATAGAGGTTTAAGATGAAGGAGTAAACACCGATCGGGCGACGCCCAAAAACGGCGAACCCTTACCAGCGATCACCCTGTGCTCTCCGGCTCTCTCTCCCGTCTCAACGTATATGGGAATCACCAGGAAGACTCCACAAACAGGCACAAGGACACAGAGGGGGGAAAACGGGGGGGGGGGGATGGAGCAACAACACAGAGCACTCACAGGCCTCCACAAGCAGACGCCATGACAGTACAACCAGCATACAAACGGCCAGCAGGTGGCGACAGAGAGAGAGAGAGAGAGAGAGGCATAGCTCCCCTTTACCGGTGCATTGCCCCTCCATTTTTATCTCATATTTACATTAATTTGGACAATACAAACGGGGATGAGGGAACTCTGTGTAAGTACAAACGCTTTCGAGAGACGAGTCTTTTTCCTTCATTTACACGGGATTTCCAGGAGGTTCCTTGGTGATGGATATCAAGCAACATTTGTTGTAAAGTCCGGTTTTTTTCAACACAATTACAGATTCGCTTTGTCATTCGAAGTAATGCATGTACAATATGCAGTTTTGATAATGCATGTTAATATTTGATCATATAACATGTAAGGTTGTGCATGACATTTTAAAGGAAGGTCATTTTAAAAAGAATCCTATTTTTTTTAAACCGTTACATTTTCATTAGGTGAACGCTTTGCATGACATGATGCATCATCCGGTGAATTGTGCGTTTTCCAGGTGGGAAAACCATATAGGTGCGAGCAGTTGGTGAGGCGTTTGCTTTGACATCCAGAAAGTTCCACACTATGGTGGTAAGTGCCAATTACTTTTGGCAAAGAATGTCTAACTTGACATCCATCAACATGGAAGGCATCTGTGTATATTTTATTTTTTATTTTCTTAGTTTATGGAGGCATGTTTTTCACAGATTATTATGTGAATCATATAATAGGCCTTTGCTTGCTCTTTCTTTGTCAGTGATCTGTGCGATGTTCTTTCTTGAATATAATGGTACACTCGTATCCAAAAATATTGGCACCCTTGCACTTTTTTCAAATAACTCAGTTTTCTCTAAAAAATAAGTTGAAATTGACGAAACTATTTGGTCCCCACTATTCTTTATTTAACTGTTAATATTACAGAACCTTTGTTTTTGATCCAGAACTTAATCTGTCCCTTTAAATCAGAAAATAGAAATTTCAGCACAGCCTTTGGACAAAATAACTGCAGTCGTCAAGCGCTTCCTATATCCATGAATGAGCTTCCTGCACCTCTCTACTGGCAGTTTGGCCCACTCTTCTTGTGCAAACTGCTCCAGTTCTCCCAGATTTTAAGGGTTTTCTCAACTAGGTTCTCCCAACTGCTGTTTTCAGATCTCCCCACACGTGTTCAATGGGATTAGATCTGGTCTCATTGCTGGTCACTTCAGAACTGTCCAGCGTTTTGTTTTGAACCATTCCTGGGGGCTTTTTGAAGTGTGTTTAGGGTCGTTCTTCTGCTTCAAGAAACGTGACCTTCGACGGAGATCCAGCTTTCTGACAATGGGTTGAACATTGTGCTCCAAAATGCCTTGGTAATCTCCTGATTTCATGATGTGATGCACACATTCAAGGTACTCAGTGCCAGAAGCAGCACAGCAACCCAAAACATCACTGAACCTCCTCTATGTTTGACTGTAGGGAAGGTGTTGTTTTCTTTGAAGGCTTCGTTTTGTTTTCTGTTAACAAAGACATTTTGTGCTTTACCAGAAAGCTCTAATTTGATCTCATCTGTCCACATAACATTTTCCCAGAAGGAATTTTGTTTGTTCAGGTGTGTTTTGTCTCAATGTGGACGAGTGTGCAAAATCCTCAAGCTTATTCATCAAGCTTATCTCTCAGCAGCAGTGGGGTCTTCATGGGTCTACTTTCATTGAGTTGGTGACGGATGGTGCGAGTTGAAACTGTCATACCTTGTGTCTGAAGGTCAGTTTGAATCTGTTTGGCAGTTGATAAAGATGCTTTCTCCAAATTGAAACAATTCTTCGCTGCAATCTTCGATCAGGTTTTCTCTTGGGTCACATCCAGGGAGGTTGGCTACATTATTCCTGATAACATTGCGTATGACGGACACAGGAACATCAAGGTCTCTGGAGATGGACTTGTAGCCTTGCAATTGTCCATGCTTGGCTACAATCTTGTGTCTGACCTCCTCAGACAATTTTCTGTTTTTTGTTCTTTTCTGGTTTTCGAGAAGCACCGAGTCTAACAACACCCACCCCCCCCCCCCCACCCCCCAACGTGGTAAAGGCTCCACAAAGCTCTGAATGTTCCCTTCACGGCGCACATGAAAAACGCGACTGCCCGCCACGACGCCAGCACCAGACAGAGGGAGAGAGTGAGAGGGATTCTTCTTCCTCCACTCCACGATCGCGCACAAGCCAGGAACAGCCAAGCCAGGGACAAAAGGCGCCCGCCTGCCACAAAGCCAAATCGCACCAGCATGGACAAAGGAAATATGGCGCCTTCCTTGTTCATGCCAAGAGACCTAGAAAGTGACAGGTTCTTCTTCTTTTGCCTCGACGTCTCCCCAGCTCTGACGTCACACTCTGTCCAGTCACTGCATTCTGCCCAATCACTCCATGGTCGGCTCGATGAATGAGGAAGCTCGGGGCGTGGTCTCTCTGTTGCAATCCATGAGGGGGCAGAGTTTTGTCTCTTCGAGAATGTTCATATTACGTCGGTGGTTGTGGCGTGGGCTAAGCCCGATCGGCAAATGTGCTGGTTTCCGTCAGCCCTGTCGGTGTTGTGGCTAATGGAGCCCATTGCATGGCTGGCTGAATGAATGTAAAGAAAAAACACACGGGAAAAATCACAAGGGCCAATTCCACACTGGGGAATTAATCTTAAGCCCTGTCTAGTTAACACTTAAACCCCTTATAGTGACATGCAAACACTCTTAACCTGACAGGTTCCCTACTTATTAGATCGAGGTTCTTCTTCTTCACGTCCATGCTCCATACTCTAACCTATACGATCCTGACTCCATCATGGCAATTCGTCACCAACCCCCACAAACGTAACAGTATTCAACACCTTGCGTCAATACTTTGTAGAAGCTCCACTGGCAGCGATTACAGGTTTGTGTCTTCTTGGGTATTTCTCTATCAGCTTTGCACATCAGGATTTGGGGGTTTCTCCCATTCCCTGACGAAGGTCCTTCTTGCCCAGTTGCTCAGTTTCGTCGGACAGCCAGCTCTAGGAAGAGTCTGAGTAGTTCCATATTCTACCAGAAGGATGCATACTGCACCCTTCCTCATCAGGCTCAGTAGTCTGGAAAGATAGGATCCAACCTTTCACGGTATCCTTTTGTTTGCTTTTCTCTAAATCCTGTCACAGATTGTCTTGTGGCGCACTTGCAAAACCATGCTTTAAGCTGGAGTGCAACATGACTTATTTGTGGTGCCTGGCAAATTCTGCCACATGATCCTGCAAGCTCTGATGCGAAGAGAAGAGAACGTTTCTGACCTTTTGCCCCCGAGTGACGACATATCGTAAAAGACAATATTGTCTCCTTCTGTTTCTAAAAGACCCAATATTATCTGTTTCTCAAAATGGAGCACAGAAAATTAACATTCCTTATGTTTAATGATCGCATTGAGGTATTTATTTTAATTGGAATAGATTGATGTCTGTCATATTTAGCTGTCATGTAATGCCCCTCTGGATTGCATAACAGCATTCAGGATATATATATATTGTTGCGGATATGGGATTTACATCCATCCATATCCGCTTGTAAATATTCCCCTATTTCCTCAATACTTCCCAACTATCCCCAATCCCCCCATTCCCTAGCCCCATTTTCTGTAAACAACACTCTGTAGACCCGACCTCCCCCTATTTCCCCCATTAAATGTCGCATCCAGGTCCACCGCATCTCACGTAGACAACTATAGGACATCTTGCTAGTTATTCTTAGTCTATGTCAGTTAAGGACTCGTTTCCATTAATTCTGACTCTTCGTTGCACCAGAATGTGATTGTATGGCACCGTTAGGAAGTTTAGGACCTCCCAATACCTCCCCGCAGCTCTTCCTCACGGTTCAGCAACAACAACAACAACAACAACGGCGGCGGCGCGTGGAGTGTGCGTCCTCACTCCGGCTTGGTTGGTAGGGGGTGTTGGGAGTGCACCAGGCCTTTCCAACGAGCCGCCATCGAGCATGTGCTCGACGGGGTTACCAATTAGGGGCTTGCTGTCAGCTCCTCGTCAAGGGCGGAGCCCGGTAACCCCCGCACCCAATAGAAGCGGCGGACCGGTCCCATCTGGGGCGGAGCCAACGAGCCGAGGGCGTGTGACTCCCCGCTGAGCATGCGCAGGAGGAGGGAGGTGACGTCAGATGCGCGCTGAGCGTGGAGAGAGAAGGACGCCACCTCCGAGCGCTGTGACACCTCCCCGCATCTCTGGACTGGACCGTGCTTTATCCTGTCCCTGAGCCAAGGTGCACCTTGTGCTATCGACTGCCTGTCCTTCCCTGCCATCAATCCCTGTGTAAGTCAGTCTTGTTCCGTTTGTCTGTGGTCTGTCTGGGATAGATAAGATTGTATCTAAGTGCCTATCTCTTCTGTGTCTTTTACCTCACTCTACCTTGTAATCTACCCCTTTTCTCCACCACTAATTATATCCTCCTCCGGAGGTCTTGAGAACTGTACCCCCTTGCGTCGTTTCATTTATCCCAGTCGTTGTGTCCTTTCCATCATTGATTTAGCGTAGCACGATTTGGCCAACGTTCGAGTGGAATCGGGTGAGTTGGGGGTAATCGGGTAAACTGTGCGAACACGGCGGCCATTCCGCTCGGTCAAGCAACATCTGAAGCCGTGTCCGTAACAATATATATATACATATATATATATATATATATATATATATATATATACATATATATCTCCGCACTATTCAGGAGTGTCTGAACTTCCAAAAGGTTGAAGAGGGTGTGAAGAGACAAGCACCTCAACCTATCTTTATTCGCAGACTAATTGGGCACGATCCCAAATGTTATTCACGACTTGTAACGTATCATTGTTATGGTGTATGGAGATGGCGAAATTTAAATGATCGCTCATTAAAAAGGATTTTTGTAATTGATTTTTAATGCGCTAATTCTCTCTTTCTCTTTCTCTTTCTTTCTTTCTTTCTTTCTTTCTCTCTCTCTCTCTCTCTCTCTCTCTCTCTCTCTCTCTCTCTCTCTCTCTCTCTCTCTCCTGTTTTTCCTTCATTTCTTCTTCAGTTTTATTTCAACAACACAAAGGACAAACTGGGAAGAAGTTGAACACATGCTCATTGTGTCGTGCGGATTTTGCACACTCGTCCACATTGAGACAAAATTGGTGAAGAATCAGCACAAGCGTTGTAAGGATTTCGTGGTTATCAGCATCAAGTCAAAAGGATCAAATGGAGATGGATACATCAAGTAGTGGGAGGACCCCGTTACACCTGCTGAAACCTGCGAATGAAGATAACAACCAACGGGGGAAGTTGTACAAGTGTTCTGTGTGTTCAAAGGTTTTTCCTCATCAATCAAATTTAAATAAACACAAACGAATTCACACAGGGGAGAAACCGTACAAGTGTTCTGTGTGTTCTAAGGTTTTTCGTCATTCATCAACTTTAAATACACACAAACGAATTCACACGGGGGAGAAACCGTTCGAGTGTTCTGTGTGTTCTAAGGTTTTTCGTCATTCATCAAATTTAAATACACACAAACTAATTCACACGGGGGAGAAACCGTACAAGTGTTCTGTGTGTTCAAAGGTTTTTCGTCATTCATCAAATTTAAATACACACAAACGAATTCACACGGGAGAGAAGCCGCACAAGTGTTCTTTGTTTTTAAAGTTTTTTCGTCCGCGATCGGGTTTATTTACGCACATAAACATTTACCACCAGTGAGAGTTCTTGCCCGTTATCTATTTTCAGTGTTTTGCACATTTCTCCGCATTAAATATGCAAAACATTCTGTTGAGAAGCCAATTGATGTGTTTCTAAAGAGTAGTCAATGTTTCTTGCAAGGGTTGCTGTGGTTACATCTTGTACAGGTGATGAATGTGCAGTTGTTGTACAAACCTTGTGCAGGTGGTGAATTATTTTGTTTTTATTTTGAATGGCATTGTGACGATTTTTGTGTATTTAACCGGATTATTTGCTTTGATATATTTATTACAAGTTGATCTTTATTCTCTGTGAATCGCTGCAAAAAAATTAAGGTGCATATAACCGGATTATTTGTAATTTTTTAATTGCAACTTCTTCTTTATTCTCTTTGAAATCACTGTGAAGAAAAGTGAAAATCCTCAAATATCTTCTCTGATTGCGTTATCTTTTTTTTTTTAGTGAGGAATACTTTTTATTCTCGACAGAGGAGAGGGTATCGGATTTGGGTCTGTTTGTCTGCACAGAATGTGAGTAGTTGCATTAATTACATTAGACCCCCATCAACCCCTTTATAACACTGCAACCTCACCCCCATTACACCGTTTAGATAAGGATATCTTGGTCAAATAAGTATCATTATTTATTCATTGAAAGTTGTGACTAGTACTAATATCAACCCCCCACTCTCTCCCCATTGGCAAGCACCTCAGTACCAAGTGTTTACCATTAAAACTGGGGGCACTGATTGCAGAAAGAACATCAGGGTAAGACGAAAGTTTGCCAATGAACACCTAGGCAAAGACCAGCACTTCTGGAACAATGTGCTCTGGACAGATGAGTCAAAGGTCAAAAGTCAAATCTTCTCCATTTTGCACTATTTTCTGCATCTCCCGTTGTTAACCCCCTAACCGCACCTCTTCCTCGACAATCCCCAGCCAAGTTTTTCTCGGTCCTCCCCGCCCTCCACACTCATCCCCATCACTCCTCTCAACCAGTCACCCTCATCCCTCCTCAACACATGACCAAACCATCTCAAACTGCCTCCCTTCACAGCATCCATCACAGGCTCCATTCCCATCATCTTTCGCAATTCATCATTTGTCTTCCTATCTCTCAGCAACACTCCACACATCCACCAAATCATTCGCATTTCCACACTTTCCAGCCTTCGCTGCTGCCCCACGCTCACCACCCATGTTTCGCTCCCATAAATTACAACACTTCTCCCACATGCAGCATACACCTTTCCCTTCAGCTTCAACGACACTCCCCTCCTCATCAGCACGCCACTCAGTTCCCGAAACTTCTTCCATGCACATCTCACTCGAGCAACCGTTGCCGAGTCTGATCCACCTTCTCCATTCAGCATGTCTCCTAGGTAACAAAATGTTTTCGCACCTTTCAGCTTCACGCCGTCTCCAAGATCCAACTCAACATTTCCTCCATCTGCAGCTCCCTCTGTGCACACCTTACACTTGAATGTAGCTGCCACACTGGTAAATGACCCTCTCAGACCACTACATTTTTGATGAACCCTCTCAGCGCATATTGTACATTGAATGGAATTCACTCCGACACCCTTCCTGCACACAGCACACGGCCACTTCCCAGTTCTTTCCACCTCACCACATGCTTTACCACTTGCCATCACCTTCGTTTTTCCGATATTCACCTTCAGACCTTTTGTCTCCATACATTCCTTACACTTGTTCATCTTCTCCTTCAGTCGATCCATAATTTCTGCAATCAACACCAGATCATCTGCATACAACTCCCACGGTAAACCCTCCTTTATGTTCCGAGCCAGCACCTCCATCACAGCTACAAATAGTGGTGAACTTAGTACCGACCCCTGATGCACTCCCACCTTCACCTCAAACTCACCACTGTTCCTGTCCTTCGTCCTTACAGCTGTGCACGCTCTTTTGTACATTTCCATCACTACTCTGATCAACCATTCCTCCACTGCTACCTTCCTCAGTGCCCATGTCACTACTTCACGTGGAACCCTATCGAATGCTTTCTCCAGATCAACAAACCCAAGAAACAACTTCTTCCTCTTCTCCATGTACTTCTCCGGCAACTGCCTCACGATAAAAAGCACGTCTGTCATTCCTCTTCCTGACATAAATCCAAACTGCATTTCGTCAATCTTCACTTTCTTCCTTATCCTCCTCTCCAACACTCTTTCCAATACCTTCATTCCATGCTCCAATAACTTTGTCGCTCGATACGAGCCACAGTCCAGAGGGTCACCTTTCCCCTCGTATAGAGGGACGAGGGTACTCATTTCCCAATCCACTGGAATGCGGCCTTCTTACACCACCAGATTGCAGATCTCTGTCATTCTCTTCACACCCCAATTTCCCGCTGCCTTCAACATATCTCCCACAACTCCCGTCGGCCCTCTTGCTTTTCTACTCTTCATTGCTTTTATCGCTTCAACTTCCTTCTCGGTTATCTTCTCTGCCGGTCCTAAAACTGGGTTGCTCTCTATGTTGCCATCCCATTCATTCTCTGCATTCAACAGCATTTCCATATATCTATTCCATCTTCCTTTAATTCCATCTGGGTCCACAATGATTTGTCCCACTTCATCCTTCAAGCAACTCACCCCCATCACATCACACCTCTTTCGCTATCTGCTTTTCAATCCTGAATACCGCTCTCTGACCCTCTTCCAAATCCAAGCGTTCTCCAAACATTTTCCGACATGCCTCCTGCGCCTTTGCTACCTCTTTCTTTGCAGCCTTCTTGGCTGCCTTATAACTTTCATGCTCTGCCTTTTCTGCCCCCATACCCTTTGCCTTCTGGCACTCCTTGAACTTCTTCCTCTGCTCGTCAATGATTTGATGAGGATACACTACGATGATGCAGGAATATCTTGGAAGGCCAAAATAAGGTCAAAGTTTTAAAAAAATGTCAACATGGCAGACTTTTTATCCCCATTATTGAAGTAAAATTAAATTCCAAAAGTCCTCAGACATTTGGCAGCAAAAAAAAGGGAGAAAAACCCAAATGGTGATTATGTAACCTGAGGGGTGTAAGACCTGACCTTTAACCCAAAGGGGAATGATGCAAATTATGCTAAATTTGCCTTACTCAGAGCAATCTCATTTGATCAGCCAAATCCTAGTCAAATTATGGTGAAAATGTTAAAATATGTACAATTAGGTCATGACTTTAAAAATAGGGGCAATACCCCATGGCACTCACCTGGTAGAATAAAGCAGGTTTCGAATAAATAAATAAAGTAGAATCTATATATATAAAGTAGAGTTGGCCTCTGTGTCTGTATCCTGATCTATCTACGATCTCTAAGATCTCGAGAACCCGTGGACGGATTTGCGAGCGGAAAGTACTGTTCGACTCGGGATGGTCCCAGGAATGTCACGGAGACATAAACATTTAAAAAATTTCGGGTTTTAAAATTAGCGTATTATTAGCACTAGCAGAAGAGAGAGGGATTCGAAGGGAGGGAGCGCAGCGCTTCTAGCGCTTCTGACTACAGCACACCTTAAAATTAAAAAAACTTCGGGTTTTAAAATTAGTGTGTTACGCGTAATTAGCGCTAGCAGAAGAGGGAGGGAATCTAAGGGAGGGAGCGCAGTGCTCCCTCCAGCGCTTCTGTTAGCGTAATTAGCGTATTTCGGAACGTTAATTTTTCAACTTCATTATTCGGAATCAGTACGTCCCAGAGAACCTTCGTAACGTTAATTTTTCAACTTCATCCGATTGACATGGGACCAACGGCATGTGACAAAGAGTGAAACATACAGGCTACATTTATTTGACGACAATGAGTTCCGACTTCCGACCTCGGTGGGATGACAGGCTGAGTCAACCCCCCTGGTGTGAAGGGGGAGGAGGAGGGGAGGGGGAAGAGAAGGGGAGGGGAACGAGGGGGAAGGGGATGGGAGGGGGGAGGGGGAGGGGGAAGGGGGAGGGGGAGGGGGAAGGGGGGAGGGGGAGGGGGAAGGGGGGAGGGGAGGGGGGGAGGGGAAAGGGGGGGGAGGGGGGAGGGGAGGGGCCCTTCTTCCCCTGGGCACCCCCGCACCCTTCCCTCCCCCCCTTCCCCTCCCCCCCTCCCCCCCTTCCCCCTCCCCCCCCATTCCCCTCCCCTCCTCTTCCCCCTCCCCTCCTCCTCCCCCGCTTCCCCCTCCCCCCTCCCCCCCGTTCCCCTCCCCTCCTCTTCCCCCTCCCCTCCTCCTCCCACTCCCGTGCAAAGCCGGGTACCTCTGCTAGTAAATAATAAAGCATTGTAAACAGTATCATGGTATTTTGAACCTAATTCAATGGTTGCTAGAAGACAGGGCAGCATGTACAATCATACTAATGTAAGCATAAGACTTTAAACAAACAAACAAAAAATTTTATGGTGGCAACCTCTCCTCCCCCACCCCCTCCCGTATCCCTCCTCAGACCCCAATTTTTATAATGCCTTGAAACAAACATTGGTCCCTCACAGGTGATGAAGATTGGGGTCAAGTTTCATCGGAATTGTATATTATGCAGTTTCAGAGAAGAAAGCAAATACCTATTTTGGAGGGGTCAAACCTCAGGACGGGCTCACCCAATCGCTAATTCCCAATTCGGACTTCCCAATTCCCAAAGACGGGCTCACCCAATCGGACTGTTCCCAATCGCTAATTACCTCAGGACGGGCTCACCTGTTCGGAAATCCCTATTTTGGAGGGGTCAAACCTCAGGACGGGCTCACCCAATCGCTAATTCCCAATTCGGAATTCCCAATTCCCAAAGACGGGCTCACCCAATCGGACTGTTCCCAATCGCTAATTACCTCAGGACGGACTCACCTGTGATTCGCACTTGGGACTTCGATTTATACACCTTGCACACAGGTCAGCAGAAGCACGAGAAAATAAGTTGTTGATAAAGAACCTTTCGAGTCGCTAAATATCAGTAATTTATTATATTTTCTGGTTCACGATCAATGATCGATGTGTATATATATATGTTGTTCGGCTTGGCTCCGCCCCTCCCGAAAGCGCGCGCTGTGTCGCGCTGTTGACGTTCGCGAGACTAGGCTGAGGGTGCGCGGTGCGGCTTGAGGAGAACTCGAGAATAAACAAGAGATATCCATTTTTAAAATATTTTCGTTTAATTAACAATATCTGCCAAACCACGCGCCCTATCGCAAATTCCAAAAAGACATTTTAGTAGATTGACATGCTGAACAGATCTGTGAAGTTTCCCCTTTATTGGATAAAAATGAGGGAGGATCTCGGTTTTAAAGTTTCATGCTTAAAAACGTCATAACTCTGAAACCATGTGACGCATGACGTCATGCTCGCTGACTTTTTTGTTCGTCATGGGTATGCGATTCTGCCTGCAAAGTTTGGCCTCGATCTGTTCAGCCATTGCAGAGAAAAAGGGGTTTTCGTGTTTTCACGAAAAACAATATGGCGGCCGCACCACGTGACCTGTGACGTCATAATTACCATTAAAATATTCTACAGACCGAGTCCCTCATTTGGTGAAAATTTGATCTCAATCGGTCCAATTATTGCAGAGAAAATCTTTTCTAAAGGAAATTAAAACTTCAAACGGCACTGAGTTAAGGATCATCAGAATTATCAGAATTCCCAAAGTTAAAGTGCCATAACTTTGTCAAAAATGGTCGAAACGTCGTGAAGTTCGAACTTGACCTGTAACTTATCATGAGGAAACAATGTGCCAAGTTTGAAATCATTTGCATTAAGCGTTTAGAAAAAAAGTCCGGAAAACTGTTCTTTGCGTGACGGACTGACGGACGGAGGGACGGCGTGCAAACCTATAGTCCCCTCCGGTGTACACCGGGAGGGGACTAATAAATAATTCTCGTATCCAAATCCATGTTCAGATCTTCGCCAAAATCGAATCCTGGTCAGACACCCAACCTCTCCACCAAGTTTCGTCCACATCTGTCTAACTTTTTGTGATATCTTGCTATAAATCATTTTTGGCCCCATCTCCCAATGCTGAAGAGTAGCTTTAAAATATTCTACAAACCGGATCCAAATCCGGATCTTCACCAAAATCGAATCTTTTCGTCCTTGTCACACACACTACCTCTCTGCCAAATTTCATCCACAGCTTTGAAATATCTTGTTCACAGACAGACAAAAAAAAAGAAGAAAAAAAGAACAGACAGACAGGGGTGAAAACATAACCTCCATCCACCTTTAGTAGTAAAAATAATAAAAACAAGCATTCTGAGTATTGCGCTGCAATACATGTCCCCTACCAAAGTTCAAAGTGCCATAACTTTGTCAAAAATGATCGAATATGCAAATTTATGCACGGTTGATGCTGGTTTTCAAACTTGATCTGAGGTATGCTGAGACACGTGTGTCACGCCTCGCCTCGTTGATAAGCCCGCAAGGTCGCTCCGCGGAGCGGCCTGCACGTATTGCACTGTGTAAAAACCGAAAAATGTGCCAATAGATGTGTGTGCCAATGCGCCAATGTGCCAATGTGCCAATGTGCCAAACAATGTGCCAATAGAGCGTACTGTGTGAATTACATAAATTATTACCAACTCACGGTCTGAGGTACTAGCGATTCAAGAGATATCCATTTTTTTATGGCACATTGGAGAAGCCAATGCGAGGTTTCTTCTTCCTCAGCTTGTCACAACTCTGTCAAATGCGATCGAGTTAAAAAAAGTCAGAATTTGACCAAATCTGTTTTATTCGTTTGTTAATATACCTCAGCTATTGACAAATCTTAAATTAGAATTTTATTTGAGGTTAAAATGACCGCGACAGGTCGTGTCCAACGATGCTTTCAGTCTGTACATGTGATAAATAATTAAATCCGCACACTTGATGCCTCTTCTTCTTCATACAATAACAACTTCTATCTTCCAGACCGTACATCCAATCATCTTGAAATTTTGCACACTTGGTACTCTTCATGACGTCTACTATAGTGTGAAGTTTCATGTTGATCAATAGAGCGATTCAAGAGATATCAATTTTTTTAATATTTTCGTTTAATTAACGATATCTGCCAAACCACGTGAGCTATCGCAAATTCCAAAAGGACATTTTAGTAGACTGACATGCGGAACAGATCTTTGAAGTTTCCCCTCGATTGGATCAAAAATGAGGGAGGGGCTCGGTTTTAAAGGTTCATGCTTTAAAACGTCATAACTCTGAAACCATGTGACGCATGACGTCATGCTCGCTGACTTTTTTGTTCGCCATGGGTATGCGATTCTGCCTGCAAAGTTTGGCCTCGATCTGTTCAGCCGTTGCAGAGAAAAAGGGGTTTTCGTGTTTTCACGAAAAGCAATATGGCGCCCGAACCACGTGACCTGTGACATCATAATTACCATTAAAATATTCTACAGACCGAGTCCCTCCTATGGTGAAAATTTGATCTCAATCGGTCCTATTATTGCACAGACAATCTTTTTTAAAGGAAATTAAAACTTAATATGGCACTGAGTTAAGGATCATCAGAATTATCAGAATTCCCAAAGTTCAAAGTGCCATAACTTTGTCAAAAATGATCGAAACGTCGTGAAGTTCGAACTTGATCTGTAACCTATCATGAGGAAACGATATGCCAAGTTTGAAATCATTAGCATTCAGCGTTTAGAAAAAAAAGTCCGGAAAACTGTTCTTTGCGTGACGGACTGACAGACTGACAGACAGACTGACGGACGGACGGACGGCGTGCAAACCTATAGTCCCCTCCGGTGTACACCGGTAGGGGACGAATAACATTCAACGGTAAAGTGTGAGATATGGTTTTCCCCTCCAAATGTACAACCACCGAGCCCTCATTTGACAGGTATACTTTACTTTGGTTGTATGTAATTTAATTGTCAATATTTGTCAAATTTGCTGTCAAACAAGTCGTATCATTTCAATTATGTTTTTTAAAACAAATGAGTTTTGGAAACTTATCCCATTCACCAATTTTGCACATCTACATCAATCCCATTGAGCAAAACACTTGGAAAGGTACGAAACAAAGAAAACGTAATCTTGGACAACATCTATCTATAATTCCAGTAATCTCTGTACGTTTGTACGTTTGTACGTCTGTACGTCTGTACGTCTGTACGTCTGTTTGTCTGTGACCGCTGTTTCTCGACAACCACGGGTCCGATATACTTTTAACTTGCCAGGTATATTGCTGGGGACCCGAGGATGTGCCTTTTCAAGGTTTCATATTAATCGGACAATTACTTACCGAGCTATGTCCAAAAAACGATTCAACCAATCAGAGAGCAGCGAACTATCGCGTGTGCCGAACGTGGCGGACACACTCTGCCTCGGATGGCACATTTGAGAGCGTATTCATTTATTTCACGTTTGCAAACTATGTTGGCGTTAAACTATGTTTTAAAACTAATAAAAACGAATTTGCGATTCATTCGCTTTCCTGCGCGTTTGTGCACGCGATGGCGATTTCTTTACCAAACTCCGGAAGCCGTTCGCTTTGGACCAAACCATTTCATGTAAATAGAGGGGGGGGATTGTCACTGTACTCGCAAGCCGTTCGCTTTGGACCAAACCATTTCATGTAAATAGAGGGGGGGGATATAATTTTAGATATAGATATAGTACGGGCAATGCCCTAGTATCCTAAATCACAGCTATCGTGCTGTCCACCTTCATTATTAGAAGTCACATGTTATATAGATACCACAGCAATAGACACAGGCCAAAAAATAATAAATAAATAAAATGAGCACAGAAAGATACAAAGTACACTGCCCCTGCACGTGCCAGATAAATAAATATCCTCCAGCGCGGCATTGCCGGGGTGCCTTAGACGCCCGGCGATACTGCCGTGCAGCTCATGGAGACTATCGGGAGGGAGAGGTGTTCAATAAATTGATTGATTAATTGCATAGTTAAAATCAACAAGCGTTACGCCTAGGTCCCCCGTCGGTGAAGTGATGAGTTGACAAAGTGGAAGACGCAAGGCGGCCATCTTGGATTTTGACGTGGCGACCCAATTTTCAATGGCGTTCTTCCTTATGCCTAGATACACTCACACACCAGATTAGAAGTTCGTACTTTGCTTATTTTTCAAGATATTTCGCTCACAAGGTTCAGACATTTACTTTTCAAGATATCGCGCTCACAAGGTTTAGATATGGTAACAGCCATCATGGATTTTGAAGTGGCGACCTCATTTTCAATAGGGTTCTTCCATATGCCTAGTTGCACCCACACACCAAATTAGAATTCGGTCCTTCGCTTAAGCACGCACACACACACACACATACACACACACACACACACACACGCGCACACACGGACGGAGGGGAAAACCATAGTCCCCCTTTCACTCCGCGGTGCGACGGGGGACAATAATGATCATAAAATATTTTCCTAATCAATTGGCTAATAGTAGAGTCCCTGTATATAGAGAGTTGTGTCAACGCAAATTTGGACGCCATTTTGTGTCTAAGTGTGTCGGATTAGATATACATGTACATTCGCGATATGGGGTGATATATTCTAAACCTGCTAAAAAAAAATTTACTACACATATTTAGTCTTATTATTACATACAGGTGATATTTGTTTTGTCAAAAACTCAGCTATTGCCGTGAAAAAGAGCTGTGTGGTGATATTAAAAGTGGTATGGCAATGCATATTACAAGCCAACACTGCATATAAGAGCTAACATTATAAGTAAGACAAACCAATGCTGTCGTTCTCTGAATTTTAATAACTTTTAGAAAGGAGTGTGAGCATATCCAATATTTTTTAAAGGGTGCCGAGAGCAATTCCGGTGTAGGACTTCCAGCCGACATATAGTCTAACACACTTAAAACAAATTCTGTACGTGGTATTGCCATATTTCTATAGTGTACAACTTTAGTTTTATCGACATTTATATTCAATTTCCATTGTAATGATTTAACAAGCTGCAAGTCAGCTTCTGTCTCTGACATAAGGAAAACGTCATCGGCATCTAGTAAGATTGAAACGTTCATTTATTACTACACCCTTGCCCAGAACTCTGATGGATATTGCCTGATCGATTAATATGTTTCATAGCTGGCGACTTAATTAACACTTAATTTTCGACTGCGCCAAGCCGTAATTAAACAGAGAAAAAACTTTTAAAAATACCTGCAGTGTGCACGGTTCGTCTAGTCGAACAGATATGGAAAAGCACAGATAAGACGTCGTATTCACCATAACTTGTTTAATTTCACCAGGAACACGATGAGGCCAACACAGTAAACATTCAGTACAAAACTTGGTTCATACATTCAGTACAGAACATGATTCATACATTCAGACCGTAAGAAAACTCTGCCCGTAATACAACACTCTGACCAGACCAACACTTCATCCCACTACGTTCACTCCTCACAAGTGAAACTCATCACTACTCCGTTCACTCCTCACAAGTGAGACACCATCACTACTCCGTTCACTCCTCACAAGTGAGACATCACTACTCCGTTCACTCCTCACAAGTGAAACTCATCACTACTCTGTTCACTCCTCACAAGTGAGACACCATCACTACTCCGTTCACTCCTCACAAGTGAGACTCATCACTACTCTGTTCACTCCTCACAAGTGAGACACCATCACTACTCCGTTCACTCCTCACAAGTGAGACTCATCACTACTCTGTTCACTCCTCACAAGTGAGACACCATCACTACTCCGTTCACTCCTCACAAGTGAGACTCATCACTACTCTGTTCACTCCTCACAAGTGAGACACCATCACTACTCCGTTCACTCCTCACAAGTGACAAGTCACAAGTCACAAGAATCACAAGCGGTCCGCTAGGACTACCCGAAAAAAATTGAGCAGGGTTCTTCCCACGGAAATGCATTTTTGGTCAGCTCCTTGAAGATTATAAACAAACACAAATCACTTCCCTTTAAAAGGGTTTTCAACGGACAGACCACCAAAAAAAAACCGAGCAGATAGAATTGCTTTTGAACATCGATCATCAAGCGGCGTGGGCCTACCTGGCAGAGTCTCGAGGAGTCGATCGCTTTCCAGCTCTTTCGTCTGACTTTCGTTTCCCAAATTTGTCTTCTGACTTTATCACTTGGAAATCTATACATCTTATATTTCCCAGATTGGTTTGAACAACCAAAAGCAGAACAACCAGTCATTTTGTTTGGCAATAAACAACATTCCCGTACCAAGCTGACGTTCATGCACGGTGAAGTTAGACACAAAATGGCGCCACGAAATCACGTGACCAGAAATCTCGGGTCAGCGCATGGCGCAACTCTCTTTATACAGGGACTCTAGCTAATAGCATACCGAAACCACCAGTGCTTCATCCGAAGCTGTAACTTTTTGAAAATAAATTAAATGAGTCATTAAACAAAAAAAAAATTAACTGATTAATCAATAAATAATTAATCGATCAAATAATTAATCAAGAAATCAAAAATATCCTTTGGAGCCACATCACTTGGTCACTGTCATGTCTAAATATCAGCTTCCGAGCTCAAAAGGTGCCTGAGATATTGCCCAGATGAGAAAGAAAATAAAAAAAAAATAATCATAAAAAAATTAATAACTAATCAATTGGCTAATAGAACACATAAACCACCACCATTTCATCCGAATCCAACTTAAAAAAAAGTAATTTATTTCGTCATTAACTGAATAATTAAATAATTCTTCGATTATTTGATTAATCAAGAAATCAAAAATAGTCCTTGCAGCCAAATCACTTGGTCAGTCATGGCCAAACATCAGCTTCCTAGCTCAAAAGGTGCCTGAGATAATGGCCAGAAGAGAAAGGAAATGTGTAAGTACTTAATTGATCGATAATAATGAAATAACTAATAAAGTAATTGATAAATCAAAAAACAAAAAATAACGTTTTTGACAAAGCACTTCCTCACAATTGTGCCGAAATTTCAGCTTCCTGGCTCAAAGCATGGCTGAGATATCGCCCGGACAAACAAACAAACAAGCAAGCAAGCAAACAAACAAGCAAGCAAGCAAGCAAGCAAACAAACAAGCAGGCAAGCAAACAAACAAGCAAGCAAGCAAGCAAGCAAACAAACAAGCAAGCAAGCAAACAAACAAACAAGCAAGCAAGCAAACAAACAAACAAACAAGCAAGCAAGCAAGCAAACAAACAAACAAGCAAGCAAACAAACAAACAAGCAAGCAAGCAAACAAACAAACAAGCAAGCAAGCAAACAAACAAACACACAAGCAAGCAAACAAACAAACAAGCAAGCAAGCAAGCAAACAAACAAAGAAACAAACAAGCAAGCAAGCAAACAAACAAGCAAGCAAGCAAGCAAACAAACAAACAAGCAAGCAAGCAAACAAACAAACAAACAAGCAAGCAAGCAAACAAACAAGCAAGCAAGCAAGCAAGCAAACAAACAAGCAAGCAAGCAAACAAACAATCAAACAAGCAAGCAAACAAACAAAGAAACAAGCAAACAAACAAACAAGCAAGCAAGCAAACAAAGAAACAAGCAAACAAACAAACAAGCAAGCAAACAAACAAACAAGCAAGCAAACAAACAAGCAAGCAAGCAAACAAACAAACAAACAAGCAAGCAAGCAAACAAACAAGCAAGCAAGCAAGCAAGCAAACAAACAAACAAGCAAGCAAGCAAACAAGCAAACAAACAAGCAAACAAGCAAACAAACAAGCAAGCAAGCAAACAAACAAACACACAAGCAGCCAAACAAACAAACAAGCAAACAAACAAACAAGCAAGCAAGCAAACAAACAAACAAGCAAGCAAACAAACAAACAAGCAAGCAAGCAAACAAACAAACAAACAAACAAGCAAACAAACAAACAAACAAGCAAGCAAACAAGCAAACAAACAAGCAAACAAGCAAACAAACAAGCAAGCAAGCAAACAAACAAACACACAAGCAGCCAAACAAACAAACAAACAAGCAAGCAAACAAACAAACAAACAAACAAACAAGCAAGCAAACAAACAAGCAAGCAAGCAAACAAACAAACAAACAAACAAGCAAGCAAGCAAACAAACAAGCAAGCAAGAAACCAAAGTGAAAACCGAGTACTCCCTTTCAGCGCGCGTCATTGCCGAGCCCCCTTCGGTGCCCGGCAATTATGTCATGCAGCGCCTGGAGATGGCATAGGAAAGGAGCTGTGTGGAACAAGACTGAAAGTCTAAGTGTCGTAGCCGAGCTTGTTTGATACTTAGTTGAGGATAGTATGACCTGAGTGGAGATACCTGTTAGCATATAATATAAGTATTAATTTTTTTTTGAAGTACTCCAAGTCTCTAAGCTGTTTGTCGCCATGGAAGTGAAGAGATTGCATCGAGACACTGGTTTATTCTAAATCTAAATGTTTCGAGCCAACAATGAACGAACCATACACCACTTCAATCCAGTGACCTTAGTCATGACAAAGGGATTGCAGTGTTACGATTAAATTTACTATATTATTATTAACAATGTTAGTATCACGAAAACAATACTACAGTATTAGGAAATCTGGGCTAATTTGTCTAAAGCGGCCTGAAGGCATGGTCTAACGCTGATACGTCATGTGTCGCTGATACGTCATGTGTCGCTGATACGTCATGTGTCGTTGTTGGAAGACCCGTAACGCCGATGCTTTCGATATTTGTTGGTCATTTTAACAATCGTCGTTTGCGTTTCACAATGAAAAACGTGAAGGTAGAGCATGGTGATTGTGATACATGGCAGGTTAAAGGATATGTTCGGCCTTGACGGCATAGAAATCGAAAGGGCAGTGTGTGGAGTCAGCCATCGCACGCCGTAATGACAGATGTAATCACGTCACATCACCCGTCATGTGACCAGATACTCAGGTCTGATTGGTGTACATTTGAGAGGGACACACACATCCATGCAGACAGACAAACACTGTTCTTTCTAGATGGCTTTGCACGACGGACTACACTGTTTAAAATAAATAAATAAACCAAATTGCATTCACACTCAAGTTGAACATAGAGAAAAAGAAAGCAAATAGGTAAATAAACAACAAACTCGATTAAATGCACGATAATGTACAGTACCTGTAATGAGTATTTTACAGTACAGTAGCTTGTATATTCATATTGAATGGGGCAGATATATCCATAAAGACGTTTGTTGTATTTGGGTGAGCCAAATACAGATAATAAGCAGGTTGCAAAGGTTTAAACATGATGCTCTCATTACCACGGCACACGCGAGCAGACCACATGGCACATGTGAAGCAACATGGGTCCACACTGCACATGTGAAGCAACATGGGTCCACACTGCACATTCGAAGCAACATGGGCCCACACTGCACATGTGAAGCAACATGGGCCCATACTGCACATGTGAAGCAACATGGGCCCACACTGCACATGTGAAGCAACATAGGTCCACGCTGCACATGGGAAGCAACATGGGTCCACACTGCACATGTGAAGCAACGTGGGCCCACACTGCACATGTGAAGCAACATGGGCCCATACTGCACATGTGAAGCAACGTGGGCCCACACTGCACATGTGAAGCAACGTGGGCCCACACTGCACATGTGAAGCAACGTGGGCCCACACTGCACATTCGAAGCAACATGGATCCACACGGCACATGTGAAG
This sequence comes from Myxine glutinosa, assembly GCF_964187855.1. Classification (NCBI taxonomy): domain Eukaryota; kingdom Metazoa; phylum Chordata; class Myxini; order Myxiniformes; family Myxinidae; genus Myxine; species Myxine glutinosa. The sequence continues at coordinate 60,238,695 of NC_136266.1, read as the reverse complement.
CAACACGGGTCCACACTGCACATTCAAAGCAACATGGGTCCACACTGCACATGTGAAGCAACACGGGTCCACACTGCACGTGTGAATCAACATGGGCCCACACTGCACATGCGAGAAAATGACCTGTTTACACATTACATGTGAATACACCACAGGTATACATGTTACAGGCGGTCCGACGAATTACCCAAATGGACCCAAACATAAGTGAATTTACCCAAATGAAAGCACAATGTACCCAAATGTAAGTCGTACTACGTAAAGGAAGGTTATTTTATGCAGTAAAACGTTACGGTGTGCTTCTTCACGTCCAAGAAAACGAATGCCAACATAATTTTACAAATTTTACCGGCCCGATCGGTGGCAGCCATTTTAGGCCAGGGGGACATCACTCGGTTTTGGTCAAGGGGACATAATTCCGACGAATTACCCAAATGTAAGTGAATTTACCCAAATGAAAGCACAATGTACCCAAATGTAACAATGCGAACAGAATTAGGGTTAGGGTTAGGGTTAGGGTTAGGGTTAGGGTTCGTTTTCTTGGATGTCAAGAAGCACACTAACGTTTTACTGCATAAAATAACCTTCCTTTACGTAGTACGACTTACATTTGGGTACATTGTGCTTTCATTTGGGTAATTCGTCGGACCCTGTTACAGGTGAAGGAAATATAGGTTTGTGGTGGTGTACTGTAAAGGCGAAAGTTGAACAACAGTTCATTCAAACAATATTAAACCTTGATCAATTATTCTGGGTCAATGTTGAGCACAAACAGGGTATAAATAACCTCAATCTCAAAGTTAACAATAAAGGAATCAAATTTTTCAACAAACCTCGATAAGCGACGAGCCTTCTAGTCCAGGGGCCAATACAGATTTTGGTACCACCCAAGGTCAGCAAACAATTTTGGTATTTTTGTCTTTCTACATGTCTCTAGTTTATATTTTGGTATGATAACCCTGCCTACCTGGTAGCTTAATGATAGTTATCACTCTGTGAACAACCCCACCCCCATGTAATCTGGAAGTTGAATTAGCGGGGAGAGGGGTAGCATTTTTGCTTATAACTTCAGTTCTACTGAACATACTTTAACAAATCATAATTCATTGTGAAGCTACATCATATATCTACACAACTGTATTATATTTTCATCTTTAGTTATCAGGTGACTTCCTCAGAGGTCAAAAGGTCATGTTTCAATTGCAAAATCGAAAATTAAGTATTTTTATTTTCAGCTGATCTGATTTCTATTTCGTGATATGTAGATGCTGAAATGATTTCATAATGTATAAATAGGACATTGTAGATGATTTAAAATAACATATCATTCACAAAACTTCAACAATTAACCCTATGTTAACCCTTTTTATGCAAGCATTATTTCTTCGATTTCCGAAAATTTTTGTCATTGTCTGTACAGATGTGAAACCTGCTTTAAATAGAGCATTGTGATACTGAAAGAATATTGTGACTAGTAAATGCTAAATGAAATATGTCTTATGCCTTGCTTTCCTTGCAGAGGTGTGTGTATGTATGCAGTAGATTGGTGAGGAACTAAGATATCTACAATGGATCTAGCAACTTGTGACCAGGATCCGACACCGCAGAAACGTGCAAAAATGAGCTGCATCATTCATTGCACTGACGATGATTCGGAGCTAGCAACGCTGCAAGGTCTTGAATCCTGGAAAACCCTGCTTAGAGCGGCAGAAATAAGAAAACGCACTCCACTCTTGGAGATAGCCAAGGGCCTAGAAGAAAGTGAAGTACCACAGATTCAGTATCATCGCAAATGTCGCAGTGTATTCACTACGAAAAAGCTTCTTGAAGCCATCACAAACCGTGGTATCCAGAACCAAGGTGCTGATGTTAAGGCTAAAGATACTGGTACAAGAAAATCATCGAGAGATGCACCAAGTACTTCAAGAGTATACTGTTACAGACGCGGTTGTGGATGTTGGTTTACCGAGCGGTTTGGTATGACCGCGTCTGCACAGTTTACCCGATTATACTCGAACGTTGGCCGAGTCGCGCTATGCTAAATCAATTGAGGAAAGGACACAACGGCTGGGTTAAAATGACACGACACCAGGGGTACAGTTCTCAAGACCTCCGGAGGAGGTTATAATAGTTCGGAACGTTAGATTACAAGGACAAGAGAGACAGCATAGGAAGATAGGCACTTAATCACGGTCTTATAGTAACCCCGACAGACGACAGATAAACAGGACAAGACTGACTCACACGGGGATTGATGGCAAGGAAGAGCAGGTAGTCGAGGCTCAAGGTGCACTCTTGGCTCAGGGACAGAATCGACCCGGTCCGGTCCAGAGATGCGGGAGGTCTCGTCGCGCTGGAGGTGGCGTCTGTTTCTCCTTCGTGGCTGAGGCGCATCTGACGTCACGTCCGGTAAGTGGCTGCGTATATCCGGCGGGGAGTGACACGCCCTCGGCTCGTTAGCTCCGCCCCAGATGGAACGTTCCTTCTTATTGGGTGCGGGGGTTACCGGGCTCCGCCCTTGACGAGGAGCTGACAGCCAGCCCCTTCGTGGTAACCCCGTGGGCGCACATGGCAATGGCGGCTAACCAAGCCGGTGTGAGGACGCACACTCCCCGCACCGCGGCCGCGCCGCCCCCGCTGTGGTTGTAGTTGTTGTTGTTGTTATTGTTTCATGAGGAAGATGGGAGGAGGTATGGGGAGGTCCTAAACTCACTACTGGTGCCATACAATCACATTCTGGTGCAACGAAGAGTCAGAATTAATGGAAACGAGTCCTTAACTGACATAGACTAAGAATAACTAGCAAGATGTCCGAAAGTTGTCTACGTGAGATGCGGTGGACCTGGGCACGACATTTAATGGGGGAAGAAGGGGAAGGTCGGTTCTACAGAGTGTTGTTTACAGACAATGGGACTAGGGAATGGGGGATTGGGGATAGTTGGGGAGTATTGGGGAAATAGGGGAATATTTACAAGCGGATATGGAGGCCAAATCCCATATCCGCAACATTGCACCCTTCTCTACCCTTGGGGCGTCCCGACCCGATAAATTTTTACCTATTTTAGTGTGGCACTCAGATGTAGTTCCCTCTACTATTAACTCTACCCTGAGTGCGACAGTTTTACAGATATTCACAAATGAGTAAATATGTCCCCCTGCGACGTTGCACCCTTCTCCTCACAGAGACACACCCACAGGATAACCGAATCGCGGAAAGAATTCGCAAACTAAACATACAGCCGGTAGGGAGCATTATTTACAAGACTACGCTGATATTTACACTACGATCCAGGACCTGTTTTTGGAGGAACACATGCAGATGTTATGCATAGAGAGAGCACGCATGCCAGCATCGATACACCAACCCACGAGTGCTCTGTGGCCTTACGGCCTTTAATAATGTGCAGAGCACCCCTTCCAAGCACCAAAAGCACCACCCCATCATGTACAGTCAGCACCATCCGGTGCACCAATAAAGTGTCTATAAATCACCGGTGGTGTCGCAGCCGGCCGATGTTCTGCCGCTGGTCTTGCCTTCGTGTGGTGCACTTGGCCTTCTTGCTTCTTTCAAAAATAAAGAAAGGCGCCAACCGCGTCCATTTCTAAATTGTGGCCGTCAGGGGGCCAACTATTAGTGGTTCACCTGTATGGCATAGGTGCCACGTTGACCCATAGGTCCATCCACGGGTGGTGCTTGGCCGCAAAAGAACTGCGGTCCATTGTGGGTGGCCACAAACATTGCGGTCCATATGGTGTATCGATCCAGGCAGCAAGCAGCGAAAGTACAGGCCCACAACTGCGGAGCCAGCACCTCTCTCTCCTCTCTCTCTGCCCCAAAGCCAGATCCTCGGAGGTGGGAGACAAAAGAAGAAGACAAGTGAGTAAGGTGGTAATGGCGCAAAAGTGCACGCAATGTAAGGTAATGCACACTGGGGGCACATGGGAACCAGGTGAGACAGGTACGTTCCTACCGTACGCCCCCCCCCCCCCCCCACCAGGTAACCTACCTTGCCCCTCCCTTACCCCTTACTGTCTCCACAAAACACAACACTACCCATAAACATCTACTTAACAAATCAACAAACGTCCCTACTGTCTTCCCCGTTCCTCCCATAAACCAAATTCGTCTTCTCTCCCTCCTAACCAATCAAATTTGCCATTTTCAACTTTCATCAAAATTTGCCATCTCCAACTCAACATCATAATTTGTCATCACCAATTCATCATCAGTCCCTCCTAAGGAGGGAGAGATGGAATCACCCCAATGTCTCATCCACGTCGTGATGCGTCTCACCAATCCTCACAGCAATTCTCATTTCCTGCACATAGAACAAAGAAAACACAGGTGTGGAGTCATCATCATCACAGGTAAGTGGCTGCGTATGGTGCGACAGGTTCATCAATCCTAACTATTTCCTAAATGACTTTAACAACTTTACATTACCCGGGGTCTTTCCCTGCCAATCCATTGGCCAACTTACACTATGGGTTCTAAAAAACCAATTCCCATTGAACAAACTGTGGTGCTTTTCAATTTGGGGTCTCACTCCCCCGATTCATCTCCCGGTGCCCTCGCACAATTTCTGGGCCGCGACGTGTAGCTCTCCTAGCCGGTCTACCCACCTGCACACCTCCACCACTGCAGTTGCCTCCGAGCTTACCTGCTCCTTACCCTAACCTAACTACCTGGGGAAGGCCCTCTGGTGCTCTCCCCACTCGGTGCCCTCTCTGGCACTGGGCTGCCCGATCCACACCCGGGATCCTCAGGCACCCACTCACAACTACCGGCTCCCAGAGCCCACCTGCGGCCTCACCTGGCCGACATCCTCACAGTGGTGGAGTGCCCAACCAACTACACACACTAACGGGCTACACGCCCAGCCATTTCCACAACACTAATGCACCCATTCACAATACCATTCTGCAACCGCACCACAAATGCCAATATCCAACCACAATTTACCTATACCCTCTACCTAACACTTACACTACCCGCCCCGGGTACTCGTGAAAGGGGTCCACTCTTCCCCCATCCACACCTTCGCACCATGCACACCACTCCGTACCACTTACTCCAACTCTCTCCACACCACCTTTACTTGCACACCTGTGCTCTCACACCTGGTGCCACCTGCACCCTTCTCTCCCCAAGCGCATTCGCGCTGATCCACAACACTCACTACTCACACACTGCTCCACACACCTGTCCAGTTGCACACCTGTGCAATCACACCTGTTCAATTCTCAACCACACGGCATCATCTCAGCTAACTACTCCCTTCTGAAACTTGCGCTTCCCAGTCGTCCCTTTAAACTATTGCGCTCCCTCGTCATTATAATCCACACTAATCTACCTGCGTCCCCACTACAGGTATCAGTCACTAACTAAACTTAACGTCACCTAATGTCATCTTCGCTAGATCCCTATCAATATCCTAACCCACCCGGGCTAGTTTTCACTGCCATACACCCCATAAACTATAGCGCATTTGCCCCACCATGGGAAGGGTGGCAGGGATGCCACCCTTACCCACCGGGCCCATCGCTCACTACCAATTTTGCACATCAAATTTCAACAAATCAAAAATTTGCCAATCATCTGCCAATCACTGTACCATTACCAATCATCACTCTGCCAATCCTTTGCCAATCATCAAATTTTGTTTCTTTTCTAATTTCGGGGCCAAAACACTAACCTCATCACCCGTCTACTCACTAATGCCTCTCGGTGCGCCAATTCCTGTCCAAAGCCCGGCTTTGTAAAGCCAAGCCATGAATGCGGGTTGTGTTGTGCCAGCGGCTGGACGCGTCCGGCACTCGGTGCAGGGATGGGGGCTTACCCGGGCCGAGATCCCACGCACCACCCCAGCGTGGAGCCATCCCATGGCCCGATCTCGACCTGCCGGAATGCCTCAACAAAAAGTGGTCGCCATGACGACCCTTTCTATCGGGCTGCCCGCTCCGCCTAGTGGAGCACGGACGCGGCCGTTCAAAGCGAGGCCCAGCACGCACTGAGGGCCCGATTCGGCTAAAAGTCGCTCTAACCTCTAAACCGGTTACCGTCGATGCTTCACCTGGACGCTTACACCCCGCAGCCCGTTCCTTGCTCACACATCCAGCCGTTTCCATGCTCCTCGTACCTTTCCTTACACACCCAGGTACACCCATTCCACTCACAGCCTTGGTCACACACCTGACCACCGAACACTTTGGCACACATTCGTTGGTCGCACACCTCACCAACACACCTCTTCACGCCCCCTCCTCTGTCACCTCCTCTGTGACAATCACAGGTGTGCTCTCATTCGCACACCCAACCACGTGCCTCACCACCAACTCCAGCGTGCATTCCCACTCACGCTCTACCATTCCAGGTGTGCATCCTTCCATCCCAGGTGTACATCCTCACTCACCTGTCACAACCAACTCACTCTCCTTGTCACTCTCACTACTCTCACCTCCATTCTTGACAGCGCACTCACCCTTACTCTTGACAGCGCACTCTTTCCTCATGCACCTGTCCGTCACACACCTTTCTCGCGCACACTCTCCCGTTACACCCTCTGTAACACTCACCACAGGTGTGCATTCTTCCTTGCCTTTGACAGCGCACTCTTTCCCCATGCACCCGTCCGTCACACACCTTTCTCGCGCACACTCTTGCGCACACTCTCCCGTCACGCCCTCTGTAACACTTACCACACCGCGCTTCCATGTGCTCCCTCGCACACGCGCTACGACCGACTCATTCTCGCCAGCACCCTCACTCCTTGGCACGCACTTTTTCCTCACACACCCCAGAGTCGGACTTTCTCGCACACCTCCTTTTTCGCACACCAGACCTGTCGCACACTTCACCAACGGCCTCTCACGAACACCCGGGTCCATCTCGACCCCCAAGCTTCTTAAATCCCCTGGCGCATCATACGCACGACCATATTGGTCACCACTTACACCGGGTCCTCTTCCTCTTCGCTTCTCCTCCATCACCTGCGAATCCCTCATCCGGTTAATGAGCACATCATCACGATCCGAACACAGACTTCGGACCAATTCTTTTATCTCCTCTTTTATCTCTTTCTTACCCCCTCTCCGTCGCTTCTTAATTTCGCTCACCCCTTCTTCCACTTCTTCTAATTTCTGCTTCACCTCCTTTATTCCCCGGTACGTCTCCTCAAGCTCGTCCTCCCAGGCTACCTTGACCGTTTCCATGTGCGTCCTCACCTGCCGGTCCTTCGTCTCCATTACCTCTATCACCTCGTCCAACCTCGTTGTCAGTCCCTCACGTACCATCTGACATTCCCTCTTTGTCGCGATCAAGTCATCTTTTAGTTCTTTCTGTGTCGCTTTTAACCCTCCTAATACCGCAGTGTTCCTTTGAACCTGCTCCGTTAGTCCTTTTTGTCCCTCCGTCAGCTGTTCCACCTCCTGCGTCAGGTCCTCTATGCCCCCTTGTAACTTTACAGTCCCCTTTCTCACCTCCTTCTCCATGTGCTCCTTACAGTGCCTCACCTCCTCGCGCACTCCTCCGACCTCCTCACTCACACCTCTTCTGATCTCTTCTCCCATCACTTGCATCTCCTGGCCAGATGCCACCCTCATCTGCTCCATTTCCTCCCTGTGAGCATCCAGTTTGGTTTCTACCCCCATTCTGACCCCCTCTATCTGCTGCCCCATTTGTTTAACTTCCCTTTCCGCTTGGTCCCTCATGTCCCTCAATTTGCCTTCCATGGTGTTTTCTAACCCCTCTAACCCTTTTTGCATCCCTTCCATTTGATTCTCTTGAGCGGCCATTCTGTTTTCTACCCCCATTAACCCCTCCTGTATTTCCACTAATCTATTGTCTAATTTCCCAAATTTCTCGTCTAATCCCTTAAAATTATTGTCGAACCCCTCAAATTTCTTGTCTAACCCCTCACCGGTACCCCTCGCTTCGTCCCTCATTACCCCCATTTGGCCCTCCAATCGCTCACCCATTTGTTCCATAAGGGCCCTCATTTGCAGGAGGAAAAGGTTCGAATCCACCAGCGGCGCTACCACGGTCGCGGGCGTGGTCGCCGTGGCCATGTGCGAGGCGCCATTTCGTGCGTCTGCTACCCTCACTGCTTCGCTCCCCTCTTGTCCCTCATTTTGGTCCTGGATCGACCCTGCCTCTCCCTACTACCGGAACCCAGCCATCTTGGTCTGCCATAGCGCGACTTTCAAAATTCGGGTTTTTATTTTCGTAAAACAAAATCAAATTTCGCTGTTATAATTTCGAGCGCGTGAAACGCGCTCCGGATCGAATTCCACTTCCCGACACCAAAATGTTACCCTAATGGTACAATTGGTGTTCCAAAATTTGGGCCTAACTGAATTTAGTCCGAGGTCCGAATCCAACTCCTCGACACCAAATGTTACAGACGCGGTTGTGGATGTTGGTTTACCGAGCGGTTTGGTATGACCGCGTCTGTACAGTTTACCCGATTATACTCGAACGTTGGCTGAGTCGCGCTATGCTAAATCAATTGAGGAAAGGACACAACGGCTGGGTTAAAATGACACGACACCAGGGGTACAGTTCTCAAGACCTCCGGAGGAGGTTATAATAGTTCGGAACGTTAGATTACAAGGACAAGAGAGACAGCATAGGAAGATAGGCACTTAATCACGGTCTTATAGTAACCCCGACAGACGACAGATAAACAGGACAAGACTGACTCACACGGGGATTGATGGCAAGGAAGAGCAGGTAGTCGAGGCTCAAGGTGCACTCTTGGCTCAGGGACAGAATCGACCCGGTCCGGTCCAGAGATGCGGGAGGTCTCGTCGCGCTGGAGGTGGCGTCTGTTTCTCCTTCGTGGCTGAGGCGCATCTGACGTCACGTCCGGTAAGTGGCTGCGTATATCCGGCGGGGAGTGACACGCCCTCGGCTCGTTAGCTCCGCCCCAGATGGAATCGGCCCGTTCCTTCTTATTGGGTGCGGGGGTTACCGGGCTCCGCCCTTGACGAGGAGCTGACAGCCAGCCCCTTCGTGGTAACCCCGTGGGCGCACATGGCAATGGCGGCTAACCAAGCCGGTGTGAGGACGCACACTCCCCGCACCGCGGCCGCGCCACCCCCGCTGTGGTTGTAGTTGTTGTTGTTGTTATTGTTTCATGAGGAAGATGGGAGGAGGTATGGGGAGGTGCTAAACTCACTACTGGTGCCATACAATCACATTCTGGTGCAACGAAGAGTCAGAATTAATGGAAACGAGTCCTTAACTGACATAGACTAAGAATAACTAGCAAGATGTCCGAAAGTTGTCTACGTGAGATGCGGTGGACCTGGGCACGACATTTAATGGGGGAAGAAGGGGAAGGTCGGTTCTACAGAGTGTTGTTTACAGACAATGGGACTAGGGAATGGGGGATTGGGGATAGTTGGGGAGTATTGGGGAAATAGGGGAATATTTACAAGCGGATATGGAGGCCAAATCCCATATCCGCAACAATACGAAAGGCTTTGTATCTTCTGTAACAGCTCAAGCAAATACCTGCCAGGAACACGTACACGAGAACGCCTCACACAGTGTTTGGAGCTACGAACTGATGCCAAAGTTCGTGAAGCAGCTACTAGGAAATTTGATGAAAAAGTTCTTGCAGCAGTGAGTCGAGACCTTGTTGCAGCAGAAGGACAATACCACAACTCTTGCTATAGATTGTACACAAAAGAAGAGACTACAGCCACATTTAGGATGAGTGAAGACCTTGAAGAACAAGAGTATGAGAAAGCGGTGGAACAAGCATATGAGCAGCTCATCGTGTACATCAGGAATGACCTTTGGCCACATCCTGATGTTTTTCCATTGACGGACCTCACATCAAAGCTTGAAGAATCCCTGAAATCTCTTGGCATTGCACAAATTAAGCCATCGACCAAAAAACACATCCGCCGAAAGTTGGAGTACTTTCACTGGATCACTCCACTTTGTCTCTGATGAGAAGGGTAAGGTTCTTGTCTATCCAGACAGTATATCAATTGGAGCTCTTGTCAAACAAGCCCACAAGTTAAAACAGGATCTCCAGACAGCAAGAGCTGTCACAGAAGAGGATGTCATCACAAAAGCGGCCATGGTGTTCAGAAACAGCATCAAGAAGCAAGATGCACCCCAAACATGGCCACCTGACACAGAAAATGCATTATTCCTGAACCAGTTACTACATTCCTGGAGACACTGCTGACTGGCGAGAATAATTGTGATAATCTATCACCAAGAGTCCAACGCCTGGTAACTTCATTTGGCAGTGATCTGGTATTTGCTGTCACAAATGGCAGGACAAAGCCGCCTAAGCATGTTCTTCTCCCTTTTGCCATTAAGTCTTTGACAGGAAACAAGGAACTGATACAGATCATGAATAGACTTGGCCACAGTGTGTCTTACTCGCACCTGGAGGAGGTTGACACAGCATTGTGTCTTCAGAAGCTAGAACTTGCAGATGAAAATACAATTCTTCCAAATGCTCATCCCCATGTTTTTAAAACTGTTGCATGGGATAACATAGACAGACTTGAAGAGACACTCAGTAGTGGTGGTACATGAGGTCCTCAGGTCCTGGGAGGTCTCTGATGAACTACAGACTTGGCATTTAATATGGAATTTTTTTCTTTTTCTTGACTTGGGTTTACTTTCTTAACTCAGTATATCAATCTGGTGAGTTTCTTTTACACTATGGTGATTTATTTGTTAAAAGAACCATGTCACCGATTGTCTGTAGCAGCAAGAAGTCAACAACAGGATTATATCACAGGTGGCGTGGCAAAATGTATTGTTACATATTTATGTGAATGTATGTGAATTACCATTCAGGTCTTTGCTTATCCGTGTGTAGTATATTAAGTTGTTGTGTAGTTGTTGTGGTTGGAGGGTCAGGAGCCCTTCTGAGGGAGTGGCCGGAAACGGAAGTGACCGGAAACGGAAGAGGAAAAAAAAGACACGAGGAAAAAGGACGAGGATTATTCTTCCTCGCCCCGCTCCGACAAAAGGTGGGATCGACCTTGCGCTGCGTGAAAAAGCGGCGTTCCGAAGCCTGTCTGGCGAGAGGAATTACCGGGGAGTACCTGCCCGGTGGAGACGTCAAGTTGACGTGGGGCCGTGCATCGACCCCGCGTCTGGAATCGTTCGCGGCACCGTCCAAACAGACGCGTGCGGGTCGCACGTTGGGGCCTAACGCGCCTTGCAAGCGGCGTGGGGTTTGGCTTGCTCTACCGTACCCACTCCGCGTGGCCACGAGGGGCTGCAGCCACGGTGCCTGGTACGATACCTGCCCGGTGGAGAAACGTCCACCCGGGGTTCGTTCAACCGCCCGAGTGCGGAGACGCCGACCAGTATCTTGGTCAGGAGGGGCCCAGAGACATTGTGAGGAGCAGAGACCGAAAGGGGGTGTGCGTACTCACCGGGACACACATGTATAAGATGGCCATCTTAATCCTAGGGAATTGATTGTGAATTGGAAATATTGTTGAGGGTTGTGTATTGTTGATTGCTCGGGGAAAATCTCCGTGGTTGTGTCATTGGAATTGTATGGTATCATTACCATTGGAAATATAGCCTTGAACATCAGTTGTCTCCTGGGTGAAAGTCATATGGATTGCGTGGCGAAAGCGCCTATATAGTACAGCTTGCTGGCGGAGTTCCTCTCACGGTCCGGAGGTCACCGAGACCAGGTATTCACCGAGGGGACCACGTAACAGAATTGGGGGCTCGTCCAAATTACGATTTGCGGTTTCGCAATTGGGTCTACGTCCGGGATTTAAAATTGTATAAAATAATAAAATAATAATTTTTTATTAATTAAAATTTATTAATTAATTATTAATTGGTAAATTTTTTTTTGGAGAAATTGGGGTAAAGTCTTGGGTGAAGGTTAACAGGTGTTAACGATAGACACCATGGCGTTTGTGGCACAGAACTTTGGGGTAACCCCGAGTGAGGCACAGTTCCGAGCGTTGCTAAAGTCGGACCTCTTGAAATTGGCCAAACATTTTAACTTGGAGGTCCGAACTAATTTGAGGAAGGCAGAGTTGCAGGCCACGGTGATACAATCTATGGTGGGATTAGGAACATGGGACGAGTTAGCCTGGGAGTGGCTACCCGAAGAACCAGAAGACGTGGAGCTCCGGAAACTGGAGTTGCAATTACGGAGCCAGGAACGGATTAAAGAAGAAGAAAGGAAAGCAGAAAAGGAAAGAGCAGAAGAAGAAAGGAAAGCAGAAAAGGAAAGAGCAGAAGAAGAAAGGAAAGCAGAAGAGAGGAGGGAAGAGAAACAAGTGGAGGAAAGGAGAGTGGAACGAGAACTCCAGGAAAGGTTAAAAGAAGAAGAAAGGAAAGCAGAAGCGAGGAAAGAAGAGAAACAAGCAGAGGAAAGGAGAGTGGAACGAGAACTCCAGGAAAGGTTAGAAGACAAAAAAGCAGAGGAAAGGAGAGTGGAACGAGAACTCCAGGAAAGGTTGGAAGAGAAAACAGCACAAGAAAGAACCGAGGAAAGGAGAATGGAAAGAGAACTCCAGGAAAGAAGAGAAAAGGAACAAGCAGAGGAAAGGAGAGCTGCAAGGGACCTCGAAGCAGAGGAGAGAAAAGCGGAAAGGGAATTAAAGGAACGTGACATGGAGCTTCAGCAAGAAATCAAATTCAAGGAGCTGGAGTTAATGAGAGAACGGGGAGAGGCACCACCCTTGCTGACGGGGTCGACACCTAACCAGAAAACCTGGGATGTGGGCAGACATGTGAGGCTGGTTCCACCGTTCAGTGAAAAAGAAGTCGCGAAATTTTTCCCACACTTTGAGAAAGTGGCTCGACAATTAAACTGGCCGGAGGAGGCCTGGACCATACTCGTGCAAAGTGTGCTGGTGGGGAAAGCTCAGGAAATTTATTCGGCGCTACCAATGGACCAATGTGCAGATTATGAGGTACTGAAGAAGCACATCCTCAAGGCCTATGAGTTGGTTCCGGAAGCTTACAGGCAAAAATTCAGGAATGCCAGGAAGAGGGAGAGTGAGACCCATGTGGAGTTTGCCAGAGTGAAAGAAAACATGTTTGATCGGTGGTGTGAGTCAAAAGGAGTCGGGAAAGACTTCGAAACATTGCGGGACTTGATCCTGGTGGAGGAATTCCAGCAGTGTGTCCACGAGGACATCAAAGTGTACCTGCAGGAAAAGAAAGTACCAAAGTTGTGGGACGCAGCCACCATGGCAGATGATTATGCCTTAACCCACCGAATAGGGGTCCACAAACCTAACTCCTCGCCTAGACTTCAGCAGGGGAGTTATGGAACACCCGGTGCGGAGAACGACCTTACATGGCGGCGGCCTCGAGATGATTATGGGGACAACTATGATACCCCAACGGTTAGAAATCCGAGGGCTACGGGCCCACGACAAACTTATTTTTCGGGGGGCTCAAGGCCGACCCCGAGGTTCTCCCCCGGGCCTACTTGTGCTTTTTGCCATAAAACTGGACACTTGATGTCCCAATGTTACCTCCGAAAAAGGGAGAACCTGGAACGGAATCAGTCTAGTGCGACTCCGAATGCACTGGCAAGTGTGAGAAATCATTCTTGGAGAGCAGAGCTGGGGGAAGATTCCCCTGTCAAAGGTACGGCGTCCCGGGAGAACCTTGTTCAGGAGGGCTACAAACATTTCATTTCAGAGGGGTTCGTGTCGCTGGATGGCGACCCGAGTAACCAGAAGCCAGTTAGGGTATTGAGGGACACAGGAGCCCACCAATCGTTGATGCTGGAGGGCATTTTGCCATTGTCGGAGAAGACGGCAACTGGGGTTAGTGTGCTTTTACAGGGGGTCGGGGGCTATGTTAAAGCTCCGCTTCATGTCATCCAGTTGAGTTCTGAGTTGGTATCCGGGCCGGTCACCGTAGGCTTACAAGCCACCCTTCCTGTGGAGGGAATCTCTTTTATTATCGGGAATGATTTGGCCGGGGGGCGAGTTTCGGGTAATCCAATAATGGTGGACAAGCCCAGTAAGGAAAATAACACCACTCGGTTAGAGATGGAGATTCCGGGTATCTTTCCATCCTGTGCAGTGACTCGGGCTATGGGTAGAAAGCACGCGGAAGAGAAGGAGGAAGAAAGAGAGGGGGAGTTGGAACCCTTAGAGGTACGGGAAGACAACTCGGAAAAGGGAAATAACCAGGGGAGGGATTCCCAGGAATTTCGAGAAATGGTAGCGTCTGGAACGCAAGGGGACGTGGAGTGTCCGTCGGAGACCGCGGAGAACGAAGTGGAGCAAACCGCGCTGGTCCGAAGGAGACTAGTGGAAGAACAACACGAAGACTCGGAGATCCAGAGGTTAATTGAGAAAGCCGTTACGGAAGAAGAGGCTACGAAGATACCTGTGGGGTATTTCATGAAGGGGGAAACCCTAATGAGGAAATGGAGGCCCCCGGAGGTGCCCGCAGACGATGAGTGGAAAGTTCACTATCAGATTGTGGTGCCACCGCTGTACCGGAAGGAGATCTTGAGTTTGGCACATGAGACCCCTTGGGCCGGGCACCTGGGAGTGAACAAGACCTGTGACAGGATATTGGTACATTTTTTCTGGCCGGGGCTGCGACGGGATGTGGCGGAGTTCTGCAAGTCCTGCCATTCTTGTCAGCTGGTGGGAAAGCCGAATCAAAAAATCCCACCCGCCCCGTTAAAGCCAATTCCAGCTTTTGAAGAGCCATTCAGCCGAGTCATTGTGGACTGTGTGGGCCCTTTACCCAAAACCAAAGCCGGACATCTATACTTACTGACCATCATGTGCGCGTCCACCAGGTTCCCCGAGGCAGTGCCTCTGAGGAAAATAACGGCGGCAGTTATTGCAAAGGCCTTGATTAAATTTTTCACTTGGGTTGGTCTACCTAAGATCATTCAATCGGATCAGGGGTCCAATTTCATGTCCACCCTGTTCCAACAAGTGGTACACCTGTTGGGGGTGGAACAAGTAAGATCCAGCGCCTACCATCCCGAGAGCCAAGGGGCCCTGGAAAGGTTTCACCAGACTTTAAAGAATATGATCCGAACGTATTGTTTTGAATGTGCCAAGGATTGGGATGAAGGGATACCCCTATTGTTGTTTGCGGCGAGGGAGTCCGTGCAGGATTCCTTGGGATTCAGTCCGTTTGAACTGGTGTTTGGACACGCAGTGCGGGGACCGTTGAAATTGGTGAAAGAACAGTGGTTACTACAGGAGTCCCGGACACCGATGGTGGAGTATGTGTCCACAGTAAAAAACCGATTGGCAAAGGCGTGTGAGGTGGCACGACGGAACTTGAGAAGGGCCCAGGGGAAAATGAAGGAGAGACATGACAAGACCTCGCAGATAAGGAATTTCAGTCCTCAGGACCGGGTGCTAGTATTGCTGCCCGTTCCAGGTCAGCCCCTCCAGGCTAGATATTTCGGTCCTTATGCAGTGGAGGAGAGGGTGAATGAGACAGACTACGTGGTGACCACTCCCGACCGACGAAAAAAGCGACAGTTGTGTCATGTCAACCGACTGAAGAAATATCATGAGAGGGAACCGGTGGAAGACGTAGTTCCTGTCTCACCGGTCGTACCGGTGACAATGGACGGAAACGCCGGTGTGAAGTTTGATAACTTGGATGACCAGGCCTGCCCCAAATTGACGAACACCGAAGTGTTGAATCATTTGGATGAGAAGTTAGGTCATTTAACAAGGGAACAGCAAGGACAACTGTCCAGCCTAATGTTCGAATTTAAACATTTGTTCACAGATGTACCTGGTCGTACGGACTTAGTATATCATGATATCGAGGTGGGGGCACGGAGGTATATAATATGGAGAGCCAATTGGCCACCTCGCAGCATTAGCCGCCGTGAAGCCACCGGAAATAGTCTGGCGGCCATATTGGGAAGCCGATCGTTTTGTAAACAAAGCCTGTCAAAGCAAAGGCGTGGCGTACTGATGATGCAGCTGGAGCGAATTTTAGGACCGCCGACTATTTAATTAATATAGAATACTAATATTTGAACTGATATTCTGGCTCAGAATCCCGTTCTTTAAGGAAATGGTGTTCATTAAGTTTGAAGTTGATTCTAGACGCATTTTTCCTGGGGAATCCAATGGTTTAGAGCTTGTTTGAAAAAAAAGTGCCCAAAATTACCGCTCGGTGTTCTTTATCGTTCTTCTCATGACCCAATCACCCACTAGTAGGAATAAGAATCCTGACATGTTACACCCCTGTTTAACTCCCGTCTTCACCTTGAACCATTCTGTTGTTTCACCTTGGTCGACGACCGCACATTGAAAGTCTTGGTAAAGGGCTTTTACAAGGTTCACTAATTTTCCAGGTATGCTGTATTTCTTCATTATGACCCAGACTTTCTCTGGGCAAGGAGTCGAAAGCTTTCTAGAAATCTATAAAATTGAGGTACATCGTCGTTTGCCATTCTTTGGCTTGTTCTATAATATTCCTCAATATAAAGATCTGATGTGTTGTCATGTTATATGATGTTACTTAATTCAGTCATTATATTGTAACTAAGATGTGTATGTTTCTATTACCGAGATGTTAGAAACCACGCAGATATAATAATAACCAGAGTTTATTCTACACTGACATGGGTCAGCAACACATCAACAGTGAGTCAGTCACATAAATGACATGAAACGCTGTCATGTAGTTAACCCACAAGCCTCACTGGTGAGCAAACAGGACCAGTTTGCAATATTTTTTCCTGATGCGCTCTTCCTTTATGTCATCATCGAGTGTTCTCACAACATGATGGAAACGTACCTCTCCACTCCACTCCTCTCCACTCCTCTTCTCCTCTCACCCTTCCCACCTCACCCCTCCCACTCTCTCGTCCTCTCCACCTCACCTCACCCTCTCATCCTCTCCACCTCTCACCCTCTCCATCTCACCTCCTCATCCTCTCCACCTCACCTCACCCTCTCAGCCTCTCCACCTCACCCCATCCTCTCTTCCTCTCCACCTCACGCCACCTCTCACCCTCTCCATCTCACCTCCTCATCCTCTCCACCTCACCTCACCCTCTCCACCTCACCCCATCCTCTCATCATCTATACCTCACCCAACCATCTCATCCTCTCCACCTCAC
Organism: Myxine glutinosa; assembly: GCF_964187855.1. Taxonomy (NCBI): domain Eukaryota; kingdom Metazoa; phylum Chordata; class Myxini; order Myxiniformes; family Myxinidae; genus Myxine; species Myxine glutinosa. The sequence goes on along the minus strand of NC_136266.1, from coordinate 60,221,596 downwards.
CCCACTCACCCTCTCTACCTCTCCACCTCACCTCACCTTCTCTTCCTCTCCACTTTACATCACCTTCTCCACCTCTCCACCTCACCTCTCATAACCGTCTCCTCCTCTCATAACCGCCTCCTCTCATAACCCTCTCATAACCCACTCCTCTCATAAACCACTCCTCTCATAACCCACTCCTCTCATAACCCACTCCTCTCATAACCCACTCCTCTCATAACCCTCTCATAACTCAATCATCTCATAATCCACTCCTCTCATAATCCACTCCTCATAACTCACTCCTCACATAACTCACTTCACAAATAAGACTCCTTACAGTCGGTAAGCATCCAAAATGAATCAGCTTCCCAATATGGCCGCCAAGCAACTTCCGCTAGCTTCAGCCGACAGCCGTCATTGGCTCTCCATATTATATACCTCCGTGGGTGGGGGAGGCCACTCCAGTGAAACAACACCCCTATCGGATGAACCCGGTGAAGATGGAGTACCTTCGGAAGGAGATGCAATATATGTTGGACAATGACATCATCGAACCAAGCAACAGTGAATGGAGCTCCCCATGTGTGTTGGTTCCGAAACCCGATGGCAGCTTCCGGTGTTGTACAGATTTAAAACGGGTGAATGCCGTGACCAAGACCGACTCCTATCCGCTCCCGAGGATTGACGACTGTATTGATCGAATAGGCCCAGCTAAATTTGTTACCAAATTTGACTTGCTGAAAGGGTATTGGCAGATCCCTCTTACCGATAGAGCCAAAGAAATCTCAGCTTTGGTCACTCCGAATGGGTTATATCAGTACAAGGTCCTCCCTTTTGGGTTGAAGAACGGGCCGGCTACATTTCAACGACTGATTAATAGGCTCATTGCAGACCTGGAGGGGGTGGAGGCATATCTGGATGATGTAATCATCCACACCATGACCATGGAAGACCACATTAAGCAAATCCATGCATTTTTTCAGACGATGTCCGAGGCAGGTCTGACCATCAACTTAGCCAAGAGTGAATTTGTAAGAGCACAGGTAGTGTTCCTCGGCCATGTAGTAGGGCAGGGTCAAGTACAACCAGTGACCGCCAAGGTAGAAGCTATCGATCGCTTCCAAGTCCCAAAGGGGAAGAAAGAGCTGATGAGATTCTTAGGTATGGCGGGGTGGTACCGGCGGTTCTGTAAGAATTTTTCGGATGTGGTAGCCCCTTTAACGAGTTTGTTGAGAAAGGAGACCCCATTCGTTTGGGATGGCAAATGTCAGGCGGCCTTTGCCCATGTCAAAGCGATACTAATGAGCTCTCCGGTCCTAACCGCTCCGGACTTTCAAGCACCTTTCAAGTTGGCCGTAGATGCAAGTGATGTGGGGGCTGGAGCGGTCTTGTTACAGGAAGATGAGGATGGGGTGGACCACCCCGTGTGCTACTACTCCAAAAAGTTCAATAAACATCAAGCAAATTATGCCACCGTGGAGAAAGAGACCCTGGCTCTCCTGCTAGGGCTTCAACATTATGAGGTGTATTTAGGAATCACGTCCTTTCCCATGAAGGTCTTTACGGATCACAACCCCTTAACCTTCATTCAAAGAATGAAAAATAAAAATCAGAGGTTGATGAGATGGAGTTTGGCTTTGCAGGGGTTCAACTTGGAAATTGAACATGTACGGGGCCGGGACAATGTCGTGGCGGACGCTTTGTCCAGATCGAGTTAATCTGGGGGGGGGGGGGGGTTGAGTTATCTGGTTTGTTTCTCCAAATTGGCCGGCAAAGAAAGTTTTCGCTGGGTTCAAACTTTCTTTCTTGAAGGGGGGGAGTGTTACATATTTATGTGAATGTATGTGAATTACCATTCAGGTCTTTGCTTATCCGTGTGTAGTATATTAAGTTGTTGTGTAGTTGTTGTGGTTGGAGGGTCAGGAGCCCTTCTGAGGGAGTGGCCGGAAACGGAAGTGACCGGAAACGGAAGAGGAAAAAAAAGACACGAGGAAAAATGACGAGGATTATTCTTCCTCGCCCCGCTCCGACAAAAGGTGGGATCGACCTTGCGCTGCGTGAAAAAGCGGCGTTCCGAAGCCTGTCTGGCGAGAGGAATTACCGGGGAGTACCTGCCCGGTGGAGACGTCAAGTTGACGTGGGGCCGTGCATCGACCCCGCGTCTGGAATCGTTCGCGGCACCGTCCAAACAGACGCGTGCGGGTCGCACGTTGGGGCCTAACACGCCTTGCAAGCGGCGTGGGGTTTGGCTTGCTCTACCGTACCCGCTCTGCGTGGCCACGAGGGGCTGCAGCCACGGTACCTGGTACGATACCTGCCCGGTGGAGAAACGTCCACCCGGGGTTCGTTCAACCGCCCGAGTGCGGAGACGCCGACCAGTATCTTGGTCAGGAGGGGCCCAGAGACATTGTGAGGAGCAGAGACCGAAAGGGGGTGTGAGTACTCACCGGGACACACATGTATAAGATGGCCATCTTAATCCTAGGGAATTGATTGTGAATTGGAAATATTGTTGAGGGTTGTGTATTGTTGATTGCTCGGGGAAAATCTCCGTGGTTGTGTCATTGGAATTGTATGGTATCATTACCATTGGAAATATAGCCTTGAACATCAGTTGTCTCCTGGGTGAAAGTCATATGGATTGCGTGGCGAAAGCGCCTATATAGTACAGCTTGCTGGCGGAGTTCCTCTCACGGTCCGGGGGTCACCGAGACCAGGTATTCACCGAGGGGACCACGTAACAGTATGGACAGGTGCATTTGATGATTGGCTTCACAGTCGGGTATACAAGGGTTGTTGCGTTCTGTATTAGTGGAAAACAACTGCTGCACATCTCCAAAAGTTATTGCCGCTTCCTCTGGAGATGGTCCGTCAACTCGATAATGCTGTTTGTCATGGAGTGGTGGCTTTACGAAATTACGGCATGAAACAGCGTGCTATTGCTCGGCAGTATGGCATCACTCAAGGTCAGGTGTTAAAGATCCTGAAACGAAATGCTCAGAGGGGTGTCCCTACTCCAATACCGAGGCTAGGACGTCCCCGCAGAACCACAAGGAGGGATGATCGCCAGCTGCACCGGTTAGTCTGCAATGGCCATACCAAGTCAGCTAATCGGCTTAAGGCTGAGTGGCAGCAACTGACAAATGTGCCTGTATCCAGAAGGCTAGTCAACCAACGACTGGTTCAAGCAGGCTATCGTGCCAGGCATCCCCTGAGAAAGCCATGCCTGACCAGACAACACCGCCAGCGCCGATTGCAGTGGGCCAGAGAGCACCGTCAATGGCAGCCAGGACACTGGAATCACGTGATCTTCAGTGACGAGTCTAGATTTCTGGTCTATCGTCAAGATGGCCGCGTCCGAGTGCGCAGACAAGTGCATGAAGCCTACAACAAAGATTGTATAGTGCCAAGAGTGCAAGCTGGAGGTGGTGGGGTGACCGTTTGGGCTGCTTTTTATGCAGGGGGCAAAACTGACCTGGTTGTTTTGAATGGAAACCTGAACCAGTTCAAGTACAGGGCCATTCTGGAAGAAACATTGCTTCCATTTGCTCGTGCAGCCTTTCGAGGAAACTTTGTCTTCCAAGATAACAATACACAGCCTCATCGTGTTCACATGATCCAACACTTTCTTGCTGACCGTGGTGTAGAGCATATGGAGTGGCCTGCCATGTCCCCGGATATGAATCCGATAGAGAACTTGTGGGCAGAATTAACGCGTCAAATCGACCACTTGGACCAGCAGCCGACCTCTGTGCGTGAATTGCAGCAGGCTATTGTCACTGCATGGCAAGCGATTCCTGTCCAAACCTTGGCAAATCTCGTGAACAGCATGCCTCAACGTGTACGTGCTCTCCTGAATGCTCGCGGGGGTTACACGAAGTACTGAACTGTAATTTTACTGTCCGTAATCCCAGTCGTAATTTAACTTTTGTTTTTGTTCAAAAAAAATTGGCTAATGTGCAAAGCAAAGAGATTCTTCTGGAAAACGTACAGAAGTTTAACACAGTACTGTCCATGAATTGAGTTCGATATCAGTTTACATCACTTTCAAGGATCAATTTATTTGTTTTGAAATGTCAAATGTGGTTTTTGTTTTTTAAAGGTCACATTAACAAAATCTAGAATAATTTCAACATAATTCCAATGAACTTTTGGTTCTAAGACATCTTGAAAAGTAAGTTCACCCCCACAAAAAAATATGCCATATTAAATGCCAAGTCTGTATCTGGAAAGCTTCAAGAAGTAACATGTCGGATGTATTTGCCTTCCACAAACACAACTCAAGTCAACAAGCTTCGCTACCAGCTGTTTTGTGCAAGGCGTGGAGAAGTCGACTCCAGTCAGCTTCCCCCTTGTGAAGATTGTGTCTTCATGCACGCCTTACGAGCAAACTATCAGGCTGCAATCTGGCAGAGGTATTTGGAGTGCAATCCTCGTGTACCCTATCCAATGGCTCATGTATGGAAGATACATGATTGGGATCTGGCCATTGAGTGGATGCGAGGTACACCTGCACCAGAGGCTGTGTTGGACCTGCTATCCTGCTCATGTGTACGATCATGCAAATTACCAATCTGCACATGCCTTGGAAATGGTCTGAAATGCACAGACATGTGTAAGCTGCAAACCTGCAGCAACCAAGCAAATGAACTAGAACAAATAGAGCTGAATGATAGTGATGTGGACGATTGTGACACAGACTAAGTTTGTCCCAATGACATGAAAGAAACTGTTTGTAGTCTAAACGCACTTCAAATAACAAGATTATAATGTATGAGCATTACCTAGATGGTGTTCACAACAAGTACAATGGCCTATTAGACAATTTGAATATTTTTGTACATTATTGAAACAGAGATAATAAAACTTATTTATTTCTTTTCTGATGATTGTTTTTTCTGCTTATGTTCTTATAAATGTGTAACTTTATACCAACGCTTGCGGGTATGTCAATGATAAAACACATTGGAAACATATTCATTGGTTTTCCAAAAATATCGTGTAGAAGTCATAATATATGATATATAGTCATTTTATATGGCGGTGGGTTTGTTTACAGGCAATGACTACATTTTTCGGAAATCGAAGAAACAATGCTTGCATAAAAAGGGTTAATATGAAGTTAATTGTTGAAGTTTGGTGATGATATGTTATTTTAAATGATCTACAATGTCCTATATATACATTGTGAAATCATTTCAGCATCCACATATCACGAAATAGTAATCAGATCAGTTGAAAAGAAAAACACGCTAAATTTTCGATTTTGCAAATGAAACATGACCTTTTGACCTCCGAGGAAGTCACCTGATAATTAAAGGTGTAAATTGGATTACAGTTGTGTAGATATATGATGTAGCTTCACAATGAATCATGATTTGTCAAAATATGTTCAGTAGAACTGAAGTTATAAGCAAATATGCTACCCCTCTCCCCTAAAATTCAACTTCCAGATTACATGGGGGTGGGGTTGTTCACAGAGTGATAACTATCATTAAGTTACTAGGTAGGCAGGGTTATCATACCAAAATATAAACTAGAGACATGTAGGAAGACAAAAATACCAAGATTGTTTCCTGACCTTGGGTGGTACCAATTTGTTAAAATATCAGTATTGGCCCCTTGACTATTCTTTTGCTCGCATGTTTTAATGAAACCTTCTTCTGCTTCAACATCATGTTTGTCAGGTGTTGAGTTTCCACCGACATGGCACCGTAACATTTAACCTGCAACAAAAGCAGCAGCACGAATTTTAATTCCAAATCAGAGTGAAAATAATAATGATAATAATAATAATAATAATTATAATAATAATAACAATAACAATTTGTGATGCGAAAGTTGCATCGAGTAAATGAATGAGAATGAACGAACGAACGTAGATCGACTGAGGTAAATGAATGAATGTCCGAATTTGCCTTTCCCGCCCGACTTGTTCGCCCCACTCACTGAACAACGACAAGACAAATCAACCGCAATACACAAACGTTCAAAGGCGCCATTTTGGAGCAATACACCAGACTTACTTGGTATACAAAGTCGAGGCTCATAAAATTCGAATTGTTACAAATTCAAAGCAATTTGAAATTTGCTATTTTTGCGGCAAAACGTTAACTTTATTGCATATAGTCCTCCATACACAAATAATAAAGTATTATATTTATACAATCAATTTATACAATTTCTTACAGGTGTTGCTAGAGATCGAAACTGAATTAAACCTACTATTGGGACAATGTTGTAGATCTGTTTTTTACAACAAACCTGTTGAGTGAATCCCAGAGCGGATTCCGAAGGGGGCGTTCAGCTGTCGCCAACATTGTTTTATTGGCTGATGAGGTGAGAAAATCCCTCAATAGTCAGGGGGCGCTTCGTTGTGCCTTCCTGGACATTCACAAAGCCTACGACAGTCTGGCAGGAAGGCCTGCTCTTCAAGCTGCACCATCTCGGTGTCAGAGGCAAAATGTTTTGGTGGATCCAGGATTTTCTGGCCACTAGATCTTTTCAAGTGAGAGTGGGGCAAACCCTCTCTTCCTACTTTCATCTGAAAGAAGGAGTCTCCCAGTGCAGCTGCTTAAGCCCTACACTTTTCAACATTATGATAAGTGATATCGCCTACCTCTCAGGGATCCACGGCAAGATGCTGCTGTTTGCAGACGACATAACCCTATAGGTCCAGAGTAAAAGGGCTCTAGAGTTTCTGCACTTAAGGCTCTAGAGTCTCTACAGGAGGGATGCAGATTTGACCTGGTGCTCGAAGTACTGCACCTGATCAACATTGCTAGTTGGAGAGGAGATGTGGTCAATCTGTGCTGGATCCCGCTCATTTGGGCATCGGAGGGAACGAGGCCTGCGATCTTGCAGCCAAGTGTCCACTCATCCGAATGTGTCACCCAAATCCCTTTGGGACCGTCTGAAATTGTGAATGTGGCCAGGGACAAGATCGTTTAAAAATGGCAATCCCATTGGGACACCACCACGAAGGGTGGGTTCTACTACGGGGTGAATCCAGACGTGACCCCCCTTGTCGGCTACCTCAGTTGTCCTACAGAGACTAGGTGGCTCTCTCCAGGCTTAGACTGGGGAACTGTCGCCTTTACGCATATCTTCACGTGATAGGGTGTCACCCTTCCGGGACTTGCGACGCCTTGAGGGAACCCGAAGATTTATCCCACTTATTTCTGGTATGCCGCCAATACGACGGACTGAGCTTGCTCCTATTTTAAATCATTAGAGAGGAGACGGTCGGTGGGTCCGACCTGCCCATCATATTTGGTCATTTAAACCAGAAGCATCCTTGTTTGTGCAAGGCGGTCCTAAACTTTTTGAAAGCGTGTGGGAGACCTAGGTAGTTTATGGATATATATATATATATATATATATATATATATATATATATATATATATATATATATATATATACGGTATATATATATATATATATCGAGACAAAATGTAAGGACAGGTACATTTGATGATTGGCTTCACAATCGTGTATATAAGGGTTGTTGCGTTCTGTATGAGTGGAAAACAACTGCTGCACATCTACAAAAGTTATTGCCGCTTCCTCTGGAGATGGTCTGTCAACTCGACAATGCTGTTTGTCATGGAGTGGTGGCTTTACGAAATTCTGGCATGAAACAGCGTGCTATTGCTCGGCAGTATGGCATCACTCAAGGTCAGGTGTCAAAGATCCTGAAACGAAATGCTCAGAGGGGTGTCCCTACTCCAATACCGAGGCCAGGACGTCCCCGCAGAACCACAAGGAGAGATGATCGCCAGCTGCACCGGTTAGTCTGCAATGGCCGTACCAAGGCAGCTAATCGGCTTCGGATTGAGTGGCAGCAACTGACAAATGTGCCTGTATCCAGAAGGCTAGTCAACCAACGACTGGTTCAAGCAGGCTATCGTGCCAGGCGTCCCCTGAGAAAGCCAAGCCTGACCAGACAACACTGCCAGTGTCGATTGCAGTGGGCCAGAGAGCACCGTCAATGGCAGCCAGGACACTGGAATCACGTGACCTTCAGTGACGAGTCTAGATTTCTGGTCTATCGTCAAGATGGCCGCAACCGAGTGCGCAGACAAGTGCATGAAGCCTACAACGAAGATTGTATTGTGCCAAGAGTCCAAGCTGGAGGTGGTGGGGTGACCGTTTGGGCTGCTTTTCATGCAGGGGGCAAAACTGACCTGGTTGTTCTGAATGGAAACCTGAACCAGTTTAAGTACAGGGCCATTCTGGAAGAAACATTGCTTCCATTTGCTCGTGCAGCCTTTCGAGGAAACTTTGTCTTCCAAGATGACAATGCACGGCCTCGTCATGCTCGCATGATCCAACATTTTCTTACTGACCGTGGTGTCGAGCATATGGAGTGGTCTGCCATGTCACCGGATATGAATCTGATAGAGAACTTGTGGGCAGAATTAACCCGTCAAATCGACAACTTGGACCAGCAGCTGACCTCTGTGCATGAATTGCAGCAGGCTATTTTCACTGCATGGCAAGCGATTCCTGTCCAAACCTTGGCAAAACTCGTGAACAGCATGCCTCGACGTGTACGTGCTCTCCTGAATGCTCGTGGAGGTTACACGAAGTACTGAACTGTAATTTTACGGTCCGTAATCCCAGTCATAATTTAACTTTTGTTTTTGTTGAAATTTTATTTGGCTAATGTGAAAAATAAAGAGATACTTCTGGAAAACGTACAGAGGTTTAACACAGTACTGTCCGTGAATTGAGTTCTATATCAGTTTACATCACTTTCAAGGATCAATTTATTTATTTCAAAATGTCAAATGTGGTTTATGTTTCTTTTAAACGTCACATTAACAAAATCTAGAATAATTTCAACATAATTCTAATGAACTTTTGGTTCTAAGTCATCTTGAAAAGTAAGTTCACCCCCACAAAAAAATATTCCATATTATATGCCAAGTCTGTACTTGAAAGATCTTCGATTTTCACAAGTAAAAACAAGTACCTGCGCAGCACATATCCATTGTACAAACTGTATGTGTATATATATATATATATATATATATATATATATATATTGTTACGGAATCGGAGTACGGCACTCCCCTTAGCAAGGGGGGGTTAACCCCTTGTCTTGTTAAGCTGGCCGTCTTCGTTCCTGGTACCTGTAACGCTCCTCTGCGGAGGGGACTGATCAGGGTTATTGGTCCAAGGTTTATCCCGAATACCTTTATCAGTCCCTCCGTAGAACAGGGAGACAAGTACCGCTCGAACCCCGGACAAGATGGTATTTGCCGAGCGGTTTAGCAATCCGGAATCCGAGCTGTTAGCAATTGACTAACCCTATTGTAAGCGGTTCTGCCAAAATCGTGCCACAGGTATTCAATCATGAAAAAGACAAGGACGATCGGATGAGAATTAAAACCAGAAGAGTGCGGAGGAACAGATATTTATTAATTACTATACAAGACTAAAGAAGAAGAAGAACGAAGGTAATTTACAGAAGAGAAGACACAGTGCAATCCTTATACAAGCATACTTATGGAATCCCAGACAAGACAGACAGCACAAACTCACGTACACGAATGGGGAATTGCAGGCAGGAATGGCTGGCCGAAGGATGAGGTTCAGGTCCATGCAGAATGGCAGGGCTGGAGGCAAGTGGCCGCCGACTCCCCGCACTCTGGTTCACACAGTGGGGTTGCTCACGGCAGCGCGTCAAAGCTTCACGCGGCAGGGGCTGTTTGAAGCTGCGTCTCTCCCTCGTACCTCTGCAGGTTGCGCGTCTCTCTCAGGCCGCGTAACTTGCTCAACACTCAAGCACCGTTTTCATAAACACTTGCACGCTCACCACTTCACAGAACTCCGAACTTGTTCAAGCGCCTCCCTACACAGAACTGCGGTGGGGGCTTCGCGCGACGGGTTAAATCGCCACCCCCGTGGAACCCTCTCGAACCTCCTCAATCTTTCTGCCCCCGCCCTCTCAAGCCATGCCCACTGAGCCCTGGTTGGTCGGCAAGGGCTGGCTGACTCCACCTTTGATGACGAGGGCTCCCTGGCTCCACCTTGTATGACGAGGTGGGGCCACGCCCTTCTTCCCCGATCCTGGCCTCGTGGGCAATGGAGTTTTGGAGCGAGCACTAAGGCGGCTGGGGCTGGCAGAGGCGCTTTGGGGAAATTGAAATGGGGAACTATCTTATTTGTTTGATGCAACGCAGATTCAACTATTGGAAACATGGCCTTACCTGAAACACATAATAATGATATAACTACGAAAGGGCCTATGATTTGCTACGTGTTGCAATGTGGACTAACTAAGGTGCAATTATTTCATTTAACAGCCAATTAAGGGGAAATGTACACAGGGGTTATTTATAAGGAAATTTACAACTAAATTTACATGTGAAGGTTCTAAAAACTGCAACACAGCACCCTCATTCCTGACGGCACGTCTCGGGCCGACAAAACTTTAACTTAATGTGACACACAGGTGTAATACCCTCTACTATTAACCTTACCCTGAGTGCGACAGTTTTAAACACAATTAAATATGTCCCGCTACTATGTTGCATCCTACCTAACAGATTCACACCCACAGTTAACCGAATTGCGGAATAAATTCTCAAGCTAAACATTTACGGTGGGGAGCATTATTTACACGACACTATTTGTATTTACACTCAAACCCAGGATCTGTCATTTGCTTGGAAACAAAAAGAATCCTGTGGGAGGGAGGAAAGAGCATGCACTGCATCGATACACCACCTCATATGCCCAGGGATGCAGAATTTTATTGCAATGCATCCCCGAGCATGCAAGCATCAAAGCACCAATCATAAGCACCAGTCAAAGCACCAATAAAACAACTGATGGTCTTGATGTTCCTTGCTGCTACCTCTGCTGGCCGTTGTCTCTTCCAGATGTTCTCTCTTGATGTTGTCTCTCTTGTGGCTTGCTGCCTATTTGCAATAATAACAATAATAAAAAGCACAAAACGTGTTCATTTTTATTTATGGCCCACAGGGTCCAACTATGGGTGGTCCACCTGTAGGGCAAAAGGGGGCCACCTCTCCGTGGTCCACAAGCAAGATCTTTCTGGGCCATCATGGCCGGTCCCAGCAGAGGGGCCATGCCACAAACGTGTGGTCCATAAGTGGTGCTCGGCCACAGAACCGTGGTCCATATGGTGGTGCATGGCTGCAAGATGTGCGGTCCATAAGTGGTGCATCGATCCAGGCAGCTGGCAGCGGGGGCTCGGGCACACAAATGCGGCTCCCGCACGCTCTCCCTCATTGCTCAGAGAGCACGGTCCATGGGGGGTGGGGGGGGAAGGAAGACAAAGCAGAGTCAGCGAGGGCAAGGGCGCAAGGGTACACATCAATCAAGGTAATGCAGAGTGAGGCGCGTCTGGAGAGCGAGCGGAGAAAGCTCGTCCCTAATGTACGCCACCCCACCTGTCACCTACTCTACCCTGGCCCCTCACCCCGTATTTACAAAACAATTTACAAATTCGTCACTATCGTCACGTCTTCCCCATATCTCCCCTAATACCAAATTTGTTACCACAATCCCTCTAACCAAATTTGCCAGCACCCAATTCATCATCAATCCTCATAAGGAGGGAGAGATGGAACGTTAAGCACAATGTCCCACCCACGTCATGATGCGTCTTACACTCCCAAAACATTTGCACAAAAAAACAAAAACAACAACCATGACATGGTGTGGAGCACCGTCATCACCTCAGGTGAGTGGGTGTAGATGGTGCGAGGAGATTCTTAATCCTAACTACTTCCTAAATGACATTAACACACTTTACACTACCCGGGGTCTTTCCCTGCAAAACCATTGGCCATTTTACTCTATGCGGTTCTAAAAACCAATTCCCACTGACCATCTGTGGCGCTCATCAATTTGGGGTCTCACTCCCCTGATTCAACTCCCTGTGCCTTCGCACAATTTCTGGGCTGAGTCGTGTGGCTCTCCCAGCAGGTCCGCTCACCTGCACACCTCCGCCACTGCAGTTACCTCCGAGCTTACCTGCTCCTTAACCTAACCTATCTAATTGGGGAAGGCCCTCCCTGGCACTTACCCCCTCGGTGCCCTCTCTGGCACTGGGCTACCCGGGTCCGTCCTCCGGATCCTCGGGCCTGTTAGGGATATTTTCCAACAGTAGTATGTAATAGATGAACCAAAAAATTCAATGTCAGAAGAGAGTCACAAATTTTAATTCCTGAGGAGGACAACACTTTCTGTCTTCAAGAAATACACAGCAAGAAAACAATGACCCTTATCAAACCAAGGAGCATGGTACAATTCACAAAAACACACAAGGAAGATTTACAACAAATCCTAGATCAAAGTCCAGAGTGAAAATCCTGGTACAGTAGGGATGCACAAATAAATATCATACTAAACACCAACATGCACAGTATACAGTTAACATACAGAATCAACCAGCCAAGTGAAGTATCCTGGCTATTTGGTCATTCATTCTGATTTTTTATACAGTTTCAAGTGGGAGGAGCAAGTGGAGGGGGGAGGAGCGAAGAGAGGGGAGGAGAGCAGTAGGATTGGTTGGGCAAAGTTTGGGTGGGAGGGGACAAGTGGAGTGGGGAGGAGCGAAGAGAGGGGAGGAGAGCAATAGGATTGGTTGGGCAAAGTCTGGGTGGGAGGGAGTAGGTGTCGAGGATGAGGTTGCCTCCCGCTGAGAGCAGGGTTGCATCCCAAATTATTTCTGCTTTTCCATTGTCTCCTGCAAAACATCTGGAGCCCTGTCTCTCTAATCCCTTCAAGAACATCTGAAGGTCATTCTCAGTGAAGTGGATATATCTTTTACTCATTTTTGACACAACAAGAACAAAGACCACTTACTTTATTTCAATGCACATTTTTAAACAATATTATCCTTAGTATTATACCATATTACGAATTAACACACTAGTAACATGGGTTTTTTGATAAGTCATGTTAAAACTTCAAAATAAAACAGTCACTTCAATAGCTATGGCAATCCCCATCCTTTTTCAATCTGCAAACTCATCTTTTCCCTCATAAGCCAAATCCTACTACAATCCCACAAAAGATTTTACTGAGAAGCCGAGAGCCAGAGAGGGCAAGCCTCCATGGATTTTCTATGGGATTTTTCATATTTCAGACTAACCCGTATCAAATACTAATAAGCTATTTTGATTCAGTGTTTAATTATCGTTCTTGTTGAGAGATTTTCCTGAGAACGCTGGCAATTTCATAAAACTTTTATTAAATAACTCCAAGTAAGAAAGAAAAAAGCGTCCGCTGAACTGTTGTTACAACGTTCAGCACAGAGCGATTTATCCGCTTTCATTGTTCGACTTTGCAATAATTACCAAGTACTTTACTTATCTAGTTCAGACTTCATGCTGAGTCGATTACTCACAGTCACAATGGAATCTTGCTTACCGAGGACATTGGTAAGCAAACCTTGATGATCTAGTTAGACATTGTGGCACCAGTTGTATTATTGAATTATTTACCAAGAAAACAATATCTTTTCTCCAACTTGCTTAAATAATTCAATAAGACACTCGATCCAACATCACATTATTTCCCAAAAACACATCCCATTTGTATTACATATTCCCCTATTTGTAATAATGTTCCATCAGTCATTAGTGACAATTTACTCTTCTCGAGCCACGATTCTGGGCAGTGCTGGAGATAACTTGCCAACTGCAGGGGGATCGCAAATTGACATGGAAACCACAAAAAAAGACACCTGCAGACTAGGAATGGAGGGTTGAGGCTCATATAAATTGCTTGCTTCATAAATTTACACTTCACAGGCCCCATCCACAACTACTCTACCGGCTCCCAGAGCCCACCTGCGGCCTCACCAGTATTATACTAACAGGCCACACACCCAGCCATTTCCATGTCACCAATGCACCCATCCAAACACCATTCTACCACACGCACCACAGATGCCAATATCCACCACTTTACCTATACCCTATACCTAACTCTTAAACTACCCTCCCCGGGTATTCGTGAAGGGGTCCATCTTCCCCCATCCACTCCTTCGCACCATGCACTCATTCCACACACCATTTACTCCACACCATTTATTCCACACCATTCATTCACTTGCACTACTCACTCCACACCCCACGTATTCTCACTTGCACGCCATGCAAGTCAATCACTCAACACACTTACACACATCCTCAATACTCCATTCATACACTTTCTCCGGTCATCCCAGACCAATGCCTCATTTCACCAAGTTCACTAGATTCTCACACACACAACCATTCTCGACCAAGGCCTCATTTCACCAAGTTCCTTCCCATATTCACACACAGCATCATCTAACTAACTACTTCCCTCTAATACTGGTGCTTTCCCCATCTTCCCTTTACACTAAGCACATCCCTCGTCATTATCATCCACCTAATCTGACTACGTCCCCTCTACCGGTATCAATGTCACTACTTAACTCTCAGTCTCCTATTGTCATTTCTCTAAATCCCTAACAATTACCTAGCCCGCCCTCGGCTAGTTTGCACTGCCAAACCCCATAAACTACTGCTCATGTGCCCCAAATGAATGGTACACGACCATTTGCCATCATCACTGCTACCATTGGTCCACTGTACTACGAGCCTCTCGGTGCAGAAATACATTCTCACAGCTCGACTTCGCAAAGCCGAGCAATGCATGCGGATGGTCAGTCTGCTGTTGGTGGGGTCCGTCCGGCATTTTCGATTCTGGGGAGGAGGCATCCTCGGACCGAGGTTCCAGGCGCCATCTCGGCGCGGAGCCTTTCGGTCTCCGCCATGATAACCCAACCTCCCCCGGCCGGAGCACCGCGCCCGCCAGGGGGCGAAGGTCTGACCTGGACTTCCTCCCCCGGAATCGTGCCGTTTGCCCCTTGCGCCACGGCACGGCACCGACCATACAGGGCGGGGCCTGGCCCGAATCGTGCACGCCTCCGCGGCAACGATCCCCGCCGGCTCCCGCAGCACACAAAGACCACTACGCCCCGAGAGCTCACGTCGGCTATCCGTCAGCCTAAACGCTAACCCCCCGGTCTGCGTCGATGCTCGAGTCGCATTCTCACACCCACACGCGACCCGTTCCATACGCACACAACGCGGCGCTCCAGCACCTCCCATACATTTCATGCACTCCATTATTGCACTCTCCTGTGCACACTCTTCCGTTCCACACTCAGGTGCACACCACTCAGGCACACTCATGCTGCTCGCACACTCCATTACACACTTCTCTCACGCACTTCCTGGCGCACTCATACCACTTACGCACTCCGTTACACACTCTGTAACAATCATGGGTGTGCACTCTTGCACATACCCAATCAGCGCACACCTACCCACGGGTGTTCAATCTCCTGCTGCACACCCAATCACGTGCTCTGGTGTGCAACCCCACACACGCTCTACAACACACTCCGGTGTGCATTCTCGCACACTCTCTCCAGCCAACTCACACTCTGTGTCGCACTCTTCACACATACACTCCGTTGTGCACTCACTCTCACTCTCAGTTTCACACTCTGTTTCACGCTTTTCTGTTACACGCGCCATTCGCCTTCGTACACCTCACCACGGACCTTCCATAAGCGCAGGGTGACGTCGCGATCCTAAGTGCGCGAAAAATCTTTTCGCGCCAAACACTTTCGCGCCATATATTTTCACGCCATACACAGCCCTACTTACCTTCGGGCCTGCAAATTCTCATCGGGGTGAGGAAGCACGACATCACAATGCGAATGCAGACTTTGGGTACATTCCATCTTTTCCACCCGCGATTGATTTTCTAAATCTGCCGTCTCTTCAGCCCCAATTTCCACTATTTCTTTTATTTCAATTTCTTTTTCCTCGACGACCGCCGGTGCTAATAAAATAAAATTTTCTAATTCGGCGGCCGTCGGCTTTTCCACACCCCATGTCGCGATTTCTACCCCGGTCCACCCAGCTGTGCTTGGCTCAACCTCACTTTCCCCGCGTTCCTCAAGTCGCGCTACCTTGTCGCGTACCAATGTGCCTTTCCCCCTCGACCTGCGGTCTATGTCTTTCCCCATCTTTTTTATTTGGCCACCTATTCTGTTACCACACCCTTTTAACCCGTCTTTCATCCCTTTCATTCGATTCTCTTGGGTGCCCATCCTGTTTTCCAACCCCACGAACCACTCATTCATTTCTCCTATTTGGCAACCCACGTCCTTCAATTGGCCCCCCAATTTGCTTTCAAATCCCCCAATTTGATTTCCCAATTGCTCCCCCATTTGTTTTCCAAATTATTTAACCCATCTTTCATTTGGCCACCCGTTTCCTTCATTTGGCCCCCCATTTTATCCATTTTTGCATCCAGTTGGGTCAGGAATAGTCTAAGGTCAAACCCGATTTGCACAGCAGCCCCAGCTGCCACCGCCGGCTCGGCTCCTGCCGCCGTGTGCGAGGCGCCGCCATTTTCTTCGCCTGCCACCCCTGCTGCTGCACCCTCATTAATTCTCTCCTCCTCTTCCCATTCTTCCCAGGGGTCCTGGGTTATTTCTACTTCCTCCTCTATCTCCTCATTTACCCCCACCAGCATCCGACCGCCTTGGTTATCCATGGCACGATTCAAATTTAGATGTTAGTACCAAATTTGGGTCGCTCGTAATTTCGAGTGCGTTAAGCGCACTTCAGGTCAAATCCCACTCCCCTGACACCAATTGTTGCGGATCTCCACACGTCGGCCTTTCCCCTTACCAAGGCGGGATTAATCCCCTTGTCTTTTATCTAGCCGACGCGATCCGGGGCTATGACGTTCCTTCCGATCAGCGCTGAAAAGGGTGGTAGGCCGAATTAGTCCTATTACCTAATTACCAGCGCCTCCCAGGAAGCAAGGAAATAACCCCGCCAGAATCACGGTTTTAGTGGACATGCCGAGCGATAGCGAGCCGCGATTCGGACCGTTAACAGGAACTAACCCGATTTGAGTGGTTTCTAATCGTGCCACGTTTACCCAATGGAGAAATCACTAAAACGGTCGAATCAAGAGGAAAAGGAATAACAAGCAATTTATTTACACTTAGTACAATGAAGAAGAAGAAGCAATGTACAGTGAAGAAGAAGAAGCATATACACAGGGCAGCCTTATACAGTCTTAACTTATTCCTGGACACGGGCCCGTTCGCATTCAGACTCAGACTCACACGGGGGTTGTAGATGGTCGGGTTGAGGGTCCAAAGATGGCGTCCACAGCTCGCTCTGGTCCCCGACTCGTACCACAAAGAAGATGGTAGACGGCAGGCAAACTCTCCACGTGGCGTTGGCGCGGATCGGACAATTATATTGGGGGGATCAGTAAGCTGGGCTAGCGGTTACTTCGCGGCTCACGGCCGCGTACGTAATAGAAATACTGGCGCTTTATATGCGCTCCCAGCAAGCCCAAAGCCAAATCCTCAACGGGTCCTTGCACAATCAAAGTTCCCCCAGCGAGTCCTTTCACCAATGCCAAACGTGACAATCCTCTTGGTAAAGCGCATATGCTCTCAAGTCCTCTGGCCAGTCCTCTGCAATGAGTGCCGCTGCGTCAGTCCTTTTCAAACAGTGCCGCTCCGTCAGTCCTCTCGATCAAGCGCATCAGTCCTCTGGAAGGGCTTTGCGTGCGCGTTTATATAACGCCGCCCAGCGAACCCTCTCGAATGTGCCAGACGTGCACTTATCACGCCCCTTATGCCATTCCCACTGAGCCCTGGTTGGTTGTTGGGGTCTTACCGGCTCCGCCCTTGACGTCTGCTTGACGTGGCCACACCCCGACCTCGCGCTCCGCCCTTTTTCCAGGCCTTACCTCGTGGCATTTGGCTGGTTTCAGCATCCTAATGTGAGGGGCAATAGGGTGCAGACTGGATGGTGCCCAACGAGGTCAATTGGAGGGTTGGCTGTAAAATGAACGGGGCCTACTC
This sequence comes from Myxine glutinosa, assembly GCF_964187855.1. Lineage (NCBI taxonomy): Eukaryota > Metazoa > Chordata > Myxini > Myxiniformes > Myxinidae > Myxine > Myxine glutinosa. Next base: position 60,203,687 of record NC_136266.1, on the reverse strand, counting down.
TTATTTATTTATTTTACACAACGCAGGTATCACTATTGGAAATGGCCTTATCTCACATATACTATGAAATAACTAACGTTCCAAGGTGGCCTACGTGTTGCATGTGGACAAACTATGGGGGCAAACCTTTAACCTTTATTAATCAATATATGTACATTTCTCAGAACCGCAACAAAATTATAATGGAAATTGGGGCCGAAGAGATGGCAGAGTTAGGAAATGAATCACGGGAGAAAGAAATGGAATATGTGCAAAGTCCCTGTTCGCATTGTGATGCCGTGCTGCCTAACCCCAATGAAGTTTTGCAGGTGCTGCTGTGGAAAAGGGTCCCGAAGGTGAGTATGAGCGTGTATGGCGCGAAAATGTTTGGCGCAAAAAGATTTTTCACGCGCTTGGGATCCAGACGAAACCCGGGCGCTGGTGGAAGGTCCGTGGTGCGATGTGTGAAGGTGAATGGCGCGCGCGTGCGAACGGCACCGAAGCGCGAGTGTGTAACGGGAGAGTGTGTTACCGAGAGTGAGAGTGAATGCACAACGGAGTGTACGTGTGAAGAGTGCGACACAGAGTGTGCGATGGCCGAAGAGAGTGTGCGAGAAGGCACACCAGAGCACGTGGTTGGGTGTGTGACAGGAGAGTGCACACCCATGGTTCCTACTGAGGGGGTAACAAGAGAGTGTGCACGAGGGTGTGCGATGGCCAAGTGTGTAACGGAGTTCGCGAGTAGTATGAGTGCGCCAGGATGTGCGCGAGGGTGTGTGATGATGGAGTGTGCGAGCGGCATGAGTGCGCCTGAGTGGTGTACACCGGAGTGTGCAAGAAAAGAGAATGCACGGAGAGAAAGTGCAATAACGGAATGCAGGGGGTGTATGGGAGGCGTTGGAGCGCCTCAGTGTGCGAGTGAGGAGCGGGTCGCATGTGGGTGTGAGAATGCGACTCGGGCATCGAAGCGGACCGGGGCAGCGATTAGCGCGACGAATAGCCGACGCGAGCCCTCGGTGAGTCGGGTGCTTTGTGTGCTGCGGGGACCGGCGGGGATCATTGCCGCGGCGGCGTGCACGATTCGTGCCGGGCCCCGCCCTGTATGGTCGGTGCCGTACCGTGGCGCAAGAGGCAAACGGCACGGTTCAAGGGGAGGAAGGCGAGGTTGGAACCGCGCCCCCTGGCGGGCGCAGTGCCCCGACCGTGGGAGGCTGGGCCATCGTGCCGGAGACCGAAAGGCTCCGCCCAGAGATGGCGCCTGGAACCTTGGCCCAACAAAACCTCCTCCCCTGAATCGAAAATGCCGGACGGACCCAACCAACAGGAGACCAACCACCTGTATGCATTGCTCGGCTTTTCGAAGCCTAGCTGTGACGAGAATGTATTGCCGCACCGAGAGGCTCAAGTATAGTGGCCAAATGGCAGTCGTGTTGGGGAATGGTGCCCGGTGTCGAGGGATCGTAGATCTACCATCCCTCACAGGGGGCACATGAGCTATAGATTATGGGGATGGCAGTGTAAACTAGCCGAGGGCGGGCTAGGATAATTGTTAGGGATTTAGTAAATGACAATAGGGGACATGAGATTTAAGTTGTGACTTTGTACAGGTCGAGGGGATGTAGTCAGATTAGAAGGATGATAATGACGAGGGAAGTGCTTAGTGTAAGGGAAGATGGGAGAGCACGAGTATTAGAGGGAAGTAGTTAGTTAGATGATGCTGTGTGTATGTAGTAGTGTATAAGTGGTGTATTGAGGACGAATGGAATTGTTGAGTGAATTGACTTGCATGGGGTGCAAGTGGAGAACAGGTGTGTGGAATAAGTGGTGTGGAATGAGTGGTGTGGCATGCATGGTGCGAAGGAGTGAATGGGGGAAGATGGACCCCTTCACGAATACCCGGGGAGGGTAGTTTAAAGTTAGGTAGAGGGTTTAGGTAAATTGTTGGATATTGACACCTGTGGTGCAGGTAGTGGCAAGGAAGTGCTTGGATGGGTGCGTGAGTCTGTGGAAAAGGCTGGGCGTGTGGGCTTTGTTGGTGCGTATGGTTTTTGGGGCACTCCGCCACTGGTCGTCTGTCGGCCAGGTGAGGCCGCAGGTAGGCTCTGGGAGCCAGTCAGAGTAGTGTTCAGTGGGGCCCGAGGATCCTAGGAAAGGACCCGGGTAGCCCAATGCCAGAGAGGGCATCAGAGGGGTGAGAGAGCCAGGAGGGGCCTTCCCCGATTTAGGGTAGTCGCAAGGATCATGGTAAGCTCGGGTGGCGACTTCAGTGGCAGAGGTGCGCAGGTAGGTAGACATGCTGATGGAGCCACACAACCCAGCCCCGAAAATGTGCAAAGGCACAGTATGAAAAATTGGGGAGTGAGACCCAAATTCGTAGGGCACCACAGGGTGGGTCAATGGGAATTGGTTTTTAGAACCACATAGTGTAACGATGCCAATTGGCAGGGCAAGACCCCGGGTCGTGTAACTGAGTTAATGTTATTAGAGTATAGTTAGGATGAGGAATCTCTTTGCACCATCCACATCCACTCACCAAGGGAGACCAAACTCCACACCAGGTTTTGTGAACGATTTGAGTGGGTGAGACGCATCTCGACGTGATTTGCCAATGTGTGTTATTCCATCTCTTCCCTCTTGGGAGGGATTGGACGACGAATTTGGCTGAGGGGGATATGGGAGACAAGATGTAGTGACGAATTTGTAAATTGTACATTCAGGGAAGGGCAAGGGTAGTGTAGGCTGACATGGGGGGTACGAACGGTTAGGGACAAGCTTTCTCTGCTCGCTCTCCCGCGCCCCTCATGTTGCATTGCCTTGTATTATGTGTACCTTTGCGTCATTTTCTTGGCTAACTGTGCTTTGTCTTCCTCCCCACCCATGGACCCATTTTGGAGGGGAGAGTGCAGGAACCCTGAACTGTGCAGCTGCACCTGGCTACACCTGTGCGGTGCCCCTGCTACCTTTTGCTGCACCAATACACCTTTTGGACCACACGTTCTGTGGCCTGGCATCTTTGCTGAGCAGATGTTTGCTGCAAACGTTACCTTTCATCTGCGGACCACTGGTTCTAAGTGGCGTCGATGTCACGCAGTCGGACCACCTAAGATTGGCCTTGCTGGCAGATAAAAACGAACACGGTTTGTACATTTTGTTCTGGTGTGTCAGGAAAGAAGACCTTTAGGTTTTTGTTATGGCACACTGAAGACGAAGCAGGAAGCAAGAAGATGCAGCCAAGCAGCAAATGTGACATTTGATTATGACATTTGATTGTGCATTTTTGTGCATTTTTGTGTATTGGTGTATTGGTGCATTGTTGTTTCTCCCCTCCAAATTTCTTTCCACAAAAGAACAGGTCCTGGGTTATAGAGATGTAAATAATTAGTCTAGTGTTGTAAATAACATGCTCCCCACCGGCTTTATGTTTAGTTTGAGAATTCATTCCGCAATTCGGTTAGCTGTGGGTGTGAGTCTGTTAGTACACAACGCAGTAGGTGGGACATATCTAGTGATGTAAAACTGTCACATACAGGGTGTTAGATTAAATGTAGAGGGAAACCACATAATTTAAAGAGTAGTCCCGAACCTTTCTCAAAACCGGTCGTTCTCACCTGTGTGGGTTCAACTCGGGGACGAGTCTGGCATGGGAGGGGGGCAGTGCTACGGTTTTGAGATTTTCACATATTGATCATTAAAGGTTAAAGGGTTTCCCCCCATAGTTAGTCCACGAGCAACACGTAGGCCACCTGTAGTATTAGTTATGTCATAGTATGTGTAAGTATAGGCCATTTCCCCTATTGATACCTGCGTTGTGTAAAGACATGAGTTTAGGTCCCCTTCATTTTTGCGGGCACCCTCCAATTCCACCTCTATGGGAATAATTGATCCGGCGCCCCATTTGGCTGACCCACGTAGCATTTGTTACGCTTTGGCTGCCCGCAGCATTTGTTACGCTTTGGCTGCCCGCAGCATTTGCTGCCCTTTGCTTGCTCACTAGTCGAGTAACACGAGGTAGGCCTAAGAAGGAGGAGCGCGGGGTCAGGTGGGGCGGCGTCAAGGCGGAGCATCAGAGGCGATGACGGTAAGGGCCACCAGCCAACCAGGGCTCGAACGGCATGGCATGAGAGGGCGTGGAGAGGCGCATCTGGTGAGTTCTAGGTTCGCGGGGCGTACCTATAAAAGTGATTGCACAAAGCCCTTGAAAGGACGTATGCACAGGACTGATTGAGGACTGACCAGCAGAACTTGGAGAACCCAAAGGACTCGCAAGGGGAGAGCGCACGTGAGAGGACTTGTTGATCAAGAGGACTTTGAAGAACTTGATTCGCATCGCTCGCTTTGGAGGCATTGCACTATATCTCGAGTATAACATACGCGCCCCATAATTGCCATGTATTACGTGGCCCTCACGGGGGTAGCCCCGTGGACGTTAAGTAGGCGCCACGGCCTTGGACGTGGTTCGGCCGCCATATTGGAAAAACCGAAAAACTTTCACCTCGATATCTCCGAAAGTGCTGAATATAAAAAATTGAGACATGGCTCATTGTAAAGAACTCTCCATGGGGAATAAAATATGTTAATGATGATGTCATCAGTGCCTCCATCATGACGTCATAATTCGGCAAGGCCAAAACTTCATCCGATCAAGATGAAATTTATTGAGCATCATGTCGGCATAAATTGGTGGAAAAAAAAAATGATGACCTCATCGGTCACGTGGTTCGGGCGCCATCTTGGAAAAACCGAAAAACCTTTCACACTCGATATCTCCGAAAGCACTGAATATAAAAAATTGAGACATGGCTCATTGTAAAGAACTCTCCATGGGAATAAATATGTAATGATGATGTCATCAGTGCCTCCATAATGACGTCATAATTCGACAAGCACAAAACTTCATCCGATCAAGATGAAATTTATTGAGCATCATGTCGGCATAAATTGGTGGAAAAAAAAATGATGACCTCAGCGGTCACGTGATTCGGGCGCCATCTTGGAAAAACCGAAAAACTTTGCACTCCATATTTCCAAAAGCACTGCAAAGAAAAAAATAGACATGGCTCCATTGTAAAAAACTCTCCATGTGGAATAACATCTGTTAATAATTATGTCATCGTGTCTTCATGATGTCATAATTCCACAAGTACAAAACTTCATCTGATCAAGATGAAATTTCTTGATCATAATCTAGGGATAAATTGGCGGAGAAAAAAAATGATGACGTCATCGGTCACGTGGTTCGGCCGCCATATTTGTTTTAACATAAAAAGCCTTAAAAACCACTAAAAACACATCCTGGCGAGGGTTTGCAATCTCTGATGCTTTCTTGTTTTTATTATTAAAAAAGCGGTTCTCACAAGTGCTATAAATTAGTAATAGCAACTCACTCCTGAGGGAGGGGTCAAACTGTATGATCTCTCTCTTTCCCTAGTTTCCCCCCTTCCTTCCCCATCCCTCCATTCCTGCCTTATTTTTCTCCCTTTTCTTCTTTCAAGTCCCTCTCGCCACCTTTTTCTCTCCCCTTCCCTCAATTTTATTTCCCAACCCCCCTCCCAAATCCAAGACTTTATGCAGTTCCTTCACGAAAATGCAAAGTTGATGTTTGATGTTATTGAATGGGAAAAGGTGTGATAAGTTTTTTCTTCAGATAAATAATAACATCTTGGAATTATGAAGACACATATTTAGAATCATGATTAAATGGCACGAATTGAAGGGAATAGCAAATAGGGTATGGATGATATCACAGGCTTTCTGGACTTTCAGGGTAATATAATTTGAATGAATTTTTTTGTCACAATGGATTGTTGAACGTAGCATTCTTGAAACGACAAAGTTAAAATTGAGAAGGAAATTAAAATTTTCACTCCGGCTGGCTGTCTCATAAACTGAAGGACAACAGCCGTAAATGGTTTATTGGTGAAGCGGGTTTTTTTTTTTTTTGCAGTAGTTCTGGCTGGGAGGCTTGGAAGTATTTAAATAAATATTGTATTGACATACACTGGAAAAACCCACTCAAGGATAAATATATGTATGATTCCAAACTACAGAGGTAGTTAGGTAGTCTTCAATAAGGCCTATGATGTGGGTAACGATCCACGAACATGTCTCATTGGACAGAAAGGATCATACATGTTATTTTATTGGTACATATTGCTAGATATGTATGAATGATTGTTGCATGACGCACAATGAACTGGCAAAGGTGGAAATTGAGTTTTTAAAAAGGAAACTTTATGCATTGATGTGTACAATATCAAGGTGAAGACATATGGACAGAGAGAGGTACAGTGTGGTTTGAAGTTGTGAACTGTGGAACAAGGCCATTTAAAATGGAGATGTGTGGGATTGTCTTGGAGTGAAGGGAAGGCTTGTGGTGCTGGGGAAGAATTTCCGGCGGCTGAATGCTTCTCAACCTCGGTGAATGGGACCTCATCAAGATCCTCGAGTGTCATTCACAGCCATCAAGGACAAAGGTAAGATTGAGTGAATTTTCGGTACATATTGTCAGAAGACATTTTTTGCAGAACGATGGGAAAGGTGAGCAAGATGCAAGGATGGATGATGGTCCTGGTAATATTAATAAGTAAGAGTGAGGGAAAAGATGGGACAGCAGTGGACCTTGGCCTTATGGGCTCTAACGATAGCACACATCACAAATTGAGTGCGACCTATAGATTGATGTTTGGACAGGTGAGCCCCGACCCTACAATATCGACACTGAGGAAGAAACGTGGCATCGTGCTACATGAAAGAATAACTGCGACATGAAAGACCATGCCCACCAGACCAACATTCACAACTGACATGCAAACTTCACCGTGCTGTTGAACCCTCTGGGGATCTTTGCCTGGCCGAGGGTTAACCATGACCATCTCGCCTCAGCACATTGCACTGTTTCCTGTGTGTTTTATATTTCACGGCGATGGCCCTGCTTCACACAGGGGTGACAAAGGCATCATTGGCTTGAGATGGGTGGGAGAGAGAGACCACCGGGGAGGAAGAGAGCGAGGGGTGGGAGACCCCTTCAACGACACACCTTAGACCCTTTAAACCCCTTTTAACCTTTTACACCCCCTTAGATCCCTATACACCCCTTGGAACACCTTTTGACCCCTTACTCTCCTTGGATCCTTTATTTATTTATTTATTTATTTATTTATTTTTTTTTTTTTTTTTTTTTTGTATACAATATCGAGGCTCGTGAAAGAGCGAACATTAATCACATGAACACACAGAAAGACAAACCGACACATAAAACATATAACATAGGGAGCGGTAGACAAGATGGGGAGAGAGGGGGAAGGACACAAACACAACATTTGAGAGCAGGGACCGAGAGACATGGAGACATCGAGAGATCTGAGAGAGGGCGAGGGCTTTGGGGGGGGGGGGGCGTGGGAAGGGGGCAGTGGGAGAGGTATAAAACATGTGGACACTGCCAGGACTTCCAGGAAAGAAGTTGGAATTTCAAACAAGGTGGATCTGGGGTGAATTAGCGGGGGTAGAAAAGATCAAGGTTTTGGATGGGGGAAGATAAGAGATGGTGGTGAACAGCTGTTTTAAAGACCTGGAGGGAGGAGTGGGATTGAAGGGAGTGAGGGAGTTTGTTCCAGAGGCGGGAGAAAAGAGGAATGAAAGAGTGAAGGTGAGCGGAGAGCCGAGATTTCGGCAGTTTAACCATCAGAGGGTTGCTGGCAGATCTTGTGCGACCTGTAGGAATATTTGGGGGACAGAGCACAGAGAGAGCTGGGGGTGCAAGGCCGGAGAGGAGTCGGTAGAAGACAGAAAGACCACCTACCTGCCTGCGGTGAGTGAGTGAAAGGCCCTCAGAGATAGCTTCATCGCGGGAGATTCCAATAATTCTGAAAGCTTTGGTTTCAACAGCGTGAAGCCGAGCTAGGTGTGAGGCAGGAGCACCGGCCCATAGGGGAGAACAGTATTCCATTGAGCTGCGGATGAAAGCCTTGTATGTGGTGAGGAGCTCAGGTGTGCCGAGGAAGGACTTCGCACGACGGAGGATGCCCAGTCGGCGACTGGCTTTGGAGGCCAGCTTGGAAATGTGGTTTTCCCAAGAAAGATCATGGCAGATAGTGAGACCCAAAATCTTGAGCGACAGAACTTCTTGGAGAGGATTGTTGAGAAAGTAGATGGGAGGGTTGTCCAGTCGATCTTTTCAGAGAGACATAGTAAGAGTGTGAGATTTGTCAGGATTGAAAGACATGTTCCACTTGTTTGACCAGTCTGTGATTTTGTCCAGGTCTTCAGAGAGTGAGGAGGCAGCAGACTGCCGATCTGAGGGAAGAGGAATGGAGCGGCAGAGAGTGGAGTCATCAGCAAAGAGATAGAGAGGATTTTCGAGAGAGTCAGAGAGATCATTGATGAAGACCAGAAAAAGCACGGGGCCCAGAACACTGCCTTGGGGAACTCCAGCCTGAACAGGAAGAGGAGATGAGAGAAACCCATTCAGGGCCACACGTTGACGACGACTAGAGAGGAAGTCCGCCAGCCATGCGTGGAGATTTCCATGGATACCAAAGGAGGAGAGTTTGGTGAGCAGAGCGGGGTGCCAGACCGTGTCGAAGGCACGTGATATGTCGAGGGAGACAGCTCTAATTTCCTGTTTGGCATTGAGGACCTCCATCCATTGTTGAGACAGCAGAAGCAGCATGTCCAGAGTAGAGTGACCTGGTCTGAAACCAAATTGATGATCAGAGATCAAGCCATTGGAGAAGAGGAAAGATTTCATATCAGAAGCAATGATGGATTCCATGACTTTGCTGATAATTGGGAGAAGGCTGATTGGTCTGTAGTTGCTAGGATCTGTTTTTGCACCTTTTTTGTGCAAAGCGGTGATGTTGGCTGATTTCCAAGCAGATGGCAGTTGACCTTGAGCAAAAGAGAGGGTGAAGAGAACAGAGAGAGGGTGAGATAGAGCAGCAGAGCAGGATTTTAGGACCCGTGGGCTGATGCCGTCGGGTCCAGTTGCAGAATCAGAGTCGAGGGTTGACAGAAACTTTTCCACCTTGTCAGGAGGAAAGGACAAGGAGTCCAGGAGCAGCAGGGTACGACTGGGTATGGTGGGTACAGAGAGGGATGGGTTTGGGACACAAGATTTAGAGGCAAACACAGAGTTGAGGCATTCAGCTTTTTCACGTGCGGAGTCAGCTGTGTAGCCGTTTGAGGTAAGGGAGGGGATGGAGGGGGAACAAACACCAGAAACGGATTTGACCAGACGCCACCAGGATTTGGAAGAGGGAGACAGATAAGAGAGTTCGGTCTTGAGAACGGAGAGATATTGTTTCCTGGCTCTCCTGAGGGTGGACACACACTTGTTTCGGGCTTTGTGAAAGGAAATGAGATTTCCTTCCGTTGGATTTGCTTTCCAGGAGACGAAGGCAAGTTGTTTCTGGGCAACAGCCTCACCACAAGATTCCGTGTACCATGGACGGGAGGAAGGGTATGACAACTGAAGACGAGATGGGATAAATCTGTGCATGAGAGAGAGCAATTTACTTTGGAAGAATTCCCAGGATGAGTTGATGTCAGAGGTGGTAGAGATGGGAGACCAGTCCAGATGATTGATGGCTGCTTGAAGACCGTGCCAGTTGGCCTGAGTGAAATGCCAGACTCGTCGACGCTGAGCAGGCTCCCTGAGGATGGTCAGAGAGATGTCCACTTTAACAAGGACATGATCAGATGATCCGATCGGAGCAGAAGAAGAGCAGCAGACATTTTCAGGGAAGTTAGTCATAACCAAGTCCAGAAGAGAAGATGTTCCGTTGACTGAGATCCGGGTCGGGAAATTGACAGATTGTGTCAGTCCCAGTGAGTCGCAGAAGTCCTTTGCTGAGGAGCCATGGCTGGTGAGAGAGGTACCCACACCCAGCCAACTGGCATGATGACAGTTGAAATCACCACATATGAGGAAGAGAGAGTTGGGATGAGTAGATAGAAGTTGGTCCATATCATCAGACAGCGAGATGTAGATGGAGTCATCACTGTTTGGTGGACGGTACAACACACATATGAACAAGAGGTGGGAGCGAAGGGGAAGCCGTAGCCAGAGGTATTCCTGGGGGTGAGGTGGAGAGAGTGCAGTGCAGGGCGAGTGAGGAAGAGAGTTTTTGATAAAGATAGCAACCCCGCCTCCAGGACGAGGCTCAGGTCTATCATACCGGAGGAGGGAGTAGCCCGGGAGAGATACTATGGAATCAGAGACATCATAAAGGAGGAAAGTTTCTGTTAAGCAGATCACGTCTGGTTTGACAGAAGCAACCTGTATGGAGAGATCAGTTAAGTTTGAACGAAGGCCCCGGATGTTTGAGGTCCATACCGTTAATGAAGAGGAAGGGGGAGCATCAGATACAGAACAGGGGGGAGGAGGGGTAGGGTAAGATGTGGAAGAGGTGGAAGAGGTAGGGAGAGCTGTTGAAGGTGTGTCAGAGATTTCAGAATAGCTCGGAGAAAGGGAAGGATGGGGCGGACAAAAGGTTTGATGGTGATTGGGTGAGCCACAATGAGGTGTTATTTGAGGAGGGGGAAGAGCGAGGCAGAAGGTTGGGGGAGATGGAGGTGAGAGTTTGAAGGGGGAAGAAGCGGGGAGGACGCTTTGAGGAGGGGGAGTGAGCGGGGGGAAATTGAGAAGCAATGAGGGTGGGGAGATTTGAAGGGGAGGGGTGAGGGGGGAGTTTGGGAGGGAAGGGACAAGGGGAGGGATTTGAAAGGGATGGGATATGGGGGAGATTTGGAGGGGAGGGGTGAGGCAGGAGTCTAGGAGGGGAGGGGCGAGGGGGCGTCTTGGCGGGGAGGGGTGAGGGAGTAGTTTAGGAGGGAGGGGGCAAGGGGGGAGATTTGAAAGCGATGGGTGATGGGGAAGATTTGGAGGGGAGGGGTGATGGGGAAGATTTGGAGGGGAGAGGTTATGGGGAAGATTTGGAGGGGAGGGGTGAGATTGGATTTTTGAAAGTGTACGATTTATGGGAAACGAACATTTATTGCAAAATGAGTTTCTTGTGACCTTCGAGTTAAAAATACGTTTAAGGACGCTGGATGGAGGATGGAGTGCAGGAGAGTTTAGGGAATGTAGAACAAAGGCACTATAGGAGATGGATATTTTTTTTGGGATGAATTGATTTGGTGAGCAAGTCGAAAGCAGCCTTTTAAAGAAGAAGAAGAAAAAGGTGTTATAAAATATGACGGAATACATAACTTGAGGGGAAAGTGTAAACATTGAAGGTTAATGAGTGAAAACTATCTGGGGAAATGGGGGAGAAACACGTGGTCGAAGAACGAACGAACGAATAAGAATGAATAAACGAATGAGAACAGAGAAGGAAATGTTTTTTTTTTTTTTTTTTTTTTTTTTTTTTGAGTTGAGATTTACACAAGGAAGTAGGCTATGGGTGAAAAGCCTGGGAATACAGAGAACGAAAGTTATTGGATCACAAACGACGGACCACTGAGAGAAAAACAAAGCCTCAAGGTTGTACAGTGCACACTGTACAAGGCCTTGCTCGCGACACGGCAAACAGACGATCAATTTATGAAAGATAAACACCGAGAAACAACCAAAGTTGCACACAATAACTTCACACACCGAAAGATAAATACAGTTTCGACAAAATACAATTGTGAACAGACTTAACTTCGAAAAACGTGGAGACCGTGTGGAGCTTCAAAAATCCCTGCCGCCGTCTCCAAGATCTCGCGAGATCTCCTCAAATACACCCCTGAGACACATTTTGACCCTTTACACCCCTTCATTCTTCAACCCCCTCAGATCCCTTTGACCCGATACACCCCTTAGACCCTTTGCACTCCTTAGAACACCTTTTTAACCCTATGGACCCCTTACTCTCCTTGGATCCTTTACACCCCGTAAGACCGCTTCCACCCCTTAGACCCTTTCCACCCCTTAAATCCCTTTAGAGCTGTGACACGACACACCTGAAACACTTCTCTTTTTTTTCCTTTTGTATACAAGATCGAGGCTGGTGAAATAACTAACATTAATCACAAAAGAAAATCAAATAGACACGTAAAACATATAATAAGGGGAGTGGTAGACAATATGGGGAGAGAGGGGGAAAGCACACAAACACAACATTTAAGAGCAGGGTCATCGGGAGATCTGTGGGAGGGAGAGGGCTGGGGGGGAGGAGGCGTGGGAAGGGGCGGGGGGTGGGAGAAGTATAAAACACAAGGACACTGCCAGGACTTCCAGGAAAGAAGTTGGTATTTCAAAAAAGTGGATCTGGGGTGAAATTAACAGGGATAGAAAAGATCAAGGTTTTGGATTGGGGTAGATAAGAGATGGTGGTGAACAGCTGTTTTAAAGACATGGATGGAGGAGAGGGATTGAAGGAGGAGAGGGATTGAAGAGTGAGGGAGTTTGTTCCAGAGGTGGGAGTAAAGAGGCATGAAAGAGTGAAGGTGAGCAGAGAGTCTTGATTTTGGCAGTTTCACCAGAAGAGGGTTGCTGGCAGATCTTGTGCGACCTGCAGGAATATTTGGGGGACAGAGCACAGAGAGAGCTGGGGGGGGGAGCCAGAGAGGAGTCGGCAGAAGACGGGAAAACCACCGACCTGCCTGCGGTGAGTGAGTGAAAGGCCCTCGGAGTTAGCTTCATCACGGGAGATTCCAATGATTTTGAAAGCTTTGGTTTCAACAGCATGAAGCCGAGCTAGGTGTGAGGAAGGAGCACCAGCCCAGAGGGGAGAGCAGTATTCCATTGAGCTGTTGATGAAAGCCTTGTATGTGGTGAGGAGCTCAGGTGGACCAAGGAAGGACTTCGCACGACGGAGGATGCCCAGTCGGCGACTGGCTTTGGACGCCAGCTTAGCAATGTGGTTTTCCCAAGAAAGATCATGGCAGATAGTGAGACCCAAAAGCTTGAAGGACAGAACTTCTTGGAGAGGATTGTTGAGAAAGTAGATGGGAGGGTTGTCCAGTCGGTCTTTTCAGAGAGACATCGTAAGAGTGTGAGATTTGTCAGGATTGAAAGACATGTTTCCACTTGTTTGACCAGTCTGTGATTTTGTCCAGGTCTGCAGAGTGAGGAGGCTGCAGACTGCGGATCTGAGGGATGAGGAATGGAGCAGCAGAGAGTGGTCATCAGCAAAGAGATAGAGAGGATTTTCCAGAAAGTCGGAGAGATCATTGATGAAGACCAGAAAAAGCACAGGGCCTAGAACACTACCTTGGGGAACTCCAGCCTGAACAGGAAGGGGAGATGAGAGAAAACCATTCAGGGCCACACGTTGACTACGACGTGGAGATTTCCATGGATACCACAGGAGGAGAGTTTCGAGAGCAAAGCGGGGTGCCAGACCGTATTGAAGGCATATGATATATGAAGGGAGACAGCTCTGATTTCCTGTTTGGCATTGAGGACCCCCATCCATTGTTGAGACAGCAGAAGCAGCATGTGCAGAGGAGAATGACCTGGTCTGAATCCAAACTGATGATCAGAGATCAAGCCATTAGAGAAAAGGAAGGATTTGATATCCGAAGCAATGATGGATTCCCTCACTTTGCTGATAATTGGGAGCAGGCTGATTGGTCTGCAGTTGCAAGGATCTGTTTTTGCACCTTTTTGTGTATAGCGGTAATGTTTTCTGATTTCCAAGATGATGGCAGACGACCTTGAGCAAAAGAGAGGGTGAGAAAGAGCGGCAGAGCAGGATTTTAGGACCCGTGGGCTGATGCCGTCTGGTTCAGTTGCAGAATCAGAGTCGAGGTTTGACAAAAAATTGTCCACCTTGTCAGGCGAGAAGGACAGTGTCTAGGAGCAGCTGGATTCGACTGGGTATGGTGGGTGCAGAGAGAGATGGGTTTGGGACACAAGATTTTGAGGCAAACACAGATTTGAGGCATTCGGCTTTGTCACGTGCGGTGTCAACTGTGTAGGCATTTGAGGTAAGGGAGGGGAACAAACACCAGAAACAGATTTGCCAGACACCACCAGGATTTGGAGGAAGGAGACAGGTTTGAGAGTTCATTCTTGAGTGTGGAGAGATAGTGCTTCCTGGCACTCCTGAGGGGAGACACACACTTGTTCCGAGCTTGGTGGATGGAACTGAGATTGCCTTCAGTTGGATTAGCCTTTCAAGAGGCAAAGGCAAGTTGTTTCAGGGCAACTGCCTCACCACAAGATTCAGTGTACCATGGACGGGAGGAAGGGTATGACAACTGAAGACGAGATGGGATAAATTTGTGCATGAGAGAGCAGTTTGCTTTGGAAGAATTGATGTCAGGCAGTAGAGATGGGATTCCAGTCCAGATGATTGATGGCTGCTTGCAGACCATGCCAGTCGGCCTGAGTGAAATGCCAGACTCGTCGATGCTGAGGAGGCTCTCTGAGAATGGCCAGAGATGTCCACTTTAACACGCACATGGTCAGAAGAACCAATTGGAGAAAAAGGGTAGCAGACATTTGCAGGGAAGTTTGTCATGACCAAGTCGAGAAGAGAAGATGCGTAGAAGAGAAGATGAAGATCTAAAATAGGTTGTTTGTTTAAAGTCTTATGATTATGTTGGTATGATTCTACATGCTGCCCTATCTTCTAGCAAGCATTGAAATTAGTTTAAAATACCTTTAATCAGTGCAGTATACTGTTTATTCTTCCAGGTAAGTGCCAGGCGTATTGCCCCTATGTTTCTTTGTACCGAAGCGGGGATCTTCTCTGCTCCACTCTTTCGAATAAGATGCACACAAACTCGACCAACCAGCTTCTTTTTTTTTCACTTTTTGAATCAAAAAGTTGTCAATGTAAATCTTCGTGATTTCATCTCATTCTTCACAAGACGGTTGTTTTTTTTAAATGGGAATTTATCAATTTAAAAGTGTATAAATCTGTTCTATCTCCAGTGTAATGCAAATCAATTATACGCATTTTTAGTAACACCCTCTCTCTCCATCCCTCAAGCACATGCCAAGCCAACGACACCTTTGTGCAAGGAAGTTCCTTCTGCAAATTCTGCATCGAGCGATGGAACTTCACCCCCAGGATATGACATGCGCTCCCAGTTCCTGCATTTACAACAAACCACACAAACATAAATATCAGAAAGGCAAGCAAATGTCAAGTTGGAGACAACAACCAGCTTCACACTGCAGACTCTGACATGAAACTCCTCTCTGATAGCAATTCAAATACTTCACTTTCTGAGTCAAACCTAGATTGTTAAATTGTACATACTATGTAGGTAATGCCTGTACATAATAATAATAATAATAATTCATTTATTTTGTATAGCGCTTTTCCAGAAGCCCAAAGGCGCTTTGACAGAGTGGAAAACATAATGCATAACAATACATGAAAACAACAATTGCAAAAAGACAAGAATCAAGAAAACAAACAGCAGCGATATACGGCATATATATAAGACAAGAATCAAAAAGACAAGACAAGAATCAATAGGGAAATATTTAAAGCAAAAGGAGGGAGAAGGAGAAGAGATAGTCAGGGGTTAAATGCTGTGGGTTGAATGTTGAATGCAGCGTTGAACAGGTGGGTCTTTAGTGATGTTTTGAATGTGGTGAGTGAGGAGGAGTCTCTGATGGTGTGAGGTAGTGAGTTCCAGAGGGTGGGAGCAGCGATGGAGAAGGCCCTGTCCCCCCAGGATCTGAATTTGGTCCGGATGGAGGGGGTCAGGAGGTTGGTACCAGCAGAGCGGAGGTTGCGGGTGGGAGTGTGTCTGGAGAGGAGGTCAGCCAGGTAGGATGGGGCCAGGTTATGGAGGGCTTTGTATGTCAAGAGGAGGATTTTGTACTGGATTCTCTGGGGGATGGGGAGCCAGTGAAGCTTGTAAAGGACGGGGGTGATGTGGTCACGGGTCCGGGAATGAGTGAGTAGACGGGCAGCGGAGTTCTGAATGTATTGGAGTTTATTGGTGATTTTTGAGGGTGAACCATAGAGGAGGCTATTGCAGTAGTCCAGACGGGAGGTGATGAAGGCGTGGATGAGGGTTTCTGCAGCCGTGGAGGAGAGGGATGAGCGGAGACGGGCAATGTTTTTCAGGTGAAAGAAGGCTGACTTTGTGATCTGTTTAGTGTATTTGTCGAAGGAAAGGGTTTGGTCAAAGATGACGCCAAGATTCCGGATGTGAGGGGAGGTGGATACTGGGATACCGTCGATGTTGAGGGCAAAGTTATGGGTGGATTTTGTGAGCGTTTTTGGGCCAATGATGATTATTTCAGATTTATCACAGTTAAGCTTGAGGAAGTTGATTTGAAGCCAGGATTTTATTTCAGTGATGCAGTTTGTCAGGATAGAGTGGGTGTCGGTGGAGACGGACTTGGTGGAGATGAAAAGCTGGATGTCATCGGCGAAGCAGTGGAATTGGAGACCATGACGGCGGATTAAGTGACCGAGCGGGGACAGGTAAAGGATGAAGAGGAGGGGGCCAAGAACTGAACCTTGGGGGACACCTTGGGGGAGGGGAGCAGTGGGGGATTTGCAGTTATTGATGGAGATGAACTGGCATCTGTCAGAGAGGTATGATTTAATCCAAGAGAGGGCAGTGCCGGTGACGTTAAAGGTGGATTCAAGTCGGGTGAGGAGGATAGTGTGATCGATGGTGTCAAAGGCAGCGCTGAGGTCGAGGAGGACGAGAATGTTGAGGTTGCCAGCGTCAGAGGAGAGGAGAAGGTCGTTGGTGATTTTGAGGAGAGCAGTTTCAGTACTGTGGTTGGAGCGGAATCCGGATTGGAATGTTTCATACAAGTTATTGGCAGAGAGATGATGTTTGAGTTGAGTGGCTACAGCGCGTTCCAAAACTTTTGACAGAAAGGGTAGGTTGGAGATGGGTCTGAAGTTGTTTAGGGTGTCAGGGTTTAGACCAGGTTTTTTTAGAATGGGGGTAACAGCAGCAATTTTGAGGGAAGGTGGGACGATGCCTGTAGACAGGGAGGAGTTTATTGTTGCAATGATAAGTGGAGAGAGAGCAGGGAGGGAGGCTTTGACAAAGCTGGAGGGGATGGGGTCAAGAGTGCAGGTGGCAGTTTTCATTCCTATGAGGAGTTCAGAGAGGTCAGTAGGAGAGATTGGGGAGAACCGAGACAGGGGATGGCAGGACAAGGGGGGGCAGGTGGTTGGAGGGGGAGCGGGTGCGGCGGTGGTCAAGCTGTTGTAGATGTTGTCAATTTTGCGTTGGAAGAAAGAGAGGAAGGAGATGCAGTTGTCTACTGTGAATGACTGGGTGGTGGTGTTCAGGGGGCGGAGGAGTTTGTTTATTGTCGAGAAGAGTGCTTTTGGGTTTCCGGAGCCAGAGTGGATAATTTGAGAGTAGTAGGCAGAGCGGGCGCGGGAGAGGGCATCTTTGTAGTGTTGTATGTGGTCCTTGTAGGCTTGGGAGTGAACTGTGAGACCCGTTTTATTGCGGAGTCTTTCAAGTTGGCGAGCACGAGTTTTCATCAGGTGGAGTTCAGGGGTAAACCAGGGAGCAGAATGGGTGAAAGAAACTGTTTTGGTTTTTACAGGCACAAGCTGGTCAAGGCAGGAGGAGAGAGTGTGGTTGTAGTAGTCAGTGAGGTCGGAAGGGGTGTGGAGGTCAATGAAGGGAGAAGTGGACATTTTTTCAGAGAGGGTGGATGAGAATGAGGTAGGTGAAAGAGCGTTTAGCTTACGGAAGTTGATTGTGCGATAATGCCTTGGTGTTGGGGCGGGGATGTTGATGGTCAGAGTGATGGCTAAGTGGTCAGAGAGGGTGAGGTCGGAGCCATAGAGATGGTGCAAATTTAATCCAGTGGAGCAGACAAGGTCCAAAATGTGACCACGGATATGGGTAGGAAAGTCGACATGTTGAGTGAGGTTAAAGCAGGTGAGTAAATCAGTGAAGTCAGTGGTTATTGTGGAGTCAGTGGAGTCCATGTGGATATTGAAATCACCAAGGAGGAGGATTGAGGGGGAGAGGGAACATAGCTGGGTCAGAAAGTAGGAGAAGTCAGACAGGAATGATGGGTGTGGTTTGGGAGGGCGGTAGACGACAGCCATGACTGACTGCGTGTGACCAGAGAGTTTTAAAGCCAGGTGTTCAAATGATGGAGCAGATGAGATGGAGATGAGGTTGGTCTTGATGTCTTGACGGTGGATAACGGCAATTCCACCACCTCGGCCCTCCGAGCGTGGTTTATTGACGTAGGAATATCCATTGGGTGTGGTGAGGTTGAGTGTGTAGTAGTCCAGAGGTTGTTGCCAGGTTTCGGTGAGACAGAGAAAGTCCAGTTTGTTATCCAGGATGTATTCGTTCAGGATGAGGCATTTATTGTTGAGGGACCGGGTGTTGAACAGGGTGAGCTTGATGTTGTTTTGAACAGCAGGGATGAATTCAGGTGATTTAGCCAGGGTTCGTAGGCAAGAGGTGCGATCGTGTGGGTTGCTGTGACCAGGTGCGCTGGGACGAAGAGTGAGAGTGCGCCGAGCCGACCAGAGGACGGGGATGGAGTGACCTGATTGCAAATAAACAAACTTGCGACCGGAGCCACGGTGAATGTACCTGGGTCGTCGGAGGAGTCCATTTGATTTGATGGCAGAGATGCATGATGGGGTGGAGCGGGTATTGAGCAGAAGAAGCCTTGCGGCGGAGTACTTCAGAGCCATGCCAGGCAGGAGCGAAGGGACGAGTACGAGGCCAAGGTCGAGGAGGCAAAGCGGCAAACGCAGCGGCAAACGCAGCGGCAAACGACTGCAGCCGCTAATCAAGACCACAGCGGCAAACAAGGCCACAAGGCCAACGGCAAACAAGGCCACGGCCACAATCAACGGGAGCGGGCCTTTCGAATTCCGTATTCCGTACCATCAAAAGCAGATTCCGTTATCCAGCCGGAGAACACGCGGCACGTGCGGGTGTGAAAAGGCAGGACAGGTGTGAGATGTCAGGTCAGAAAGGTAGAAGCAGACCCTGTACATCCATCCAGTCGGAGAAGCGGCGAATATGCAACGCCAGCGTCCTCTCGCAACCGAACCCGGAAGTGAACCCGGAAGTACATACATATATATTCTTTGTAATGACCTCCCAGATTCAGCAGACACCAAAATAATGTTACTGACTGATTGTGCAAAAACATATTATTGATGTAAAAAAAAAAGAAAAAAAAGTTGCAAGGAACACCATTCAACAATGAAGTACTTGTTGTGGGGCATGTAAAACAAGACGATGGGGGGGTTGGAGGTGAAAATTAAATATGCAAGTGAATCATCTGAATCAAATTGTGGAGGCCATTCATTATACATAATAGTTGCAAGTCTGCAATTTAGCCTTTAAGCCATCTTCTTTTAATTCTCAACTGCAAACTGTCAATCAGACGGTTCACAGGTCTTATCTCCCACATTGCCCAGCATGTGGTAAATACATCTGGGGCACCCTACAGGTGGCAAATAAAATACATTTCCTTCTTCATGCAGCTGTATGCATCAAATTGGCACCCCTTTATATGAACTTTTCTGGAGCATTACTTGGGTCCTCCTCAGAACAAGGGTCTTGCAGCATGCACACGAGATTTTTTTTGAATACCCATCGTTACCCTGTGTTCGCGAAACGAAAACTGCGGTTAAGCATTCAGTTGAGTATGTGTGCCGTGTCTGCATTTTAAAAAATTCATTTTCTCGGCAACGGTTGGTCCAATTAACATGAAATTTTCACCATAGAAGCACCTCCTCGTTTAGATTATTTTAATGATAATCATGACGTCATAGGTCATGCGGTACAGGCGCCATCTTGGAAAAACCGAAAAATGTTGCACCTCTATATCTCAAAAACAATTGAAACATGGCTCATTGTAAAGAACTCCATATGGGGAACAGGTGTTAACGATGACGTCATTGGTGCCATAATTATGACGTTGAAGCGCGGTGCTAATCGCGCTACTTGTTTAGCAAGGAGGAAGCGGACAACGCGGTAAGTTAAAAGAGTCTTTATTGCAAGAGCTCCACTGTAGCACTGAGGAGCTCGGGGCTGCGAGCCCCGTGTATATCCCGAGGCCACGCCAACCCCTCGGGCGTGGCCAACGCCCACTTGGTGCACAGAATGATGCCATCACGCCAGTGAGCTTTTGTGTCCGCCACACGCGCCCCCCCAGAATTCCCGCGCATCTGGAGGGCCAGTTTGCGGGGCAAACGGATGACGCGGTCGAAGCGCCCTCTGGCGACTGGTGGCGTCCGGGGTGCAGGGACGCCAGCTGGGATGCCTCCGGCTGCACCCGGGATGGGTGCAGGACCGGGGGCGACGTGCCGGCGGACCTGGGCGGTACCGGGGGTCCGCCCGCAGGGGGGCGGCCCCAACGCGGGGGCCGAACCACCGGCGGTGGGTGGTCCACGTCGATGTGGGCCGGCTTGAGGCGATCCACTGAGATGCGGTCGGGAGTACCGCCGATGTCCAAGGTGAAATGTTTCACCCCGGTCTCCAGCACGCGGAAAGGCCCGTCGTACAGGGGCCGCAGTGGTGTCGGTGGGCGTCGTGCCGGATGAAGATGTACTCCGCGGTGCGAAGCTCCGGGGCGACGTGCATAGGCGGGTGCCCGTGGTGCGCCGTCGGCACCGGGGCGAACCTCCGGGCTGTCCCCTGCAGCCCGGAGCACTGCTGCGCCGTGGTGCCGTGGGGGAACTCGCCCGGCACCCGCAGCGGCTGTCCGAAGACCAACTCCGCCGCGAATGCGCGCAAGTCGTCCTTGGGCGCCGTCCGGAGGCCCAGCACGACCCTGGGGAGCCTGTCGACCCAGCCGCCGTCGCGGAGGGTGGCCCGGAGCGCGGCCTTCAACGAGCGGTAGAACCCCTCGCACAGGCCGTTGGCCTGGGGGTGGTAGGCCGTGGTTCGGTGCAGCTGGACCCCGAGCCCCCGCGCGACCGCCCCCCAGAGCTCCGAGGTGAACTGGGGGCCGCGGTCGGACGAGATGTCCGAGGGGGCGCCGAACCAGGCGACCCAGGTGGCGATGAACGCCTGTGCGACGTCCGCCGCCGTCAAAGGCACGGCCTCCGGCCACCGGGTGATGCGGTCCACCATTGTGAGGACATGGGTGAAACCCCGCGAGGGGGGCAGAGGTCCCACCAGGTCCACGTGAACGTGGTCGAACCTACGTTCCGGCACCGTAAACGGGGCCAACGGGGCCTGGGTGTGGCGGTGCACCTTCGCGCGCTGGCACGCGAGGCACGTCCTGGTCCAGCCGCGGACGGCCTTCCGGAGGCCATGCCAGACAAACTTGTCGGCAACCAACCTCTGGGAGGCCTTCGTGCCCGGGTGGGACAGGCCGTGGATGGCGTCAAAAACCTGGCGCTGCCAGCCCGCGGGCACGATGGGGCGAGGCCGGCCGAGTGAGACGTCGCACAAGAGGGCCGTGCCCGCGCCGTCGAAGGGCACCTCGGTGATGCGGAGGCCCGTGACGGCGGTCCGCAAGGCCTGGACGCCGGGTTCGGTGGCCTGGTCCGCCGCCATCCGGGCATAGTTGATGCCAAGGTGGACTGCGTGGGCGACGGACTGGGAAAGGCAATCCGCCATCGGGTGGTCCTTCCCCGCGAC
The DNA here is from genome assembly GCF_964187855.1 of Myxine glutinosa. Taxonomy (NCBI): domain Eukaryota; kingdom Metazoa; phylum Chordata; class Myxini; order Myxiniformes; family Myxinidae; genus Myxine; species Myxine glutinosa. Next base: position 60,182,195 of record NC_136266.1, on the reverse strand, counting down.
GTGCCGGATGTCCGTCGTATATTCGGACATGGCCGAGAGGTGACGCTGCTGCCAGGCCGACCACGGCTCGGCGACCTTGCCCATCGCGAAGACCAGTAGCTTGTGATCGACGATGGCCGTGAACGCACGGCCCTCGAGCAGATGGCGGAAGTGCCTGACTGCCAGGTGAAGTCCGAGCAACTCGCGGTCGAAGGTACTATAACGGCGTTCGGGCGGGCGAAGCTGCCGGCTGAAGAACGCCAGCGGTTGCCAGGCACCACGCACCCATTGCTCGTGCACCGCGCCCACCGCTCGCAAAGCCCGCGTCCATCTGCTCGGTCCAGGTAACGTCACCTTTGCCCGGCTTCCCTCGGAGGGCCTCGTGCAAGGGGCGCAGGAGCTGGGCGATACGGGGCAGGAACCGATGGTAAAAGTTTACCATGCCCAGGAACTCCTGGAGCCCATTGATTGTGCAGGGGCGTGGCAACCCCTTCACCGCCTCCACCTTGGTCGGTAGGGGGACGGCCCCGTGCCTGGTGACGCGATGCCCCAAAAAGTCGATGTCGGCGACGCCGAACCGGCACTTGGCGGGGTTCACGATGAGGCCATGCTGGCCCAGGCATTCGAAGAGCGTGCGGAGATGGTGGAGGTGCTCTTCGCGGGACGCGCTGGCGACGAGGAAGTCGTCCAGGTAGACGTACACAAAATCCAAGTCGCGCAAGACGCTGTCCATTAGTCGCTGGAACGCCAGCGCCGCATTCTTCAACCCGAAGGGCATCCGAAGAAATTCGAAAAGTCCGAATGGCGTGATGACCGCCGTCTTCGGGATGTCCTCCGGCCTGACGGGGACCTGATGGTAGCCGCGTATGAGGTCCACCTTTGAAAAGAAGGACATGCCCGCCAACCAGGCGGAGAAGTCCTGAATGTGGGGGACGGGGTAGCGGTCGGGGGTGGTGGCGTCGTTGAGGCGCTGGTAGTCCCCGCACGGTCGCCATCCCCGCCGGGCTTTGGCACGATGTGGAGCGGCGACGCCCAAGCACTCTCGGAGCGCCACACGATGCCGAGCCGCTCCAGCGTAGCGAACCCCGCTTTAGCTACCGCGAGCTTCGTCGGCTCGAGGTGGCGTGCCCGGGCATAGACCGGTGGCCTGGCGGTGGGGATGTGGTGTTCCACCCCGTGCTTAACGGCCCCCGCCGAGAAGGTGGGCCGCGTGAGGGCCGGGAAGCCGGCGAGCAGGCGGGTGAATTCGTCCGCTGCCGGAAGCGTACAGATCAACCTGGCCGGAACCGAACCGCTCAGCAAGCCGCTCCGGGAGCTGCTCAACGAGGCGGGCAGCGCGCAAGCGAGCGAGCTGAACGTCTCGGCCTGGACGAGCCTTCTGTGCTTTACGTCCACCAACAGGCCATTGGCACATAGGAAGTCCGCGCCAAGCAGTGCCATAGGCATGTCGGCAGTGACGAACGACCACCGGAAAACCTGCCCTCCGAACCGCAGAGAAAGGCAGCGTTTTCCGTATGGACGTACCGTTGGCAGCAAGCAGCGCGGGGCCCCGGCCCGCTTGTTGGACGTACCGGCGGGAACGACACTCACCTGCGCTCCCGTGTCGCACAGGTAACGGCGCCCAGATAAGGTGTCCGTTATGAACAGTAGGCTGTTTGAACGGCCGACGCTCAGTGCCACTACCGACGGCCGGCCCGGGCGTTTCCCGACCTGCCGAATGAGCACAGCGGGCGACATTGCCGAGCCTCGTGGCCGAACTGGGCGTGGAAAAAACACCAGGTTGGCGGCGGATTTCTCCGCGGCGGCGGTGGTGGGCGGGGTGTGGTGGCGGCCGCGAGGTGTGCATCAGCATCAGCCACGAGGTGTGCATCAGCCTCGGGATGCGCGACGGCCGCACCAAAACTCGCCTGTGTGTCCAAAGCCGCGAAGAACTTGTCGGCCTCGGCAGCGAGAGCTCAGGCTTTCGTCGCCGCAGAACCGGCCAACGCGAGGTGTACTCGTGCCGGCAGCTGGCGTCGAAATAACGCCCGGAATAGAGCATTCGGGGTTTCGTCGCCCACCAGCGACAGCATATGGTCCATTCGGACCGACGGTCGCGTGTCGCCGAGCTCGGGGAGGTCCAGGAGGCGGTCGGCCCGTGCGTCCACCGTGAGGCCGAACGTGGCGAGGAGACGCTTAATTGCCTCGTACCTGCCGTCGGCCGGTGGGTTCTTCAGGACCGACACGACGCGGGCGGCCGTGCCGGGCCTGAGGGAGGCGACCACGTGGCAGTACATGGTCTCGTCCACCGTGATGCCTCGAAGTCGGAACTGGGCTTCTGCCTGCAGGAACCAAACTTCAGCTTGAGCCTCCCAGAACTCGGGGAGTTTGATTGTGACCGCGTTGGTTGCCATTGCTGTGGCGGATTCGGGTGGTCAGCGACAGCTGACCAGAACGTCGGAGGGTCACCAATGAAGCGCGGTGCTACGCGCGCTACTTGTTTAGCAAGGAGGAAGCGGACAATGCGGTAAGTTAAAAGTCTTTATTGCAAGAGCTCCACTGTAGCACTGAGGAGCTCGGGGCTGCGAGCCCCGTGTATATCCCGAGGCCACGCCTACCCCTCGGGCGTGGCCAACGCCCACTTGGTGCGCGGCATGATGCCATCATGCCAGTGAGCTTTCGTGTACGCCACGTCATAATTCGACAGGGAAAACGCTTTTTTTTGTATACTGAATCGAGGCTCGTGAAAGAGCTAACATTTATTTCACAAACAAATCAACCAAACAAAATATACAAAAAGAGGGAGCGGAAGACAAGATGGGGAGAGAAGGGGAAGCACACAACCACAACATTTGAGAGCATGGAGAAGTGTGGGTGGGAGAGGGCTTGGGGGGAGGAGGCATGGGAAGGGGGGGGGGGGGGGGAGATGTATAACACACAAGGGGACCGAAATTAGCGGGGGTAGAAAAGATCAAGGTTTTGGATGGGGGAGGATAAGAGATGGTGGTGAACAGCTGTTTTAAAGACCTGGAGGGTGGAGTGGGATTGAAGAGAGTGAGGGAGTTTGTTCCAGAGGCGGGAGAAAAGAGGAATGAAGGAGTGAAGGTGAGCAGAAAGTCTTGATTTTGGCAGTTTAACCATAAGAGGGTTGCAGGCAGATCTTGTGCGACCTGTAGGAATATTTGGGGGACAGAGCCCAGAGAGAGCTGGGGGGCAAGGCCAGAGAGGAGTCGGTAGAAGACGGAAAGACCACCAACCTGCCTGCGGTGAGTGAGTGAAAGGCCCTCGGAGTTAGCTTCATCGCGGGAGATTCCAATGATTCTGAACGCTTTGGTTTCAACAGCGTGAAGACGAGCTAGGTGTGAGGCAGGAGCACCAGACCAGAGGGGAGAGCAGTATTCCATAGAGCTGCAGAAGAAAGCCTTGTATATGGTGAGGAGCTCAGGTGTGCCAAGGAAGGACTTCGCACGACGGAGGATGCCCAGTCGGCGACTGGCTTTGGAGGCCAGATTTGAAATGTGGTTTTCCCAGGAAAGATCATGGCAAATAGTGAGACCCAAAAGCATGAGTGACAGAACTTCTTGGAGAGGATTATTCAGAAAGTGGATGGGAGGGTTGTCCAGTCGGTCTTTTCGGAGAGACATCGTAAGAGTGTGAGATTTATCAGGATTGAAAGACATGTTCCATTTGTTTGCCCAGTCTGTGATTTTGTCCAGGTCTGCAGAGTGAGGAGGCTGCAGACTGCCGATCTGAGGGATGAGGAATGGACAGAGTCGAGTCGTCAGCAAAGAGATAGAGAGGATTTTCAAGAGATTCAGAGAGATCATTGATGAAGACCAGAAAAAGCACAGGGCCCAGAACACTACCTTGGGGAACTCCAGCCTGAACAGGCAGAGATGAGAGAAACCCATTCAGGGCCACACGTTGACTACGACCAGAGAGGAAGTCCGCCAGCCATGAGTGGAGATTTCCATGGATACCAAAGGAGGAGAGTTTGGTGAGCAGAGCAGGGTGCCAGACCGTATCGAAGGCACGTGAAATGTCAAGGGAGACAGCTCTAATTTCCTGTTTGGCGTTGAGGACCTCCATCCATTGTTGAGAAAGCAGAAGCAGCATGTCCAGAGTAGAGTGACCAGGTCTGAAACCAAATTGATGATCAGAGATCAAGCCATTGGAGAAGAGGAAAGATTTCATATCTGAAGCAATGATGGATTCCATGACTTTGCTGATAATTGGGAGAAGGCTGATTGGTCTGTAGTTGCTAGGATCTGTTTTTGCACCTTTTTTGTGCAAAGCGGTGATGTTGGCTGATTTCCAAGCAGATGGCAGATGACCTTGAGAAAACGAGAGGGTGAAGAGAACAGAAAGAGGGAGTGAAAGAGCGGAAGAATATGATTTTAGGACCAGTGGGCTGATGCCGTCAGGACCAGTTGCAGAATCAGAGTCGAGGGTTGACAGAAACTTTTCCACCTTGTCAGGAGGAAAGGACACAGAGTCCAGGAGCAGCTGGGTACGACTGGGTACAGAGAGGGATGGGTTTGGGACACAAGATTTAGAGGCAAACACAGAGTTGAGGCATTCAGCTTTTTCACGTGCGGAGTCAGCCGCTTAGTCTGATCAGTTTGAAATGTATTGAGCATGATCTATGCAACAATTATATTAGGGAACATACATTTATGATGTCATCGTTCACGTGGTCTGGCAGCCATATTGGATCAAAGGGAAAAAAAAGGTTCAAAAACAGAAGAGTTGGCTCGCAACAAGCTGACTGCGCAGGGTAAGTATTCCATGAAGACCATCTAGTTTTGTATTGTTTGGCATTTTCTACAAGCTATGGAATGTCCGTCAGGGGTTTGGGTAGCACCTGCCTGTCCACTCAGGCCTTGCACTGACTCACATGGTCAGGAGGTGGCAGTATGGGCAGCTGCCCATTCGGCGAGTTAAGCTTCTCAAACTCGTGCACAGAGGCCATTATTTCTTCAGGACGAAGTATTTTTGGCTTCTTGTAGAGCTTTGTGAACCATTTTAGGTAACAATCCTCATCTCACACACAATATATTTCACAGTGCCCCAAATGCCGCTATTTGTGAGTTTCTGCACATGTGCACCGAGCATTCTGCGGTGGATTAAAATTCCCATATACCTGCCACACTGTTCTCATCCCAACCGACTTCTCCACCCCACCCCTCCACCCAATGAAACAGAGTCAAGAGCTCGACATATTTATTTAATGTGTTGGTGCACTGCAGGCATGGTGGGTCAAATGGCTGCCTTCTGCAAAGTTCCTGGTTATTGCTTGTGAAGATGTATTGGCACCCCATCACTGTGGTCAACCTTCACTGAGACCAACAGACAGTCAGGGTGTATTTGTGTGCAGCAGAATTGCATCTGCTTCATATAATGTCAACACGGCACTTCAGTATTTTCTGTGAAGATCGCAGGAGAGGACAACCGGAAAAAACCTACAATTGGTGCAAGTTCCATGGCCCGACGGCATTTACCGACGTTCCCTTCCTGGCTCATCCGATCACAGTAACTGCGTTTGAAAGCTCCCATACAAAAAAGTACCATGTTCAAAAAAAAAAAACATTCAAAAAGTTCTGCAAAAGTACCATGTTTATAAACCCCCCCTCCACCACAATGGGAACAATTTACGTAATCATGGTAACAATGCAGGAAAAGAGGAGTGTTGGTGATACACCCTATCCAGATGAAATGGGTTGGGAAACAAATCTGGATGTAGTAATAGCACTCAAATTCTCCCGAAAACGCAACATGTTTATATAAACAAAAATACAAAAATCTCCATCAAGGTCTTTCCAAAATTACTGATTTCCACACACATATCAAAGAGCCTTAGACCATGGCATTTTGAAACAAACATTTAAACTGTTCACCTTTGTGTAACAGTCCATACTTATGCTAAGTTTGGTTGAATTCCCTTCAGTGGTTCAAAAACGATCACTGGCAGTTGGACTTACAACCCAAAAACAATGCCTCCGGCCTTCAGCTACAGGAGGCACAAAAACTGCTCAATGTTTGTCAAAGCAGAATGAAAAAATAAAATAATAAAAATGTTCACTCCCTTGAGTAATTCTAGCTTTTAGCAACAACATTTATATGCTACATACTTTTGTTATTTAAACATTTATCAAAGAACATGCCCAAATGCTTCAGAAAAAGATTACTTCCACTCCTTCCAACCAAGAAAAGGTAAATTATTTAATTGACAAAATTGTAATCAAAGATGTGAAAAATCTCATGCAAGCACTTTACTCTGCAGAACATGCTGAGAAACTAGTCAGAAATCCCTCGACGACATCATGGATGTTGCAATCCACATCGGGACGGGACGTATCCACGAGAGTCACCGTAAGCTGGCGATCCCAAGGGTATTTGCTCTTGCCTGCAAGCTCACACACCCAAGCGACCATCGGCTTATTCTCCACCAGGTAGCGAAAGGACGCAGCTACTTGTGCTGGCCAGTGCATGTCCGCAAAACCTGGAAACAAGAAAAGATCAGGAGCATGATGATGAAAGTAGAGAATTGCAGTGACATGTGGTGGACATTAACTTGGACCATTAACTTGGACCGAGCGTACACCTCAAATGGGAAAATCAATAATAATAAAAAAAACACAATGCACAATTCATTCCAGGTGGATACAAAAACTTTTCGTCAATTTCATGTAAAATTTAAGTATCCGATACATTAGAATTTAGATAAACTAATCCAAGATTTCAAAAATGGGTGAGAGGAGAAAAAGGTCGATGGCAATGTAGTACGGGAAGTTTAAAACCGTCAATAGTTACAGGATTAGCACCTAGTTATCAAGTTAAGCAGACATCAATCAGCATATCTTTGGTGAAAATGAATATGAAATGATGGCCATAATTACATACTCATACAACTTCCATAATTAATCTAATTTAGGGTAGGGTGAAAAGGTCATTTGCCTAAATAATCATGCAGGTGAAAATAATTTTGCTCCCCATTGTTAGCCCAATTTGTTTTACCTGCGACATGTCATCGGTCGACAAGAGCTTTGCGTTGCTGTTGTTGTTGAGGTCGATTTTTGAAATGTGCACCCATTTGTCGGCCAGCTGCCAGACCACGCCCACAGCTGTCGTTTGACTCCACCCACCATAGTGCTGACAAAATTATATGGCCACTATCTCGTGTCTGGGTTCGAGCACATAAAGCCTATATCGGCCGATTATACACTGTCCGGCTTTGTTGCATCAGATTTCCATTGACTGGGCCGATTATTAAGTAATTAATGTTTGATTAACCAAACCCGTATGTGCCTCCAGGAAAAAAGCATTACAGAATTTATTTTTTTTCCCACGTTTCCCAATCAGATAGTTGCCGGATTTTTAAAGCCAATTCCGTTGCTCTTAATGACAAAGTGTCATACGTCGATTGACCATGTACAGGTTTTTATGACCAAAAGGTTTATTATCATGGAGCACGGGAGGGCGGAAACTTGCTAAATGAATACACCTGACATGATTGAGGCCCGATCCTAGATCTAATGTAATCTATGTACCACATAGAGGCTAACATAACCCTTAATGCCGCTCATGTTTGGAGTGAGTGCACTAGTTGCCTGAAGCCAGACCCAACTGTCCCGTGAGACTCGTAATTGATATTGTACCAAACCGTGAAAACCCTCAGATGAATTGTACAATACCAACAACAGAAAGGATGAGGGAGTTGAGTGGGCGGAGGCAAAAAGTATATATTTTGTGTCTCAGGGTGTGATCATAGTGCAGTTATTATTGTTAAATCATGAAGGAATGCAAGTTTGTGAGCATGTTCCAACTTCCAACAAAATGCCAAGAGAACTAGAACGACACTCGGTAGAGAGCATACCTCCGCCAGGCTGAACACTTTACGTTTTGTATCCCACCAACAGGTCGGATTTGGACCTGAACCAAAATCTAACCGGCTTGTTCTCGTCACCTGCCCACCTCATCCATCAAGTTTTCTAACAAGTCATCCACTACTTTGAGATATCATGCAATATCTCATTCATGGTATTATCACTCAAAGGTGAAGAATCACTTTAAAACATTTTTAAAAAAATTCTCGTATCCAGATTCGGATCTTCACCAGAATTGAAAATTCTACCTCATCACAACCCTAACCTGTCCACCAAATTTCGTCCGAATCCGTCCACAACTTTGAAATATCCTGTTCACAGACAAACTGACAAAGACAGGGGTGAAAACATAACCTCCATCCACCTTCGGTGGCGGTAACTAACAGTTTGGTAGTGTAGTGCAATAGACATCATAAGGTCGCATGCCATATCAATAAAATGATAGAACACCCCCTTACCTTCTTGATCCGATAACATTTAACCACCCATGTAGTCATATCCGTGGAAACGATTAAAAATAAGGTTCTGGATGATTTGTTTTAATAATTATTTTCATCATTCTTCTTTCTATTCTCAGTTGTAAGAAAAAAACTATATGTTTGGTTGGTAAAAGATGGCCATCGTCCAATGCTTAAAAAATAAATAAATAAATAAAAATAAACTTGATTTCAATTATAGTGTTTCCTATTTATAGTATGTTACTCTAATTTTATAACCTCTGGGTGTTAGCTTAAACCTAAAGGCTTCATGAGTTGTTGTCTCTATTAGTTGTACTTGTGCTACAGGTGTGTCGTTGGTTGTCATCTCCATATGCATGTTTCAGAAAGTGCAACAGAGCCCCATCACGTCTCAAAGTATCCGCCTCTAAGTGTGAGTGAGCGAGTGATGGAGTGTGAACAAGCAGGCGTGCGTGCATGGTGTGTGCATGTGTCGAGGCTGGGATTCTGTCTTCAAACACAAAATAGACATCTTGATACTGCGCATACATATTCGTTTATTTGCATTAACCGTTACAATCGTTAGCCTGGTGTTGGGCTAGCTGCTCGGGTGCCGGCTTAGGATCCTAGGATCCTGGGTTCGAATCCCGGTCGATCGCTGAATTAACGCCAGGGGGTTGACTCAGCCTGTCATCCTTCGGAGGTCGGCTAATTGAGTACCAGTTCACTGGTAATTCCCTGCTTGTCGTAAAAGACGACAAAAAGGGTTGGCGGCAGGAAGGGCATCCGGCCGTAAAACATTGCTTCAAAAAGGGGACCGAAAAACAACAACAACCACGGTCCCCGAAAAAGGCCAACCCCCGCTTTGCGGGGGAAAAATGGCCTCTAAATGTGGTTATTTTTAACCGTTACAATCGTGATGTTTGCAGAGGCGGCTGGCAAAAGAACATTACGAATGTATTATTACTCTATACCAAGCTGTTCAAACTACATTCACCACATGTTTGAAGGGATGGGAGAGGGCTATTTGAATCCATGTGTGTGTGGGCGCACGCAAATGTGCAAGTCGCCAACCAAATAAACTAACATAGTGCCCCCAGGTTGGCTTACTATGACATGCACCACAGGGTGTGAAAGGGGTCACCAAGATGAATACTCCGACAAGGCTCAGCATTGTTAAACTTGTTTCAAAGACGATCTCCATACACCTGCATTTTGAAGGGCACATTTAATCCCACCTTGTGGGGGGAAGGAGGGTAGGGGTGGCCACAGCAGATATTTGGCCCAAGTCGTTTTACAACCACTTGGCCAGGACTGACATTCAACTGGAGTAGATTTGGGCAGGGATTTGTTCAGGGTGTTGGCAAAACATCAAGTTTTTGCAAAAGGAGCCATAGGATCTAACATCCACCAGATAATGCTCACCAATGGGCCATCGAGATCAAAGTCCATCTGAGGGACGGCACACGATGTAATACCAGTAAAGCACCAATCCATTCAAGCTTATAGTTGGGCAGGGAATGAAACACAGAATAGACAGCTCAAAGGTGAGTAAGTCAAGTAAGGAACCTTTGCACTACCTTGTCAGGCATTCATGCACACATTCTGTTCGAAGGGAAATATTATACGGCCACATCATCTTCAACTAGAAAATAGAAATCGACAAATGAGTTGATGGATATTCCCCCACCAGCATTGGATGTCAACTTTCTATTACGTTTGATCTCAATTTAAGATCACATTAAAAATTAAACCTCACATTAGATAGAGCGTGCAAGAGGGAAAAGATAAGTAGGAGACTATCAAAACAAATCTTCTAACTCCTCTAGTTAATGGTCCACAAAATGATTTTCAAAGGGCACCTGACTTTTGACCCATTGGAACCTAAAATTGAATCACTTAATCTTTGTATAACAGTCCATACTTCTGACAAGTTTGGTCAACACCACTACAGTGGTTCACAAGTTCTTGCAGTAGCAAGAACGGATAACGGACAGAGCTGGTCCGACAACTCCAAAACAATGCCTCTGGCCTTCAACAACTGTGCAATAGGGGATTTATACGCCAATTGTGGTCGCCATATTTTTATCAATCACATGCGAGGCAATCTACAAACAGTACGATATAGTTGATTATGGTGAGGAAAGATGGGCCTGTTTAAATTTACATGAAAACAAAAACTCCCTCCTGGATCTTCACTGATAATAAATAATGGTGAGTCTCATTCAATCCCGTTTCTCCTGTTTAGATTTACAAAACGCTTGCTATTTTCAATACTTCTTCTTTCAACACTTAAATTTTATTCATATTGCCCCATCAAATAGAATTTCTGATTATACGCTAACTTTGAAGGCATCGCATAGCAAGACGCTCTACTCGCAATACATGAGAAAATGAAAAAGCAGCTGATATGTCAACAATTCATTTGCATGGTTTTTAAAGGGGGAAAGCTTATTTTATTTACTTTCTCCAAAACCCTGTTGGTCAAAAAACACGATAGCATTCATCTATTACGTAAGCAAAAATGGAAGAATTTCCATCTTCCCCTCTGCACTGTATTCTCCATATGCAAGGAATGGCAGACTAATGCAATATGGTGCTTCAAGGAGGTGAAGACCCACGTGACCTCAAAAATTTGCCACATGCATACATATAAAAATCTATCTCTAAGATTGGTATTCCCATCAGGTCTTATATTCTAGTACACATGGTAATTAATTTACAAGGCCCAAACACTGCAGAAAAAGGATATGAAAGATACACCCATTGTCTCACTGTGGATACCTGTTAAAGTAAGCCATTTACACACCTTCCAAATCAGCCCAGATGGCCTGAAAAGGTAGCTGCAAGAAGCTTTGGTCAAGCTGGCGCAGAAACTTGGTGTCGACCATCGTGTAATGACCATAGTCCAGCTGATACACCATGGCCATATTTGGGGACGCCAGGGACTTCACCAACACACGGTACCAACTTCCACCACGAGTTAAACATGCAACAAAACATGTTTTCAGGTAAGCAACGCAACAATTGCTATTTTCCAAAAGCACATTCAGTTTCTTTAAAAATGCACATAACTACAAAGAAACACCAATTTGATATTATATTTATATATATTTTTTTTTTTATGAGAAAAACAAGACAGTGTGCACAAGTCAGACTATAACTTGGGTCAGCCATAATTGCAAAAATATTAATGAAATTTAAAACTGAAAATATGACAAAAATAAATAAAGAAATAAATAAAGGGAAAGAAACCCAAGCGACGTCACCCTTGTACAGGCCATGTTCCATGAAGCAAGAGGGGCCAGAGAACAAATTGTGACCAGGAACCTCAGATATAATTTATATACAAGGAAGGTCCAAAAAAAAATGTAGATGTTCAGTTGGTTTGGTAACAGAAGTCTGCCAACCACACTGTACATGGGTCAGGAAGAATAGAACGAGATTCACAACACAGAGTTATTGGTTGCAGAGGTCAGTGGGGGAGTTCACTTTCTCCTGTTCTCTTCTTGATCTATGTGAAATCTATGACAGTGGAAGTAATAGAAGAATCAAAATGCAATTGTCAAGTGTGAAGCTGTTTCAGGAAGCAAGGTGTGGTAACCAGAGTGGAAGTTAGTTTACAGATGCTGAAGAACAGTTTGAATGAAACGGCAAGGAAATACAACATGAAGATAATTGTATACAAGATGAAGATGATTGTATACAAGATGAAGATGAAGGTACCACAACCCAGTCATATGACCCTTAGTCCCACTGGCGTGTTTGGTTAAGCCATGATAGGTAATGACCGAATACATCGCAGACAGACAGACACCAAGTTACGTATTTTAGTACGATAGTTGTGTGCAGTGTAGATACGTAGCTGAGATGTGGACACAGTCAGATGTTTGGTAGCTTTGGAGATGCATGTGAACATAGTCATTTGGATGGAAGGCGAAACAAATTAAGTTCCTACATCTGTCGACAAGAAAAGGACTGGTGAATGTGGCCAGAAGAAGAAAGGAAGAATTGGATTGGAAATCTACGGGAAGATGGATTGATAAAGGATGCAATGCAATCGAAGGTATGGAAGGGAAACACCAAGAGGAAGTAGAACAGTGGGAATGCTGGGTGAGCTGAGGGATAAAGGTTGTTTGTGTAGATGAATAGGAAAGGTGCGAATCGAAGTGCAGAGTCAAAGGAACCAGAACCTGCAAATAGGCAGAATATGGCTGATGCAGTTAAACTTGCACTCAAATGTTCCGAGTCTTTCTCTCCACATGAATTTAACCAATTTATTTGCAAATCTTAGTGGCACAAAGATGAGTTGTTCTCTCTCCTTCAACCCCCCATTCCCCAACAGGGAAGCACAAAACTCCAAGAAGCACACTTACTTGTCACCCAGCATGGCTGCGTACACAAGACTTTCAACGACAGTTTCCTCCAACTGCAAGCATTCTTCGTCTTTGGCATACCTCTTCATCATGTTATCTGTGAGTTTATTGAGATCGCTTAGGCAGCGCCATGGTTGGAGGGCAAACAAGCCAGGGTGGCAAGCGATTGAAACGAACACATCCATCCGCTTTCCACGCTCTGGGAGCTGCTGAGGAGGAAGGATCTGGCAGGTGATTGGTGAGACCTGTTTTCCCACCTTCATGCCAATGTTCGCACAATGAGCAGCCAGCATCTTGTTTACACTCTGGGAGCAATCATCAAAGTTCATGGAAGTAAAGAGGTGGATGTGGACGAGCTGAGGTTTGTCCTGCACACTTGCAACCTGTGCAAAGGGAGAAACAGTCGATACCAAACGGTTCATAAACGGTTAACGGTTATTTTGATACCTCGCACAAGCCATCATGCAAGAGAAAGAAGGTAACACATTTCTGTCCTGTCATTCCATATCTGTGTTGAGTGAATGAGTTAAGATAACCGAGTTTAAGCCAAACAAGTTATTGTGGGCATTATTGTAGTGTATAAAATAATTAGTGTAATTCACGTCTTTCTCTTCCCTTGTTCTCCCAACGCTTTCATTATATAATCAAAACGTGTTTTTAACTCACCTGGAACGAAGTTCAGGGGCGCTTATGTGATGGCACGTTGTCGGTCCGTCAATCCATCAACACTTTAAACTTTTCCTAAACTGCTGAATGGATTGCTACTAAATTTGGCACAAATTATATTTGTTGTGTTGTGACTAAAGTTTGTTCACGGCATAAAAACAAAACAAAAAAAAACACGGGGTGTGAGGGGTTTACCGGGGGTCAATGTGGATCCAGGTTTGACCCCCCAAAATAGGAATTTGCTGTTTCCTCTGAAACTACAAACACTATTGTGATGAAACTTGACAACATTCACCACCCGTGAAGTACCAAAGTATGCTCAAGCATGAATTTTTTTTGCCCCTTTAGGGTTCTACGGGGGTAGGGGGGGTGTGGGGGGGGGGGGGGTTGCCCCCCAACCTAAATAGAGATTTGCTTTCTTCTCAGAAACTACACACGCAATTTCGATAAGACTTCGCCACAACTTTAATCACCCATGATGTGCCAATGTTTTTAGAAATTATTATGAAAGGCATTAGAAAAATTGCGGTCTTCGGAGGTATATGGGGTTGGGGGAGGAGGGGTTGACCCCCCAAAATCGGTATTTTTTTGTTTGAAGTTATGATTATGTTAGTACGATTCTACATGCTGCCCTGTCTTCCAGCAACCATTGAAATTGGTTTAAAATACCCTTAGTCGGTGCAGTATACTGTTTATTCCACCAGGTGAGCGCCAGGGGTATTGCCTCTGTTTTTGTATGCATCGTCGAGGCTCATGGAATAGCGAGTACACAACCATTTATGAGTTGAGGGTTGTTCTCACCATTTGTGAGCTGGATGTGTGCAGTTCATATATTTGGCATTACAACTCTGGCACGCATTCAGCACGTGACTATTGGAAGTTTGACACCAACCCTATTAGGACGCCATCAATAGGTTAAATCGCCCAGCCCATCTTATTCCACGGACGACTAGTTATTGCGACAGATCCTCATTGGTTTTATGTATGCCAAAAACCGAAGCAAAGACCGACTCATCTATACATGTACGTATTTCAGTCATGTCACTGTAAACAAACGGCAAAGTAAGATTAGTATAAGAAGCAGCAATAATGATCTTTTTCTTTGCAGCTATAATAAGATGCAGCACAACCTTCAGAATGTAATATTTGTTCAGCAACGTTTTCCATAAGAACTCCAGGGCATTCACGTTCTGCACATCCAGGCTCGACTCTGTGTTTACGAGGCGGCACTTGAGTACCTGTGCACAGTAAACAACACCACACTAGATTTCTTTTCTTTTTTAACATAGTTTATCAAGTGTCATCTGAAAGCCAAAATTCATGAACAAAGAATAATGTAGGTACTTCTCAACACAAAGATCTTGTAAAAAGCTTGTGAAGCACATTTGCTCATTTTTTAAGAAAAGACAGAACCGGTCAGTTTCGGTTTAGGAAGGTAAATTTAACACCATCAAAGACCAGTTGAGAGAGGAAGCTGAAATGTAAACGTGTTACTTCATCACAAAGTAACATGACAAAATTCATTAAAATCCGACAGGTGAAAACATCATGACATAGACCAGCCATGATGGGGATACAACAAACAACAACAGGCATTTTAAGGCTATTTTCCCTGCAAGAGCGGGAGTTAGCCTTGCGGTCCCCATGACAATCTCCTCCATTTTGCCCTATTTTCTGCATCTCCCCTTGTTAACCCCCTTGCCCGCATTTCTTCTTCGACCATCTTTAGCCAAGCGTTTCTCGGTCTTCCCTGTCCTCTACTTCCTTCTACATTCATTTCCATCACTCTTCTCAACCAGTCACTTTCATCCTTCCTCAACACATGACCAAACCATCTCAAACTGTTTCTCTTCACAGCATCCATCACAGGCTCCATTCCCATCATCTTTCGCAATTCATCATTTGTCTTCCTCTCTCTCAACGATACTCCGCACATCCACCGAATCATTCGCATTTCCACCCTTTCCACCCTTCGTTGCTGCTCTACGTTCATTGCCCATGTCTCGCTCCCATAAATCATAACACTTCTCACATGCAGCATACACCTTTCCCTTCAGCTTCAACGCCCCTCCCCTCCTCATCAGCACGCCACTCAGTTCCCGAAACTTCTTCCATTGCACATCTCACTCTAGCAACCGTTGCCGAGTCTGATCCACCTTCTCCATTCAGCATGTCTCCGAGGTAGCAAAATGTTTTCACACCTTCCAGCTTCACACCGCCTCCAAGATCCAACTCAACATTTCCTCCATCTGCAGCTCCCTCTGTGCACACCTTACATTTGAATGTAGCTGCCACACTGGTTAATGACCCTCTCAAACCACTACATTTTTGATGAACCCACTCAGCGCACATTGTACATTGAATGGAATTCACTCCGACACCCTTCCTGCACACAGCACACGGCCACTTCCCAGTTCTTTCCACCTCACCACATGCTTTACCACTTGCCTTCACCTTCGTTTTTCCGATATTCACATTCAGACCTTTTGTCTCCATACATTCCTTCCACTTGTTCATCTTCTCCTTCAGTCCATCCATACTTTCTGCAATCAACACCAGATCATCTGCATACAACAACTCCCACGGTAAACCCTCCTTTACGTTCCGAGCCAGCACCTCCATCACAGCTACAAATAGTAGTGGACTTAGTACCGACCCCTGATGCACTCCCACCTTCACCTCAAACTCACCACTGTTCCCGTCCTTCGTCCTTACAGCTGTGCGCGCTCTTTTGTACATTGCCCTCACTACTCTGATCAACCATTCCTCCACTCCTAACTTCCTCAATGTCCATGTCACTACTTCACGTGGAACCCTATCGAATGCTTTCTCCAGATCAACAAACCCAAGAAACAACTTCTTCCTCTTCTCCATGTACTTCTCCTGCAACTGCCTCACAATAAAAAGCATGTCTGTCGTTCCCCTTCCTGGCATAAATCCAAACTGCATTTCGTCAATCTTCACTTTCTTCCTTATCCTCCTCTCCAACACCCTTTCCAATACCTTCATTCCATGTTCCAATAACTTTATCGCTCGATACGAGCCACAGTCCAGAGGGTCACCTTTCCCCTTGTTTAGCGGGACGAGGGTACTCAGTTCCCAATCGACTGGAATGCGGCCTTCTTTCACCACCAGATTGCAGATCTCTGTCATTCTCTTAACACCCCAATTTCCCGCTGCCTTCAACATATCTCCCACAACTCCCGTCGGCCCTCCCGCTTTTCTACTCTTCATTGCTTTTATCGCTTCCTCAATCTCTGCCGGTTATCTCTCTTATCAATCTCTGTCGGTCTCTGCCGGTTATCTTCTCTGCCGGTCCTAAAACTGGGTTACTCTCTATGTTGCCATCCCATTCATTCTCTGCATTTTTTTTTTTTTTTTTTTTTTTTTTTCTATACTGAATCGAGGCTCGTGAAAGAGCTGACAACCGCGAGGGAAAGACAGCACATGGGGACCACGAGGGAAAGACAAAGACAGCACATGAGGACCGCGAGGGAAAGACAAAGACAGCACATGGGGACCACGAGGGAAAGACAAAGACAGCACATGGGGACCACGAGGGAAAGACAAAGACAGCACATGGGGACCGCGAGGGAAAGACAAAGACAGCACATGGGGACCACGAGGGAAAGCCAAAGACAGCACTGGGGGACCACGAGGGAAAGACAAAGACAGCACATGGGGACCGCGAGGGAAAGACAAAGACAGCACATGGGGACCACGAGGGAAAGACAAAGACAGCACATGGGGACCACGAGGGAAAGACAAAGACAGCACATGGGGACCACGAGGGAAAGACAAAGACAGCACTGGGGGACCACGAGGGAAAGACAAAGACAGCACTGGGGGACTACGAGGGAAAGACAAAGACAGTACAGTGGGACCACGAGGGAAAGCCAAAGACAGCACATGGGGACCACGAGGGAAAGACAAAGACAGCACTGGGGGACCACGAGGGAAAGACAAAGACAGCACATGGGGACCACGAGGGAAAGACAAAGACAGCACATGCGGACCGCGAGGGAAAGACAAAGACAGTACAGTGGGACCACGAGGGAAAGACAAAGACAGCACTGGGGGACCACGAGGGAAAGACAAAGACAGCACTGGGGGACCACGAGGGAAAGACAAAGACAGCACTGGGGGATTCAACAGTATTTCCATATATCTCTTCCATCTTCCTTTAATTCCATCTGGGTCCACAACGATTTGTCCCACTTCATCCTTCAGTCATGATGTCAGTTGTTCAGATGTTCAGTTGTCAGATGTTCAGTCCCACCAGTCATGATGGGGATAAACTAAATAAATCTGGAAGTCCTTTCTCTTCTATAGTCACACCGTTTACTTTCCATTGAAGGCAGACAAAGCCACTCCAAGCATTCTTGGATGTAAATAGCAATGCTTAATTATTTCAAACACCAAGTATATTTTTTTTCCTGAAATAAGGCCGAGAAAAATATATTTCCAGTCTCTGGTCGGCGCGCGCATCGATTTTGACCCTGCGCGTCAATAATTTGTTTTTTCAAATTTGGTATCGACGTTCGCGCACGGTTCTCCCCTACAAAACTGCGTTTAGTTTGTCCAAATCCAACCAGCCGTTCCAAAGATATGAGTAGTTTTGTGTGCCGTGATGTCATGAATCCAATAGGGAAGTTGCATGTGATGTCATCGTCTTAGTCACGTGACCGCTTGGGTGGCAAAACATTGCTTCTGCCACCATACGTCATGGCGGCAATTTGAAACTCGTCTCGCATATAAATTGCCCCCTACACGATGGTAAAGAGTTGTTGTGCTGTCGGATGTACAGCCCGATTTCATCCGGACGACGCTAAAACGCTAAAACGGTTTCATAGCTGCCTTGACTGCAGCTCTCAGGTGAGAATATGGCTCATGAGGTTGTTACCTTCGCTCGCGAAGTGAAAAGCAGGATTAGGCATTTGGTTACGTACATGTGGAGTGTGTATGGCGTACGTGTGGAGTGTGTGTGGCGTACGTGTGGCGTACTTGTGGAGTGTGTGTGGCGTATGTGTGGCGTACTTGTGGCGTCCGTGTGGAGTGTGTGTGGCGTACTTGTGGCGTACGTGTGGAGTGTGTGTGGCATACTTGTGGCGTACTTGTGGAGTGTGTGTGGCGTACGTGTGGAGTGTGTGTGGCACACGTATGGCGTACTTGTGGTGTACGTGTGGCGTACTTGTGGAGTGTGTGTGGCGTACTTGTGGCGTATGTGTGGACTGTGGAGTGTGTGTGACGTACGTGTGGAGTGTGTGTTGCGTACGTGTGGCGTACTTGTGGCGTGTGTGTGGCGTACTTGGTTTTTTTTTTGGTTTTATTTGTATACTGAATCGAGGCTCGTGAAAGAGCTAACATTTACTTCACAAACAAATCAACCAGACAAAGAAAATATATAAAAAGAGGGAGTGGCGTACGTGTGGAGTGTGTGTGGACCGTGGAGTGCGTGTGGCGTACTTGTGGATCCACACGGGTCCACAGGCAGATGACACAGCCTCGGTTTCTCGCAATACCGCGAAAACGCCTCAACAGGCAAGCTACGGGCGTAAACTGACAGGTCCGTCTGACGAAACGACAGCTTTTCCGCCATGTTGTTTATGCCACCCAAGATGGCGGCCGGAACCGGTTGCCATGGACGACGCCCACGCGATGCAAGGCCTCTATCGGCTGGATATTGTCATTTATTGAAACGAAGACGTTCTTTGTCGGGTTCGTGTGAAGCAACCAGAAGGCCTAGAGAGCTGTGCGTGGTCTCGTTAGTTAGGCCTGGATCCTATCTCGTTTGTCATGAAGTTGTAAGTGTCTGTGATAATCTGGTGGACAGGGAGAAGAGATCGTGGGAGACCTTCGGCCTGTTAGACCACTTGCGCATGCGCAGTGTTGACGCGATCGACGCATTGGAATGTTTAACGGTACGGCGAGGCGATCTCGAGATCGAAATGGCAGTCTATAATATGCTTGAAGAACTTAATAATTTTCAGAATAAATACATTTTAAAATAACTTAAGCTTGTGTTCATTATTTACAAAAAAAAAGGCCTACAAGTCCCATTGGCTGTCTTTAATTTCTCTCTGGATGGCGCCACAGCAGATGACAAGGACCGCAAGGCATGAGGACACAAAAAACACCTCTATATGTGCAATCCATGCTTTTCAAAAAAAAAAAAAAAAAAAGCCGCATCGCCACATCAATTCTGGAACTTTGGTCTGACCAGAGACCAGCAATATATTTTTTTCGGCCTGAAGGTTGAATTTTTTTTTTTTCAGACCTTACACACTTGCAGGCTCACAGGTGAGCAAGAAAAATGATAGTACTACTTTTACCTTCATGGAAGAATAAGAGAAAGTGGTGCATGCTGGATAATGTTTTGAGAACAATAATACAACAAGAAGAAAAAGACATGAAATGTCACAGCCCCAACCGTAATTTTAGTAATTTTGCTGTACGGAGTTAAAGGCCGTCAGTCGGCCATCTTTGGTTGGATGACAAAACAAAGTCTTCTGCATATGTATACTCATGTATTGTCTTTGTGCCAAAACTGAAGAAAATTGGTCCATGCATGTCTGAGAAATGGATGGGGATACGTTTAAATAACAAAATGGCTGCCAGTCAGCCATCTTCGATCTGATTAAAAAAAAATGCCGTGCATATGTAGGCCCATCATTCGTTATAGGTGTGGCAAATTTGAACAAGATCGGTAAATGCATGTCTGAGAAATGATTGAGGACGTGGTCAACATCGGGTTGTTGTTTTTTACAACTAAAATAGCCACCAGTTGGCCATCTTTGATCATATCGTGAGAAAAAAAATGTGCATATGTATACTGTCATGTATTGTCTTTGAGCCAAGGATGAACAAAATCAATCCATACATCTCCGAGATATGGTTTCAGACGCACGGATGGACGTTGAGGTCGAGACCGTCCATCCAACGGGGGCTAATAATCAGATGTTTCAGTTGAGTAGATGGAGAAGTGGAGTGAGGGGAAGGGCAGGTTGGGGGGTTGGGGGGGAGGGAGGGAGGCACATGCACCACATGCAAATAATGCACCCACATGCAAATAAGACATGTGCCAAAATCATGTTAAAAGTGGTTAAGTAGGGAGGGGGTTAGAGGATGAAGTAAATTGGCTGAAGGTGGATGACAGGGTTGTAAGCAGATGGTGACCTGTGGGGTTAGGTGGCCTGCCTGAGAATGTGAAAAATCAAAATAACCTCAACTTTCATTCCAACCCATTTCAAACCTGCCCTGAAAAGCCATTGGCCGAATGGGCATTGTGGTGAAACAGGTGACTACCAAATGAAATAATAGTGCTTGCCAAACGATGGCTAAAGATCATTTGGCAAGTATAGATATTGGAAAAGGATGATCAAAAATGCTTGCATAAATAATTAACCTTTCAAACATCGGGATTGAACCAATACCTGAATTGGAATGGAGGCAAAATCCCGAAGAAAAATTGCTGGAACTTCATACAAAGCAGAGCAGTCACAAGTTATTGTCTTGCCTACATCCAACAGCAGAACAGAAACCACCGAGTCTCGAATATTGCTCACCTGCACAAAAGCACAATATAACAAAAAAAAACAACTTAGAGTTAAACAATACTGTAAAAATAAACTAGAGAGGTTCCAGGGAGCCTGAACTCAACTGGTCTATATCAATATGTTTAGAACATGCATAATCGAACCACAAACTATATAGATTATATGTGCTAAAATATATGACAAAAATTGATTTTTCAATATGGCCGCCGTGCCGCGCCCATTTTTGGGCGTGCAACGCCCAAATGCAATCTCAAACTAGTTTATGTCTTAAAGATGCTGCATAACAAGTTTCATCAAATTTCATCAATATTTGTGACTTTTAGAGCGTAGACGTCGAATTGTTTACAGACGACAGACGACAGACACGGACGGTGTCGACAAAAACTCAGCTGGACATAGTCCAGTTGAGTTTAAAATATTCAAGATTTAACAAACATGAAAAAGGAGAGGGTGAGAGGAAGACATAACTGGCAACGCATTTTTTTGTGTAGGCCACAGCCCTCGTGTTTGTAAAAGGGAACGCATATTTAAGGCAGTAATAGGGAAGGAATGGGAAGAGGGGGAGTGGGCAGGAGCAGCATACTCTACCAACCTCCACTCTTTTCCACTGGTCCCTCCATTTAAACAGGCAGCGTTGACCATTATAAGGCAATGTTACAGTAAACAAAGTTTCGCTCTGCAAACCAGAAAGGGTGGGGGAGGAGAATCAAGCAATGAGGAAATATAGGTTTGGTTAACGCTCATAATACCATTTTACATTTGAAAAACATTCCCGTTCGTTTCCATCATATTACATTCCCAATGGATGGTATCACCTGACATCAGAACTAATGGCCCTGTGCCCAGAATGATGCTGAGCTATTGTCTGTAATCAATCTGCTTAGTTATGAGCTTTACACCTGTAGCATTCTATTCTATAGTTATATCGATTGCTTTAGGGATTCCTACTTTATTTCTCTGCAAGATCGAGGCTCGTGGAGAAAGTACCGAAGTTTATGAACTGACAGTAGGGCAGTTGAGTAACTCTTGATCGATTTTGATATACCATTCGCTACAAAGAGCGTTGGTGCAGCCAAAGCAGTTTTTTGGCAAGGGTTATGCTGGGTGGTTCTCCCCATTGCCTTGCCTTCTCAGCATCGTTTTTCCATGCTGTATCCTTTTAAATGCTGAGTGGGAAGGAAGCAGTGCATACCCTTTTTTTCTTTAAAAAAAAATTACGTCTTTGGTACGACAACCAGGATTTGAACTACTGACAGACTCGGAGCAGATGCTCTAACCAATTCACTACCGAGCCTGAGCCGCTATTAGGACAAAACGCAGGAACAGGTGTGAAGGTGGGGGGAAAGGGGTAAGCGTGGAAATTGGAGAGAAAAATGGGGAATAACATGAGATGAGGGTACACCACCTGCTTGAAACCCTTTAGGAAAGAGTGGGAAAGAATAGCCTAATAGCCTCTGGAAGGCAGTTGCATAGAAGAGAAGGGAGGAACCAAGTGGAGTTGAGGCGTGCAGGCTTTTGAAAGTTTAACCAGTATATGGGTACCATAAGAACACGGGCATCCTGGAGTTGTTTGTGGGGAGGAATGGAGGGTTGAGAAAGCAGGGGAAGTTTACCAATAGAAGAGGGGGTACGAGGTCCCCAACCTGCACCTGTGTGGAACAACTACCAAGCTTACATAAAGTTATTTTGAAATCATAAACATGATTGTGCAATAATGAATGACCTTTTTCCCCACCTGGGAAAAAAATTGCAAATACAAAGCACAGCCCCAGCAATAAAATGCTTGAATGAATGAATGATCGTTTTAAGGCCATTTTCCCCGCTAGAGAAGGGTTAGCCTTGCGGGCCCCATGACAATCATGGTTCCCTGTTTGAGGCAATGTTTTTATGGCCGGATGCCCTTCCTGGCGCCAACCCTTAGTCGCCTCTTACGATGCACAGAGATACGGTGTACCCATTCTAAACCGGGGTACACCAGCAATAAAATGCTTATGCAATAGTAATTGCCCATGCATTGGGAAGCACATCTGGTGAATAATCGTGATATTGAGTTTAACACTTGCGCTTTAATAAATCTATACGAGAATTGACCAATCAAAATCCGAGGACAGTTAAAAGATAAAGTTGAATTCTCACTTGGTCGTCAAAGTATTGAACAATGCGCTCCAGCAATTCAGAGAGGACTGCATTGGTCAAGTGCTTAAGCAAGCAGAAGATGGTCCCATCAGACTCGATGTGCGTTACTTGGACGTCCCTGTATACACCACCTTCCTGCCAGGCAGATGTTAATAAAAAAAACATGACATGCTGCCAAACGGCTGCACTGAAATGAAAACTCATAAATGCATTGGGGTAAAGATAAAAGTATTCTGCACAGTGGAACATGACTGCACGAATTATTATCAATTACACTGAATAAAAAAACACCTTGGAAAGAAAAACAAACAGATGCAGCAGCATAATCACCAAATCCCAGAAAATGTGCTAAGTTACCAGTTTCACTTGTTCAAACGTTTCTGTTAAATTCTGCCATTCAAAAATACCAGGCAAGAACATATTCATTATTCAAACGTGCATCGTTTAATCCTACAACTGCCTTGGCATGCAAATGAAGATGTACTGGCCCAGATATCTGAAACTCTATAACCCTTAACGTAAGAATCTCCCTATGAAATACTACATTTAAATCTAGATTGGAGAAATATCTTGTGAAAGTAGTGTTCGTGATGTTTGAAGTGTTTATTGCACAATAAGGTCTCACACAGCTTTTGTTCATTTTGTTACGTATAATATTGCTGACTCGTCTCATACAAAAGACTCCGATTTCCATTTCTGCAGTTCAAACATATTCCGTGCATACATCATTTATAGTTGCAATATATGGTGTATTTTCTTAACTTGTAATTACCTGCCAGAAAATAATGACTGATAATGTGATACCAGCACACTGAAAACATTGCTTCACCTGGCTAAACCATTTTCATCACTTTGGCCCGGTTGCATAAACCATCCTTAAGGACAGATTTGAGGGTTTACTTAAGCAGGGGTCAAGCATTTTTTTTTGTGATCCACCAGCCCGACGATATATTATTCGCTGGTGAATCAAACTTCATAAAAATCAATATCCACGTTTAAATTACTATTCCTCACGACACCTAGAGATCAAATTTCAGTGCTTTTCATCCCAACAACCTCGCAATTCGTAATCACAGAACACTCCCGTCAGCTATTCAATCATCTACCTACTAACAGCAAAATAATACTTGGACAATTTTAATGTTTGCTGAAGAAAAATTGATTTGATAATTTTGTTATTACAAGCGTTACGCCTAGGTCCCCTGTCGGTGAAGTGATGAGTTCACAAAGTGAAAGACGCAAGGTGGCCATCTTGGATTTTGACGTGGCGACCCAATTTTCAATAGCGTTCTTCCTTATGCCTAGACACACCCACACACCAGATTAGAAGTTGGTACTTCGCTTATTTTGCAAGATATTCCGCTCACAAGGTTCAGACATACATGGCGGTGGCCATCTTGGATTTTGACGTGGGTTGCACCCACACCAAATTCGAATGCGGTCCTTCGCTTACACACACACACACACACACACACACACACACACACACACACACACACACACACACACACACACACACACACACACACACACACACACACACACACACACACACTACGGTCAACAAGAAAGTGTTGGATCATGCGAGCACGATGAGGCCGTGCATTGTCATCTTGGAAGACAAAGTTTCCTCGAAAGGCTGCAAGAGCAAATGGAAGCAATGTTTCTTCCAGAATGGCTCTGTACTTGAACTGGTTCAGGTTTCCATTCAGAACAACCAGGTCAGTTTTGCCCCCTGCATGAAAAGCAGCCCAAACGGTCACCCCACCACCTCCAGCTTGGACTCTTGGCACTATACAATCTTTGTTGTAGGCTTCATGCACTTGTCTGCGCACTCGGACATGGCCATCTTGACGATAGACCAGAAATCTAGACTCGTCACTGAAGATCACGTGATTCCAGTGTCCTGACTGCCATTGACGGTGCTCTCTGGCCCACTGCAATCGGCGCTGGCGGTAGTCTGGTCGGGCGTGGCTTTCTCAGGGGACGCCTGGCACGATAGCCTGCTTGAACCAGTCATTGGTTGACTAGCCTTCTGGATACAGGCACATTTGTCAGTTGCTGCCACTCAGCCCTAAGCCGATTAGCTGACTTGGTACGGCCATTGCGGACTAACCGGTGCAGCTGGCGATCATCCCTCCTTGTGGTTCTGCGGGGACATCCTGGCCTCGGTATTGTAGTGACACCCCTCTGAGCATTTCGTTTCAGGATCTTTGACACCTGACCTTGAGTGATGCCATACTTCCGAGCAATAGCACGCTGTTTCATGCCGTAATTTCGTAAAGCCTCCACTCCATGACAAACAGCGTTGTCGAGTTGACGGACCATCTCCAGAGGAAGCGGCAAAAACTTTTGGAGACGTGCAGCAGTTGTTTTCCACTAATACAGAACGCAACAACCCTTGTATACCCGACTGTGAAGCCAATCATCAAATGCACCTGTCCATACATTTTGCCACGCCACCTGTGATATAATCCTGTTGTTGACTTCTTGCTGCGACAGACAATCAGTGACATGGTTATTTTAACAAATAAATCACCAAAGTGGCGATATATATATATATATACACACTGTTACGTGGTCCTCCCGGTAACTACCTGGTCTGGGTGACCCCCGGACCGTGGGAGGGACCCCGCCAGAAAGATATATGGTTTATACGCTTTCGTAACGCAATCAATATGAATTCCGGTCAAGAAGAAACCCCACACCAAGGATCCGGAATAATCAATAATATATTCCCTGAGCAATCAACAACCATCAACAATGCACAATCAATATTACAAAGGTATAAACTCATCTACACAAACTCTAAGATGGCCATCTTATATATTCCTCACGTGAGCCCCACTCCTGACTCCCTCCGTGGTCAATGTCTCCCACAATGTCTCTCGTCTCCGCACACGGGCGGTTGAACGAACCCCGGGCGGACGTGCTCCAAACGTGCCGTCTCGTACCGGGGACAGCTGTTGCAGCGCACCTCCTTGCCAAACAACGGGGCAAAACCCAGCGCGGCTTCCAACGCGCGCGAGGCCCCGAAGTGCGACCCGTACGCGTCCTTGTAGACGGGGCAAAACCAAGCGCGGTTTGCACCGCGTGCGAGGTTCAACGTGCGACCCGTACGCGTCCTTGTAGACGGGGCAAAACCAAGCGCGGTTTGCACCGCGTGCGAGGTTCAACGTGCGACCCGTACGCGTCCTTGTAGACGGGGCAAAACCAAGCGCGGTTTGCACCGCGCGCGCGGCCCAACGTGCGACCGCTTGGTTCCGTGCACGAACTCACGGGGACTTCACGTGTCAACAGGTAGTTACGCGTCCAGGTAACTCCTCTCGCCAAACGGGTTTCGGAACGCCTCTGTTTTCCCGCGCAGCGCAAGGTCGATTTTCTCTTCTCTCGTCGCGGGGTGAGGAAGAAGAATCACCGTCCTTTTCTCTCCTCGTGTCTTTTTTTTCTCCCGTTTTCAGTCACTTCCGTTTCCGGCCACTTCCGTTTCCGGCCACTCCCTCAGAAGGGCTCCTGACCCTCCAACCACAACAACTACACCACAACTTAATATACTACACACGGATAAGCAAAGACCTGAATGGTAATTCACATACATTCACATAAATATGTAACACTCCCCCCCTTCAAGAAAGAAAGTTTGAACCCAGCGAAAACTTTCTTTGCCGGCCAATTTGGAGAAACAAACCAGATAACTCAACCCCCCCCCCACATTATCAGTTCCCCCCGGGCCCCGTTATCACTTAAAAATAAAGCCACCAAAATTTCACCACAACCCCTCCAGATTACTCCCTCTGGACTAAGTACCAACAACGACATTGTCCCTGCCAAATCAAACTCCATCTCATGACCCTCTGACTTTGACCGTCCGTATCTTGGGAATGAAGGTTAAGGGTTGATCAAAGATCCAAAGTTAAGCAACTCGATAGCACTTTTTCCGGGAGGCCAAGCCGAGTATTCACTACATGGATGCCTTTAGGAACGCGGAGTTCACGGTTAGTCCGTGCAGGAAAGTTCTCTACATGGGCGCCTTGAGGAACGTGGAGTTCACGGTTAGTCCGTGCATGAAAGTTCACTACCTGGACGCCTTTAGGAACGGCGTTCACGGTTAATTCGTGTAGGAATCTTGGCTCGGCGGCTCCGCCGCCTTCAGTGCTTCAACTTCTCAGAACTTCCCTAATAATTAGGGTGGGACCACTGGTCCCTGTAGTCCCATGAATAGCGGTCTCCTTCTCGGCCACCATTTTTCCAATCCTTCCTTCGGGAGCGGCCATAACTCAGGGAGCCTCCATAATAATATTGCTTGCGGCCACCACCAAAACTACCGCCCAGTTGTCCTCTCCTGTAGACCTCTCGACGCCTACGAAATGCCTTCCCTACTGTTATGGTCCGACCCTCCAAATCCTTGCCATTCCAATTCTTCTCTGCCTCTCTGGCGTCTTTTGTGCTGGCAAACGTGACAAAGCCGAACCCTCTTGACTGTTGCGTTTCCCAGTCTCTTACCAACCGCACTTCCACCAGCGGCCCATATCTGTTGAAGACAGAGGTCAGAACTTCTTCCTCTGTTTTGAAGTTCAGTCCCCCTACAAATAACTTGGCACTTTTGTCGCCATCCCGAGCTGGTGTGGCGTTATTTTCCCTGCTGGGCTCTTTACCAACCCTCAGGTTACCATAAACTTGACCCCCGGCCAAATCATTCCCGATAACCACAGATACACCCTCTACAGGAAGCGTGGCTTGTAAACCGACGGTGACCGGTCCTGACACCAAATCGGACTCCAAATGGATGACATGAAGGGGAGCACTAACACCGCCCCCGATCCCCTGTAAACGAACACTATCCCCCGTTGCCGTCTCCTCGGACCATGGCAAAATGCCTTCAAGCATTAAAGATTGATGTGCCCCTGTGTCCCTCAATATCCTAACCGGTTTCCGGTTAGTCGAGGCTCCATCCCGTGACACAAACCCCTCTGAAATAAATGGTTGGTAACCCTTTTGATGGCGATTTCTCACAATGGCCATTGCGTTTGGAGTCGTAGTAGTCGGACTCCGCTCTGGGTCTTCGCTTTTCATGCGGTAACAACTGGACATCAAGTGTCCAGGTTTCTTGCAAAAAGCGCAAGTAGGCCCGGAGGAAAAACTCGTGGTCTGCCTCGGGCCCCCCGAACTATAAGTTTGTCTTGGGCCCTCATCCCTCCGATTTCGAACCGGTGGGGTATCATAGTTGTCCCCATAATCATCTCGAGGCCGCCGCCATGTATGGTCGTTCTCCGCACCTGCTGTTCCCCACCTCCCCTGCGGAGATCTAGGCGAGGAGTTAGGTTCGTGGACCCCTATTCGGTGGGTTAAGGCATAATCATCTGCCATGGTGGCTGCGTCCCACAACTTTGGTACCTTCTTTTCCTGCAGGTACACTTTGATGTCCTCGTGGACACACTGCTGGAATTCCTCCACCAGGATCAAGTCCGGCAATTTCTCGAAGTCTTTCCCGACTCCTTTTGACTCACACCACCGATCAAACATGTTTTCTTTCACTCTGGCAAACTCCACATGGGTCTCACTCTCCCTCTTCCTGGCATTCCTGAATTTTTGCCTGTAAGCTTCCGGAACCAACTCATAGGCCTTGAGGATGTGCTTCTTCAGTACCTCATAATCTGCACATTGGTCCATTGGTAGCGCCGAATAAATTTCCTGAGCTTTCCCCACCAGCACACTTTGCACGAGTATGGTCCAGGCCTCCTCCGGCCAGTTTAATTGTCGAGCCACTTTCTCAAAGTGTGGAAAAAATTTCGCGACTTCTTTTTCACTGAACGGTGGAACCAGCCTCACATGTCTGCCCACATCCCAGGTTTTCTGGTTAGGTGTCGACCCCGTCAGCAAGGGTGGTGCCTCTCCCCGTTCTCTCATTAACTCCAGCTCCTTGAATTTGATTTCTTGCTGAAGCTCCATGTCACGTTCCTTTAATTCCCTTTCCGCTTTTCTCTCCTCTGCTTCGAGGTCCCTTGCAGCTCTCCTCTCCTCTGCTTTTCTCCCTTCTAACCTTTCCTGGAGTTCTCGTTCCACTCTCCTTTCCTCTGCTTGTTTCTCTTCTCTCCTCGCTTCTGCTTTCCTTTCTTCTTCTGCTAACCTTTCCTGGAGTTCTCGTTCCACTCTCCTTTCCTCTGCTTGTTTCTCTTCTCTCCTCGCTTCTGCTTTCCTTTCTTCTTCTGCTCTTTCCTTTTCTGCTTTCCTTTCTTCTTCTTTTAACCTTTCCTGGAGTTCTCGTTCCACTCTCCTTTCCTCTGCTTGTTTCTCTTCTCTCCTCGCTTCTGCTTTCCTTTCTTCTTCTGCTCTTTCCTTTTCTGCTTTCCTTTCTTCTTCTGCTCTTTCCTTTTCTGCTTTCCTTTCTTCTTCTTTTAACCTTTCCTGGAGTTCTCGTTCCACCCTCCTTTCCTCTGCTTGCTTCTCTTCTCTCCTCTCTTCTGCTTTCCTTTCTTCTTCTGCTCTTTCCTTTTCTGCTTTCCTTTCTTCTTCTTTAATCCGTTCCTGGCTCCGTAATTGCAACTCCAGTTTCCGGAGCTCAACGTCTTCTGGTTCTTCGGGTAGCCACTCCCAGGCTAACTCGTCCCATGTTCCTAATCCCACCATAGATTGTATCACCGTGGCCTGCAACTCTGCCTTCCTCAAATTAGTTCGGACCTCCAAGTTAAAATGTTTGGCCAATTTCAAGAGGTCCGACTTTAGCAACGCTCGGAACTGTGCCTCACTCGGTGTTACCCCAAAGTTCTGTGCCACAAACGCCATGGTGCCTATCGTTAACACCTGTTAACCTTCACCCAAGATTTTACCCCAATTTCTCAAAAAAATTTTTTTTACCAATTAATAATTAATTAATAAATTTTAATTAATTAAAATTATTATTTTATTACTTTATACAATTTTAAATCCCGGAAGTAGACCCAATTGCGAAACCGCAAATCGTAATTTGGACGAGCCCCCAATTCTGTTACGTGGTCCTCCCGGTAACTACCTGGTCTGGGTGACCCCCGGACCGTGGGAGGGACAGTTCTCGTTTCAGGTCTCTTTCAAGGAAAGAGCAGAAGAAGAAAGGAAAGCAGAAGATATATGGTTTATACGCTTTCGTAACGCAATCAATATGAATTCCGGTCAAGAAGAAACCCCACACCAAGGATCCGGAATAATCAATAATATATTCCCTGAGCAATCAACAACCATCAACAATGCACAATCAATATTACAAAGGTATAAACTCATCTACACAAACTCTAAGATGGCCATCTTATATATTCCTCACGTGAGCCCCACTCCTGACTCCCTCCGTGGTCAATGTCTCCCACAATGTCTCTCGTCTCCGCACACGGGCGGTTGAACGAACCCCGGGCGGACGTGCTCCAAACGTGCCGTCTCGTACCGGGGACAGCTGTTGCAGCGCACCTCCTTGCCAAACAACGGGGCAAAACCCAGCGCGGCTTCCAACGCGCGCGAGGCCCCGAAGTGTGACCCGTACGCGTCCTTGTAGACGGGGCAAAACCAAGCGCGGTTTGCACCGCGTGCGAGGTTCAACGTGCGACCCGTACGCGTCCTTGTAGACGGGGCAAAACCAAGCGCGGTTTGCACCGCGTGCGAGGTTCAACGTGCGACCCGTACGCGTCCTTGTAGACGGGGCAAAACCAAGCGCGGTTTGCACCGCGCGCGCGGCCCAACGTGCGACCGCTTGGTTCCGTGCACGAACTCACGGGGACTTCACGTGTCAACAGGTAGTTACGCGTCCAGGTAACTCCTCTCGCCAAACGGGTTTCGGAACGCCTCTGTTTTCCCGCGCAGCGCAAGGTCGATTTTCTCTTCTCTCGTCGCGGGGTGAGGAAGAAGAATCACCGTCCTTTTCTCTCCTCGTGTCTTTTTTTTCTCCCGTTTTCGGTCACTTCCGTTTCCGGCCACTTCCGTTTCCGGCCACTCCCTCAGAAGGGCTCCTGACCCTCCAACCACAACAACTACACCACAACTTAATATACTACACACGGATAAGCAAAGACCTGAATGGTAATTCACATACATTCACATAAATATGTAACAACACATACACCTTCCAAAGGCGGGAACAGGCAATAAAAAGGGTATTCCTCCAGATTTTTTTGCAGTCAAGTGAAGTCTAAATCGATGTGGGCAAAGTGAATATGAAAATAACAAGGAGTCCTCTTACTCATAATACAATTGAGGGTACTGAAGCGTTATTCGTAATACCCTCGTCCACCATCACCCAAAGGGGCGATATGATACGTGGTAAATGTTGACAGATATGTGCATCACCCTACCTTTGGAACTTCTGGCGAAGGGATAAAATGAAGTCACTACAACCTTTGCTGTATGACCCGCAGTCCGCTTGTCAAGTTTAGTTGCTTGGGATTGCACAAGTGACAACCAAATAGATGGACAATCCTGCACGTGGCCACACAGGCCACCAAGAACCAGGCTTTGGGGGCCAAACTGAGTTTTTGGTGGCATTTGACACCTGGGCCACTGCTTATTTCGAACCCTGTTAAGTATTTCTTTCACACTTCCTTTAATGACATCCTCAAGTTGACGATGGTTGCATATACAAATATGCTTAGGTTTTTTCCTTAAAGTTGAGGGAGCTACCCCCCACCCACCTTTCATCAGCTTTTCTCCACCAATTTGAAGCAGGCTTTCATAAGTCACCCGGGTATTATACATTGTAAGAGGTTGATTCAGCTGAAACCCATTTGCATACACGTACATAGCGACCATGATTGTGGCTCGACACACTTTATGGGTTAAGGAAAGATTTCCCTTTAGGAAGATTTTTTTTACCCCTTAGCTAAGGATTTCCTCAAGTGCTGTTGCATAAACAACCCTTTCGAAATCCCCAGCTGAGGATTTTTCTAAAGTTAAGGAAATCCTCAGGATCCGTTGCTATGCTGTTGCTATGCGCTTCGTCCAAAAGCAAGAATAAGTCATGAACACGTGATTTCAAATAGCGCTTGTTATATTGCTACATACACCCTTGTTATATCCTGCATGGGAAACCTGTGATTTTAAATAGCGCTTGGTATATTCTGCATGACCCTGGTGTTGGGCTAGCGGCTAGGGTGCCGGCTTAGGATCCTAGGATCCTGGGCTCGAATCCCGGTCGATCGCTGAATTAACGCCAGGGGGGTTGACTCAGCCTGTCATCCTTCCGAGGTCGGCTAATTGAGTACCAGTTCACTGGTAATTCCCTGTTTGTCATTAAAGGCGGCAAAAAGGGTTGGCGTCAGGAAGGGCATCCGGCCGTAAAACATTGCTTCAAAAAGGGGACCAAAAAACAACAACAACCACGGTTCCCGAAAAAGGCCAACCCCCGCTTTGCGGGGAAAAATGGCCTCTAAAGGTGGTTTTTGGTATATTCTGCATGGAGAACACATTATTTTAAATAGCGCTTGTTATATTCTGCATGGAGAACACTTTATTTTAAATAGCGCTTGTTATATTCTGCATGGAGAACACATTATTTTAAATAGCGATTGTAATATTCTGCATGGAGAACAGATTATTTTAAATAGCGATTGTTATATTCTGCATGGAGAACACATTATTTTAAATAGCGCTTGTTATATTCTGCATGGAGAACACATTATTTTAAATAGCGATTGTTATATTCTGCATGGAGAACACATTATTTTAAATAGCGATTGTTATATTCTGCATGGAGAACACATTATTTTAAAAAGCGATTGTTATATTCTGCATGGAGAACACATTATTTTAAATAGCGATTGTTATATTCTGCATGGAGAACACATTATTTTAAATAGCGATTGTTATATTCTGCATGGAGAACACATTATTTTAAATAGCGATTGTTATATTCTGCATGGAGAACACATTCTTTTAAATAGCGATTGTTATATTCTGCATGGAGAACACATTCTTTTTAATAGCGCTTGTTATATTGCTACATACAATTGTTATATTGCCACCTAAACGGTGGTTGGTATATTGCTACATACACCCTTGGTATATTCTGCATGGGGAACATGTGATTTTAAGTGATGCTTGTTAGATTGCTATCCACCCTTGTTATATTCTGCATGGAGAACACGTGATTTTAAGTGATGCTTGTTTTTTTGCGACACACACACTTATTATATCCTGCATGGGGAACATGTGATTTTAAATGGCGCTTGTTATATTGCTACATACACCCTTGTTATATTGCTACATACACCCTTGTTATATTGCTACATACACGCTTGTTATATCCTGCATGGGGAACATGTGATTTTAAATAGCGCTTGTTATATTGCTACATACACCCTTGTTATATTCTGCATGGGGAACATGTGATTTTAAGTGATGTTTGTTATATTGCCACATACACCCTTGTTATATTCTACATGGAGAACACGTGATTTTCAGTGATGCTTGTTACATGCTTGCTGCATGGGGAACACACATGCTTGTGGATGAAGGGGGAATAACATGGTTCTTATGTAAAATTTATTCGATTCTCATTCACCATTTGATTGCAAATGTGTGCAGTAAATGTTTGGAAACCTTTAGAGGAGAATAGTGAAAGTGTGACGTTATAAAAGTGAAACACGAGTGTGAAACTACAAGCAAAATATTCTGGATGTCATAAAAGTGAAAGTTGCGGAAATAATGTACATCAGTCTCTGGCGTCGCCGTGACAATTGTTGTCTTTATTGACCAATTCCATTGAAGATTGTCTTTTGGAAACGCAAAGGTTCGTGGTTAAGGGTGGGGAGGGGGGTGTGGGGTTCATCATGTGCTTATGCTTCTTCAGACATCCCTTCCCATCTCAAAACTGATTGCTTGCCTGGCACAGCAATGGCTCCTCAGGATTTCCTTAACTTTAAGGAGATCCTTATCCTGAAGGGTTGTTTATGCAACAGCACTTGATGAAATCCTCAGCAAAGGAATTACAGCGTACCTGAAGGGAAATCTTTTATTGAAGTCAAGGGAGTTTTATGCATCCGGGCCTTAATTTTGAAGATTACGTTGCATGCTTACATTGCTACCAGGTTATGGTTAAGCCAAATTTTTGTGTGTTAACTTGAAAATTGGAAAATTTTAAAGTCCTTGATTACCTCTCCTCTATATCCCCACACCTTTGATCAAATTATCCCCAATACCCAGTCCCACGCAAACCTCTGGCTGTGCAGCAAGTAAAGGGTCCTCCAGCTCTTGTAGGCAGGCCAGGTTTATATTGACATCCACCTCATCACTTGTGTCATACAAAATGACCTCTGGTATCTCTGAATGCTTGATGACCTCCATCACCAAAGCCTTGTCCTTTGCAAAGAAATAGAGCTTTGAAAGAACTGCTGCATCGATGCAGAGATTCTCCAAACCTTTGCAAGAATAGGTTTATGGGAAAAGACAAAATGGCAACAGGAAAAAAGTTTAAATTCCTTATGTAAACAATTTATTGTCAAACAAAGATGGCATTGAACCAAAATTGTAACTTTCAAATGTTTATATGACACAAATATGAATGTTTTTGGTGCTTTGCAAATAGGGTATTACATCACAAAGTTTACCGTCATTTAGTTAACCTGGGGACCTGTGTCAGCATTCCATTGCTGGTGGATGTTAAAGATCTCACAATGTCTTTCAACAAAGTAGACCAATGCAAGTTAATGCCAGAACCATGGCCAAAATTTTAAATTCCTGCCTATATTGCAAGGGGGCATTATATCAATGAGAATTTACAACAGACTCCCGGTTCAATCTGAGAGATGGCATAAGCACAATGTATTGCCTCAATTAGTCGTTTCTCGTGACGTTTTGACTGCAGTTTTACAAGCTGTAAAATTATGAGAGTTGCCGATTTGAGATTTATGTAAATCCCCATCTCCTTTCCTCAAATGGGCCAACAAATGGAGAGATGGGTTGGGGGAAAAAAAAAAAGTCTGAAAATATGGCTAAGCTTGCTAAAAAGGGAGAAATTGTCCTCTTGAGGCAAACTTGATATTCACTAATGAGGCCAAAAGTCACAGCTGTTTAAGTGTTGGTGAGCACCTGCAAGTTGGCACCAAGTGGCTTGTAGTGGAAGGTTGAGGAACTGATCACTCAGGCGTCTTATATTCCAACAATATACAATGCCAGTGGAAGCATAGTCGACAAACATAACCTGCAAGAGAATAAATAAATATGAAAACAACAGAAATAAATCAATGGGAATACTGAGAAAGCAAGGGCTACCGAGCTACCTTTAAGTGTGCACCTGCAATCAACACGCTTTGCGCATTTCATACAGAGGTTAAGGGGGTGGGGGATTTGAGTTATGGCTCGGAGTTAGGGCTATAAGTTAGGGATCTTTGTTCCTTTCACATTTCTTTCTACTTTTACATATTTATCTTTATTCATTCTCATTCTTGCTTCTTTAGTTCTCTCTTTCTTAATCTATCTATCTCTCTTCAGAGAAGTGAATGCTTGGAGAATTTTTTTTTGTGGAAGGCTCACTTGGCTGCACTTGGATGAGTTTGAGGGCAGAGGAGTTGCGGCTGAAACCTGAATCCTATCCAGGTTCCTCCTGATGACTCCATCTTTGCTCTTTACTTTTTTTGGTTCCTTCTGATGACTCCAATGCAGTATTTGGTTTTCTGTTTCATTAGGGATGGGTTAATTCCCCCAGAATTAGATGGGATGGCTTGTAATACCCTTCCCCACTGGAGGTCAGCCTATCAATACACATGCACGTAGAATTGGGGTCCTCTCCCCACTGGGACAAGGATTTTTTTTTTAACTGCCCAAAACCCTTCCTTTTTTTTTTCCTCTGATTTGTGAAATTCACATCTGCATTGTCACCTGTCCACCTTTATCAGTTGAAACCCTCTTATGCTTCTCCTTCAGCAAATAGAAAAGCTTTAAAACAAAGCCTTGACTGATAACAATTATACACTAAATGTGAGAATATTCCACCTTCACACACCATATATTTTTCGATCAGTTGCTCAATATTACAAAGTTGATTTCAGAAGACTGTGTCTTCTCCATAACAATAACAAGCGTTACGCCTAGGTCCCCCGTCGGTGAAATGATGCGAGTTGACAAAGTGGAAGACGCAAGGCGGCCATCTTGGATTTTGACGTGGCGACCCAATTTTCAATAGCGTTCTTCCTTATCGCGAGATACACCCACACACCAAATTAGAAGTTGGTACTTCGCTTATTTTTCAAGATATTCATCTCACAAGGTTCGGATATACATGGCGGAGGCCATCTTGGATTTTGACATGGCGACCCAATTTTCAATAGCGTTCCTCCTTATGCCTAGATACACCCACACACCAGATTAGAAGTTGGTACTTCGCTTATTTTTAAAGATATTTCGCTCAAGGTTCAGACATATATATGGTGGCGGCTATCTTGGATTTTGACGTGGCGACCCAATTTTCAATAGCGTTCTTCCTTATGCCGAGATACACCCACACACCAAATTAGAAGTTCGTACTTCGCTTATTTTTCAAGATATTCATCTCACAAGGTTCGGACATACATCGCGGCGGCCATCTTGGATTTTGACGTGGCGACCCAATTTTCAATAGCGTTCGTCCTTATGCCGAGATACACCCACACACCAGATTAGAAGTTGGTACTTCGCTTATTTTTAAAGATATTTCGCTCAAGGTTCAGACATATATATGGTGGCGGCTATCTTGGATTTTGACTTGGCGACCCAATTTTCAATAGCGTTCTTCCTTATGCCGAGATACACCCACACACCAAATTAGAAGTTCGTACTTCGCTTATTTTTCAAGATATTCATCTCACAAGGTTCGGACATACATCGCGGCGGCCATCTTGGATTTTGACGTGGCGACCCAATTTTAAACAGCGTTCTTGCTTGTGCCTAGATACACCCACACACCAGATTAGAAGTTGGTACTTCGCTTATTTTCCAAGATATTCATCTCACAAGTTTCAGACATACATGGCGGTGGCCATCTTGGCTTTTGACGTGGCGATGCGATTTTAAACAGCGTTCTTCCTTGTGCCTAGATACACCCACACACCAGATTAGACGTTGGTACTTCGCTTATTTTTCGAGATATTTCGCTCAAGTTTCAGACATATATATGGTGGCGGCCATCTTGGATTTTGACGTGGCGACCCAATCTTCAATAGCGTTCGTCCTTATGCCGAGATACACCCACACACCAAATTAGAAGTTGGTACTTCGCTTATTTTTCAAGATATTTCGCTCACAAGGTTCAGACATATATATGGTGGTGGCCATCTTGGATTTTGACGTGGCGACCCAATTTTAAACAGCGTTCTTGCTTGTGCCTAGATACACCCAAACACCAGATTAGAAGTTGGTACTTCGCTTATTTTTCAAGATATGCAGGTTACAAGGTTCAGACATACATGGCATCAGACATACATGGCGGCGGCCATCTTGGATTTTGACGTGGGTTGCACCCACACACCAAATTCGAATGCGGTCCTTCGCTTACACACGCCCGCACGCACACACGGACGGACGGACACACGGACGGAGGGTAAAGCCATAGTCCCCCTTTCGCTCCGCTGAGTGACGGGGGACAATTAATTTCCCCAACCAAATGTTGAGAGAGGGAAGGTAAGCACCAAGGGAGAGAAGGTGAAGCGACATTTCGAAGAAAGAGCCTTTCTTCAAACCAAGAGAATGGTTCTTTTCCCTGATTTGAAGAAATCGTGGTGTTTATGTTCATGACAACAGAGGCAGACTTTCGTCGAGAATATAAATAAAGGCTACATTTTTTTGCAATCCAAAACAGTAGGCACCTTTGCACATTTTCTTACATAACCTATAGTGGGGACACCTCCCACTCAAATGTTGAGCAGATTATCTATTTCATATTTATGCCTTGTTGCAAAGCGAGACTTAAGACATTGTTAAGCTACTCAAATCCCAAAGTTGATGATTATTTAAAACATCTGGAATAAAGAAAAAAAACCCTGCAGGTAAAATGTTAATACAAAAACGAAAACAAAGTCGATGGTGCGAGCATCACAAAATCCCCACACTTTCCACCTAAAACAATGTCGAAAGATGGCAAAAAGTTTCACCAGGAATGACCCAATAGCAAATAGTGTTTTCCCTTTCGACCCCTGTGACCCCAAGTCCCCTCTGGAGCATGAACCGGGGTCAAATCTAAAACATACATATTTCATGCATCCCCCATTGTTGATTGCATACACAAGGTTTAATTAAACCATGCTTAAAACATGCCCGTAATATTTTTACATAACCTTTTGACCACACCCCAGGGGGTAAGGCCAACAATTACACTGCTTTCACACATTACTGTGATAATTATCATAACCAACATGCTTGGTGAATTTCTGCACAACCATTTGGAATGAGATAGTGTGATGGGTAGACAGACAGAGGTGGTTACAATTTCCACCCGTTTTTTCCCCAAAAACCACAGGGATAATTAGTTATCACACGCTACCCAACCAGGAACTTCTGCACCCCACTTAAATACACAAGTCAAAAGGTCAGACTTTTGCCCATGTACACATAATATATAGATGGCCTGCCTTGTAACCCATTAAGTTAGACGTTTCCTTTTTACACTCCTGAAACACACTTGAGACCAGTTACACCCAGGATGACAGCAAACCCTTCAACGCCTCCATGGATTTTGAATGTCGATTCGTTGGTAGGACAAATAAAAAATAAACTCACATTGATCTGAGCAGTATCATCGGTGCTTATCACCCGTGCACGATACCAGTAACCGTCAACGAAAGCTGCAACTAGTTGCCCTTCAAAAGTGCTGAAATATGGCTCAAGGTCATGGCAGTTGTATTCCCTCAACATGGCTTCTTCGAGTTCTTGAAGCATCTCAGAGTAGTTACTCCCACAATATCTGCAAGAAAAAAAAAGCAGAAGGCAAAAGATAGTATCAAACTCTCTCATTCTCCCTTTAAAATCTTTGAAGACAGGTAAATATAAAATGAGCTGACAATAATGAACGACACTCACATGGTCTATGTTATGACTGTTAGCATCAATGTCTGATTTAAATGTCTCAAGACAATCAACCACTTAGTGCACCGAGGCCCCCGAGGGCACCATTTCATTGACTGGATTTGCATTAAGTGGGGTATAATATACGTATATAGGTTAAAATGAGCAGCTCTGCGAGATCTCTCAATTTCCCGTGTTTTGAGATCGATTTTTTTTTTCAACCGAGAAAAAGAAAAACCAACTTAAAGGTTTTCAAAACCAGGGATCAAAACTTTGAGCAGGTGAGAGTGGTACGTTGAATTTGGTTGTACCTAGGTTTTTTTAAACCACAAATCACACGATCATTCACGAAGTTTTTTTGGGGTCAAGGATGCAAAAAAAATAACTTCCAGGTTCTGTGAGCAAATTTCTCGACGATTGGAACAGTTAAAAGCTTGGCACATGGGCATCATGAACATTAGAATAACTTGTGATGAAACACAGACGTACAAGTCAGTCAATGAGCTGTGCGCCCATGACATCACACAAATCGATTGAAGTAGCTCATTTGCATAACGGAAGTGAAAATAGTCCGATTTTAAAACACTACTATCCGGCTTATTAGTCTCCCTAATATATTTTTTTGTGCTAATGGGTCAGGGATATCATCCTCTAAAACATCTTTTCAAAAACCTCATGATTATGTCCCTTTAAAGAAATTAAATCACAGCTCCCTTTGCAATAGCACAAATATTGAAATGCATTTCTCCACTTGCAAGGAAATCCGTTTTCAACCAGAAAAGAAAAGAGTTTACTGACCTGAAAGCAACCCTGCGTGTGCTGCTGGCCTGTAGCACCGAAACAAATTCGAACTTTTCCTTTGGGCCAATAAGGACTGGTGGCTCTTTTTGAGGAATAGAATCACGACTAGATTTGAACAGTCTCTGGTTTAAAGAGGTCCCGTGAAGAGAATTGAGGAAAACTGTGCAACGGCCATCTTTGACATTTTCAACACGCATACGCACAACCTGGCCAACAAGCTTTTCCAGATTCTTCTCAGAGGGCCAGTCATTTGGCATATCCGCAGTGCTCAGCTGGCAAGGCACAGCGAGGGCAGGAAGCCGAGCACATTTTGGTGGCAAGATCTTGAGATCTTCAGAATGCAACAATAAATGCATGCCATGGTCAACCAGAAACACAAAAGAGATCTGGCGTCTGCTATCAACATCTTTGATGTAGCCCCTTGTCCATACGCCATTGTGAAGCAATGCACATGCCATACCTACTTTACATTCTGGCAGCGACCGCTCTCCTATCCGAGCAATTTCTGATTTCAGCTGAGTCGTAA
Organism: Myxine glutinosa; assembly: GCF_964187855.1. NCBI lineage: Eukaryota > Metazoa > Chordata > Myxini > Myxiniformes > Myxinidae > Myxine > Myxine glutinosa. The sequence continues at coordinate 60,141,866 of NC_136266.1, read as the reverse complement.
GGTTATCAAAGGCACTTCCCTGTTCAAAGTGCACACAAAGATTGCCACGTGCATCCACTGAGCAAACCTTCGCAGAGACCCATCCGGGATCTGGAAGTTTTGGAGAAGGAACTGTGATGCGTTCAATAGGGGCAGCTTGGGATGTTTGACCAAAACCAATGGTGGGTGTTACAACTTCATGACTACTCGACTCCTTTGGGTAAATAATTACAGTCTCGAGATTCTCAGGAAGTGGATGTAGAATTGAGCAAACATCTGAAACAAGATCCACATTGTTCAGAATTAATATTGGTAAGTCCATGTTGAACCTGGTTTTATAAATGTCAGGCAGGCTGTGAACCCAGATACCATGAGGGAAAGATGCCAGCAGTCGAGAAATGCGACATTTATGTTGCTTAAGCGAATCCATGGAATTTGAATCCTGGACAATAGGGCAATCAGGCTTTGCTTCTTTGTCCAGAAGTATGGTGTTGTGATCTGCTGTTTGTGGCTTCGAGTGACTTGATTTGGGGATTGGAGGATAAATAATCATCTTTAAAGGACTTTCTGAACAAATTTTCACCTGAAAAGCAAACAAATAAAATGAAGATGACAAAACATCATTTTGAACTTAACATGCAATGTATGTAAACTAAACATGTACATCAATTCAGGGTCATTAAAACTCAAAGATGGAGAGGTTAAGAGTTGTGCAATGACAGACATCACGGTAATAATAAATTACCTACATATCTGCGATCGCCAAGGCAAGCCTCCTGCAGCTTACCCTTGGTGATCGCCCGTGACATACATTGGCCCACTAGTGAATGGTGGCCATTTTTTTTTTGCACCGCCATGTCACCTTGACCTTCAACATTTCGGGATAAAGTGTATATTGAGAGAGTGCCCCCATTTACAATCTATCTATAAAACTCATCATGAAAATTGGATGAAAATTATTCAGGTTATGATCAAAAAAAGGTGCACTTCAGTGGAGGTACACTATGATACATTGATACAATGACAGGCATTTTAAGGCCATTTTCCCTTCAAGAGCGGGGGTTAGCCTTGCGGTCAACATGACAAATCTTCTCCATTTTCCCCTATTTTCTGCATCTCCCCTTGTTAACCGCCTTGCCCGCATTTCTTCTTCCACCACCTTCAGCCAAGTCTTTCTCGGTCTTCCCCGTCCTCTACTTCCTTCTACATTCATTTCCATCACTCTTCTCAACCAGTCACTTTCATCCTTCCTCAACACATGACCAAACCGTCTCAACCTGTTTCGCTTCACAGCATCCATCACAGGCTCTATTCCCATCATCCTTCGCATTTCATCATTTGTCTTCCTCTTCTCTCAACGATACTCCACACATCCACCGAACCATTCACATTTCCACCCTTTCCAGCCTTCGTTGCTGCTCTACGTTCATTCCCTATGTCTCGCTCCCATAAATCATAACAATTCTCACACATGCAGCATACACCTTTCCCTTCAGCTTCAACGACACTCCCCTCCTCGTCAGCATGCCACTCAATTCCTGAAGCTTCTTCCATGCACATCTCACTCCAGCAACCGTTGCAGAGTCTGGTCCACCTTCTCCATTCAGCATGTCTCCTAGGTAACAAAATGTTTTCACACCTTCCAGCTTCACGCCATCTCCAAGATCCAACTCAACATTTCCTCCATCTGAAGCTCCCTCTGTGCACACCTTACACTTGAATGTCGCTGCCACACTGGTTAATGACACCCTCAAAACCACTACATTTTTGATGAACGCACTCAGCGCACATTGTACATTGAATGGAATTCACTCCGACACCCTTCCTGCACACAGCACACGGCCACTTCCCAGTTCTTTCCACCTCACCACATGCTTTACCACTTGCCATCACCTTCGTTTTTCCGATATTCACCTTCAGACCTTTCGTCTCCATACATTCCTTCCACTTGTTCATCTTCTCCTTCAGTCCATCCATACTTTCTGAAATCAACACCAGATCATCTGCATACAACAACTCCCATGGTAAACCCTCCTTTGCATTCCGAGCCAGCACCATCACAGCCACAAATAGTCGTGGACTTAGTACCGACCCCTGATGCACTCCCACCTTCACCTCAAACTCACCACTGTTCCCGTCCTTCGTCCTTACAGCTGTGCGCGCTCTTTTGTACATTGCCATCACTACTCTGATCAACCATTCCTCCACTCCTAACTTCCTCAATGCCCATGTCACTACTTCACGTGGAACCCTATCGAATGCTTTCTCCAGATCAACAAACCCAAGAAACAACTTCTTCCTCTTCTCCATGTACTTCTCCTGCAACTGCCTCACAATTAAAAGCACGTCTGTCGTTCCGCTTCCTGGCATAAATCCAAACTGCATTTTGTCAATCTTCACTTTCTTCCTTATCCTCCTCTCCAACACTCTTTCCAATACCTTCATTCCATGCTCCAATAACTTTATCGCTCGATACGAGCCACAGTCCAGAGGGTCACCTTTCCCCTTGTATAGAGGGACGAGGGTACTCAGTTCCCAATCCACTGGAATGCGGCCTTCTTTCACCACCAGATTGCAGATCTCTGTCATTCTCTTCACACCCCAATTTCCCGCTGCCTTCAACATATCTCCCACAACTCCCGTCGGCCCTCCCACTTTTCTACTCTTCATTGCTTTTACCGCTTCTTCAACTTCCTTCTCGGTTATCTTCTCTGCCGGTCCTAAAACTGGGTTACTCTCTGTGTTGCCATCCCATTCATTCTCTGCATTCAACAGTATTTCCATATATCTCTTCCATCTTCCTTTAATTCCATCTGGGTCCACAACGATTTGTCCCACTTCATCCTTCAAGCAACTCACCCACATCACATCACACCTTTCGCTATCTGCTTTGCAATCCTGAATACCGCTCTCTGACCCTCTTCCAAATCCAAGCGTTCTCCGAACATTTTCCTACATGCCTCCTGCGCCTTTGCGACCTCTTTCTTTGCAGCCTTCTTGGCTGCGTTATAACGTTCATGCTCTGCCTTTTCTGCCCCCATACCCTTCGCCTTCTGCCACTCCTTGAACTTCTTCCTCTTCTCGTCAATGATTTGATGAGGACACACTATGATGATGCAAGAATATCTTGGAAGGCCAAAATAAGGTCAAAGTTTAAAAAAAAAAGTCAATATGGCAGACTTTTTATCCCCATTATTGAAGTAAAATTAAATTCCAAAAGTCCTCAGACATTTGGCAGCAAAAAAAAAGGGAGAAAAACCCAAATGGTGATCATGTACCCTGAGGGGTGTAAGACCTGACCTTTAACCCAAAGGGGAATGATGCAAATTATGCTAAATTTGCCTTACTCAGAGCAATCTCATTTGATCAGCCAAATCCTAGTCAAATTATGGTAAAAATGTTAAAATGTGTACAATTAGGTCATGACTTTAAAAATAGGGGCAATACCCCATGGCACTCACCTGGTAGAATAAAGCAGTATACTACACTGACTAAAACATATTTTGAACAGTATTATGGTATTTTGAACCGAATTCAATGGTTGCTAGAAGACAGGGCAGCATGTACAATCATACTAATGTAATCATAAGACTTTAAACAAACAAAAAAAAACTATTTATGGTGGCAACCTCTCCTCCCCCACCCACTCCCGTATCCCTCCTCAGACCCCAATTTTTCGAATGCCTTGAAACAAACATTGGTACCTCACAGGTGATGAAGATTGGGGTTAAGTTACATCGGAATTGTATATGCAGTTTCAGAGAAGAAAGCAAATACCTATTTTGGAGGGGTCAAACCTGGACCCACTTCAACCCCCGGCAGACCAGCTTAAACACCGACTTTTTTAATGCCGTGAACAAACTTTAGTCATAACATACCAAATATCATTTGTGCCAAATTTGGTCACAATCCCATCAGCGGTTTCGGAGAAGTTGCAAGTGTTTACGGACCGACAACGTGCCAACTCATATGCTCCCCGGAACTACGTTCCAGGTGAGCTAAAAATTAGGGCAAGGTCAAAAACGTCAACACCACATACATTGTATTCCTATTAATTGATGCAAAATTTCATAATGAAAGTCTAATCCGGCTCAAATACAGCTCGGTAATTTCAGAAATTTGGAATGCCAGGAAAAAATGCATAACCCTAAATGGTGGTTTCGTACTGTAGGGGTCAAACTCTGGGGTACTATTAAAAATTGGGGGTACTAATTGTATAGAAACAACCCCTACAGCAGCTACAAGCCTCCCCCTATCCTATAACGGGGGTGTGTGGAGTCAAGGGGATAAGCATAAAAAGGCGGAGGGGGAGAGGGAGAGTTTTTTTTTTCCCCTTCCCCCTTCCAAATGATGAAGTGAAAGCAACACTGGGCTAACCATCACACGTTTGTCCAAAAACGTTTATAGGGAATAACATTTATGGACAACATCTAAAATCCCCACACTTCCCACCGAAAGCAAAGTTGAAAGATGGCAAAGGATTCCACTGGGAATAACCCAATATAAAATTTAGAGTTAAAAAACAAAAAACAAATGTTGTTTTCATTCCTGTGACCCAAAGCAAGTGCTCCTCCATTCCCACCCTCCAACCCCCTCCCCCCGGGCACTTTTGGTTTTAGCGTAAATTAAAGGCAATATTTCCGAGCATAAAACCCAAAATCACAACCATAATCACAATGCTCAACAAGCAATATTAGCATTTCCGGTTTGGTCACGAGTCACACCGAGCAAATGTGCGACCAGTCGCGCAGGTGCTGCAGTACGGCCGATGGCATATCCTCCTGAAACATCTGGTGGTATATCGTCTGAAGACCTGTGTTCCAAATGCCCGAATTATAGTGTTGCACAATGTCCCTCAAACGTTTCTGCAAAACCTCCATGGGAACCTCTGGGCCGTTTTTTCTCATTGTGCTCCTCCAGTTCTTTGATGAGCCTGTGCAAATCAACAAAAGAGGGTGAAAAAGTTACGAGAATTTTCAGTTCATTAAATAAGTTTAGTTTGCAATACTTTCACAGTTCAATTTTGGGATCAATGAAAGAAATGAAGCATAACCTTTTTCTGCCATTATTTAAAAAACGACTGCCTTTGTATATACAAAGGGAGCAAAATATTGTGTGCCTCTTCGGTCAAGTTCTTCCATTTTTTACCATCTGCGCCAAAAAGAAAATATTCTTGCATAATCATGGTATAAAAAAGGTTGTTTGGCTGTAATAATCCTGTCTTCCTTGAACCAACTGGTAATCTCACTATAATTCACCAAATGTCCGTCCGTCTGTCTGTCTGTCTGTCTGTCTGTCCGTTCGTTCGTTCGTTCGAAGGTACCGCAAAAACGGCTGAACTGATCGCAAGGATATTTTGGGTGGGTAATCCTAGGACCCCCACGAGCAAAATAGGCCTTATAGTTTTTCCAATTTTTCCAAGTTTTCCAATTTTCAAGTTTTTCCAAACACTATGGAATAATATTTCCCAATATGAACAGTGATGTGGCTTTTATTGAAATTCTACGTACCAGGAGAGAGTAGATCGACTCCTGACGAACTCTTCCTATATAAATGTGCGGCTCCAACGTTAAACAGCAGCTCCGAAGTTAAACGGCAGCGTGTGCAAAGCGACTGAGAAACAGGTGTAGCGGCCGCTTCCGTGTTAGATTCGGCACGCACTCTTCACACATGAACGTGCGACTGAGAAAGACGTGTAGCGGCCGCTTCCATTTTGCAGAATTCAATCTTTTTTCAAAATGGGTGCCATGTACTGTTTAGATTTTGATGATTTGTGTGTGACATGATTCAACAGATGTTTATATGAATCGTTAAAAATAAAAAAGCCTTCAATTTCTGATATTTTTCCTTTTCATTTGGGCCTCCCAATTGAAGCCCTGCCCATAGGGCGGGTACCGTTGCTAGTATTACAAAAGACAAGGACTCAACAAAAACAGCTTGATATCTGCTCAGACGTGTAAAGACAAAAATGAAATAAAGTCGATTAAACGATAACTCGCACCTCTATTTGAGCAAGTGAATGTCCAAGGCTAACAATAATCCTCCACTTTAAGAAGGCCTCAACCTTGAGCTCGCTGGACATGGCACTCCAGAAAGAAAGCATCTCAATCAACTGCCAGATTAAAGTTGACCTTCAGACACAAGGTACGACAGTTTCAACTTGCACCATCCGTCACCAACTCAATGAAAGGGGGTTCTATGGTAGGAGACCCATGAGGACTCCACTGCTGAGAGAGAGACATAATAAAGCCTGACTGGAGTTTGCAAAAACACACCTGAAAAAGCCAAAACCCTTCTGGGAGAATGTCTTGTGGAGATGAGACCAAATTAGAGCTTTTTGGTAAAGTACATCATCTCTATGTTTACAGAAAACAAAATGAAGCCTTCAAAGAAAAGAACACCTTCCCTACAGTCAAACATGGAGGAGGTTCAGTGATGTTTTGGGGTTGCTGTGCTGCCTCTGGCACTGCATGCCTTGTATGTGTGCATGACATCATTAAATCAGGAGATTACCAAGGCATTTTGGAGCACAATGTTCAACCTGTCAGAAAGCTGGGTCTCTGTCAAAGGTCATGGGTCTTGCAGCAAGACAATGACCCCAAACACTTCAAAAAGTATCCCAGGAATGGTTCAAGACAAAATGCTGGACTGTTCTGAAGTGGCCAGCAATGAGTCCAGATCTAAACCCCAGTGAACACCTGTGGGGAGATCTGAAAACAGCAGTTTCAAATCTGGGAGAACTGGAGCAGTTCGCACAAGAAGAGTGGGCCAAACTGCCAGTATAGAGGTGTAGGAAACTCATTCATGGCTATAGGAAGCACTTGACTGCAGTTATATTGTACAAAGGCTGTGCTATCAAATATTAAGTCTCAGGTTTGAATAATTTTGTCAATGCCATTTCTTTTATTTACTGATTTAAAAGGATATATCAAGTTCTGAATCAAAAATAAAGGTTAAGTAATATTAACAGTGAAATAAAGAATTGTGGAGACCAAATACTTTCGTCAATTTCAACTTATTTTTAGAGAAAATTGTGAGTTATTTGAAAAAAGTGCAAGGGTGCCAATATTTTTGGCAACGACTGTATATCGTTTTTGGTCCTATCTCTCAATGGAGAAGAATACAACATGCATTTTAAAGGCCATTTTCCCTGCTAGAGCGGGGGTTATCCTTGCGGTCCCCATGACAATCTTCTCCATTTTGCCCTATTTTCTGCATCTCTCCTTGTTAACCCCCTTGCCCGCATTTCTTCTTCCACCATCTTTAGCCAAGTCTTTCTCGGTCTTCCCCGTCCTCTACTTCCTTCTACATCAATTTCCATCACTCTTCTCAACCAGTCACTTTCATCCTTCCTCAACACATGACCAAACCATCTCAGCCTGTTCCTCTTCACAGCATCAATCACAGGCAATATCCCATCATCTTTCGCAATTCATCATTTGTCTTCCCCTCTCTCAACGATACTCCGCACATCCATCGAACCATTCGCATTTCCACCCTTTCCAGCCTTCATTGCTGCTCTACGTTCATTACCCATGTCTCGCTCCCATAAATCATAACACTTCTCACACATGCAGCATACACCTTTCCCTTCAGCTTCAGCGACACTCTCCTCCTCATCAGCACGCCACTCAGTTCCCGAAACTTCTTCCATGCACATCTCACTCGAGCAACTGTTGCCGAGTCTGATCCACCTTCTCCATTCAGCATGTCTCCGAGGTAGCAAAATGTTTTCACACCTTCCAGCTTCACGCCGTCTCCAAGATCCAACTCAACATTTCCTCCATCTGCAGCTCCCTCTGTGCACACCATACATTTGAATGTAGCTGCCACACTGGTAAATGACCCTCTCAGACCACTACATTTTTGATGAACCCACTCAGCGCACATTGTACATTGAATGGAGTTCACTCCGACACCCTTCCTGCACACAGCACACGGCCACTTCCCAGTTCTTTCCACCTCACCACATGCTTTACCACTTGCCATCACCTTCGTCTTTCCGATATTCACCTTCAGACCTTTTGTCTCCATACATTCCTTTCACTTGTTCATCTTTTCCTTCAGTCCATCCATACTTTCTGCAATCAACACCAGATCATCTGCATTCAACAACTCCTACGGTAAACCCTCCTTTACGTTCTGAGCCAGCGCCTCCATCACAGCTACAAATAGTAGTGGACTTAGTACCGACCCCTGATGCACTCCCACCTTCACCTCAAACTCACCACTGTTCCCGTCCTTCGTCCTTACAGCTGTGCGCGCTCTTTTGTACATTGCCATCACTACTCTGATCAACCATTCCTCCACTCCTAACTTCCTCAATGCCCATGTCAATACTTTGCGTGGAACCCTATCGAATGCTTTCTCCAGATCAACAAACCCAAAAAACAACTTCTTCCTCTTCTCCATGTACTTCTCCTGCAACTGCCTCACAATGAAAAGCGCATCTGTCGTTCCTCTTCCTGGCATAAATCCAAACTGCATTTCGTCGATCTTCACTTTCTTCCTTATCCTCCTCTCCAACACCCTTTCCAATACCTTCATTCCATGCTCCAATAACTTTATCGCTCGGTACGAGCCACACTCCAGAGGGTCACCTTTCCCCTTGTATAGAGGGACCAGGGTACTCATTTCCCAATCCACTGGAATGCGGCCTTCTTTCACCACCAGATTACAGATCTCTGTCATTCTCTTCACACCCCAACTTCCTGCTGCCTTCAACATATCTCCCACAACTCCCGTCGGCCCTCCCGCTTTTCCACTCTTCATTGCTTTTATCACTTCCTCAACTTCCTTCTCAGTTATCTTCTCTGCCGGTCCTAAAACTGGGTTACTCTCTATGTTGCCATCCCATTCATTCTCTGTATTCAACAGCATTTCCATATATCTTTTCCATCTTCCTTTAATTCCATCTGGGTCCACAACGATTTGTCCCACTTAATCCTTCAAGCAACTCACCCCCATCACATCACACCTCTCTTTCGCTATGTGCTTTGCAATCCTGAATACTGCTTTCTGACCCTCTTCCGAATCCAAGCGTTCTCTGAACATTTTCCTACATGCCTCCTGCGCCTTTGCTACCTCTTTCTTTACAGCCTCCCTGGCTGCCTTATAACTTTCATGCTCTGCTGTTTCTGCTCCCGTATCCTTCGCCTTCTGCCACTCCTTGAACTTCTTCCTCTTCTCGTCAATCCTCTTTCCAACTTCATCACCCCACCACCATGTTTCCGAGTGCCTCGGTGGTCTTTTTGTCCATCTACATACCTCACCAATGGCTCCCAACAGACTAGCTTTCATTGACATCCAACCACTTTCAAGCTCAACCACATCATCCTCTACCCTACTCAGCCTCTCTTTTAATGCCTCCCTTACTGTCACCTCTTTCAACCTCCACACCTTCATTCTTGGTTGGTACTTCACCCGCCGAGCTCTCCTCGCACCTTTCACCCTTATGTCGCACACAACCAAGTGGTGCTGTGAAACAGCCTCCTCCCCCGGGATCACCTTTGTGTCCCGGAGGTGCCCCCTATCTCGCCTACGCACCATCAGGTAGTCAACGGTTGTCGTCGACCCACCTGACGTGTATGTAACAAGCTTATTATCCTCTTTCTGGAACTGAGTATTACAAATCAACAAATCAGCTCCATCAGCAAACTCCAAAATCCTTTCACCTTCTCCATTTCTCACACCATATCCGTAACCCCCATGAACTCCCTCAAAACCATCCATACTCCTTCCCACATGTCCATTCAGGTCTCCTCCCACCACAACAACTTCCTCATCTTTCACCTTTTCCATCAGCTTCTCTATCGCACACCAGAACTTGTCCTTCTCTTCATTGCTTCGACCAACCTGCGGAGCATATCCCGAGATGACGTTCACCAAGAGCTTTCCAATCATCATTTTCACCATCATAAACCTATCACTCACTCTAGTCACACTTACCACACTGTCTACAAACTCCTCAGAAAACAGGACACCAACACCATTCACGCCCTCCGGGCACCCTTGCCACACAAACTTGTATTTCTGTCCCTGCCTACCCTTCCCCATTCTCACACCACTTCCCTTCCATCTCATCTCTTGCACACAACATATGTCCACTCTTCTTCTGACCAATACTTCCACCACTTCTCCTGATTTCCCTGTCATTGTCCCTACATTCCATGTCCCAAACCTCAGAAACCGATCTCCACTTCGGGCTGCACCCTGCCAATATGTAGTTGTAATTGTCATGGTTCTCTTTTTGAGGCAATGTTTTTATGGCCGGATGCCCTTCCTGACGCCAACCCTCTTAGTCGTCTCTTACGACACTCTGACCAGGGTACACACTGGGAAACGTTTAAAACATGGAAAGTCTGGGGCGGGGGTGGGGGGGGGGGGTTGCGGCGTCAGCATCACGGCTGCGGTTTAAACATATTCCAACAATATCCAAACAGAACCATGAAAACCATGAAAAACAATCTGGGAAAAGTCCCCTAGCGAGAACGTGGATTTGAGAAGGAAGGAGCAGAGGCAGAAGAGAAACGAGATACAGGGGGCGGGGCACAAGCCGAGACGAGGAGGAGAGCGAACAAGCACGTGTCCGGGAGGAGAGAAAGAATCAATATAGAATTCTTTGTCTAGGGAAGTGAGGTGAGGGGGAGAAAATAAAATAAAAGAAACAAGCAATACAGCGAAGGAAATAACCCAAACCGACAAAACACCGACGGGGGGAGGGAAGCCCCAAGTTACCAGGCTGCGCACGAGGTACGACTCAGAAAACGATTAACTACACACAAGTTTGTACGAATTACAAACCAATACCAACCAGAAACACACAATAACACGTGCACAGCAAAACAACCAGTGGAAATTTGACAAAGACAAGAATGGGAAAACACTTAAACTTCGATGCCGTGGAGAGCTCGAAGTACGCTTCACTCGCCCGAGGAACCAGAAACCGGAAACCTCCATCAGCCATCACATCAGCCATCAGAAGAATCACGAAAAAAAATCTTGTATCCAGATCTTCACGAAAATCGAATCAATCCATCCTTGTCACACACCCAACCTGTCCACCAAATTTCGTCCAAACCAGTCCACAACTTTGATATCCCTCTCACAGACAAAAACAACCTCCATCCACCTTCGATGGCTGAGGTGACTAAATGAACACGAATAAATTTTCATATATCAAAGGTAACCCTGCAAAAAGATCAACAAAGTCTGCAGCCTCCTCACTCTCTGAAGACCTGGACAAAATCACAGACTGGTCAAACAAGTGGAACATGTCTTTCAATCCTGACAAATCTCACACTCTTACTATGTCTCTCCGAAAAGATCGACTGGACAACCCTCCCATCTACTTTCTCAACAATCCTCTCCAAGAAGTTCTGTCGCTGCAGCTTTTGGGTCTCACTATCTGCCATGATCTTTCTTGGGAAAACCACATTTCCAAGCTGGCCTGCAAAGCCAGTCGCCGACTGGGCATCCTCCGTCGTGCGAAGTCCTTCCTTGGCACACCTGAGCTCCTCACCACGTACAAGGCTTTCATCCGCAGCTCAATGGAATACTGCTCTCCCCTCTGGGCTGGTGCTCCTGCCTCACACCTAGCTCGTCTTCACGCTGTTGAAAGCAAAGCATTCAGAATCATTGGAATCTCCCGTGATGAAGCTAACTCCAAGGGCCTCTCACTCACTCACCGCAGGCAGGTTGGTGGTCTTTCCGTCTTCTACCGACTCCTCTCCGGCCTTGCTCCCCCAGCTCTCTCTGTGCTCTGTCCCCCAAATATTCCTACAGGTCGCACAAGATCTGCCAGCAAGCCTCTGATGGTTAAACTGCCGAAATCTCGGCTCTCTGCTCACCTTCACTCCTTCATTCCTCTTTTCTCCCGCCTCTGGAACAAACTCCCACACTCCCTTCAATCCCACTCCTCCCTCCAGGTCTTTAAAACAGCTGTTCACCACCATCTCTTATCTTCCCCCATCCAAAGCCTTGATCTTTTCTACCCCCACTAATTCACCCCAGATCCACCTTGTTTGTAATTCCAACTTCTTTCCTGGTAGTCCTGGCAGTGTCCATATGTTTTATGCCTCTCCCACCCCCTTTCCCATGCCTCCCCCCCAAAGCCCTCTCCCTCCCACAGATCTCTCGATGTCTCCATGTCTCTCGGTTCCTGCTCTAAAATGTTGTGTTGTGTTGTGTTGTGTTGTGTTTGTGTCCTTCCCCCTCTCTCCCCATCTTGTCTACCGCTCCCGATGTTATTTGTTCTATGTGTCGGTTTGTCGGTTATGTGTCGGTTTGTCGGTTTGTCTTTCTGTGTGATAAATGTTCGCTTTTTCACGAGCCTCGATCTTTTATACAAAAAAAAAAAAAAAAAAAAAAAAAAAAAAAAAACATACCCAAATCCCTTGTCTTTTCTGGCAATGGTCTTCCTTCAGGTGGAATATCCTCTTTCACCATGCTTTGAGGCATTTTAAGTCTTGAATAAAATGAAAAGATAGACAATGTCAAATGTGGGGAGGGGGTGTGGGTGAGAAAGAGAGAGAGAGCAAGAGAGAGCCAGAGAGCCAGAGAGAGCAAGAGAGAGCCAGAGAGCCAGAGAGAGAGCAAGAGAGAGCCAGAGAGAGCAAGAGAGAGCCAGAGAGCCAGAGAGAGAGCAAGAGAGAGCCAAAGAGCCAGAGAGAGAGCAAGAGAGAGCCAGAGAGAGAGCAAGAGAGAGCCAGAGAGAGAGCAAGAGCCAGAGAGAGAGCAAGAGCCAGAGAGAGAGCCAGAGCCAGAGAGAGAGCAAGGGGTGACGAGAGAGAGAGCAAGGGGTGACGAGAGCGAGAGCAAGGGGTGACGAGAGAGACAGAGCAAGGGGTGACGAGAGCGAGAGCAAGGGGTGACGAGAGCGAGAGCAAGGGGTGACGAGAGCGAGAGCAAGGGGTGGCGAGAGCGAGAGCAAGGGGTGACGAGAGCGAGAGCAAGGGGTGACGAGAGCGAGAGCAAGGGGTGACGAGAGCGAGAGCAAGGGGTGACGAGAGCGAGAGCAAGGGGTGACGAGAGCGAGAGCAAGGGGTGACGAGAGCGAGAGCAAGGGGTGACGAGAGCGAGAGCAAGGGGTGACGAGAGCGAGAGCAAGGGGTGACGAGAGCGAGAGCAAGGGGTGACGAGAGCGAGAGCAAGGGGTGACGAGAGCGAGAGCAAGGGGTGACGAGAGCGAGAGCAAGGGGGTGACGAGAGCGAGAGCAAGGGGTGACGAGAGCGAGAGCAAGGGGTGACGAGAGCGAGAGCAAGGGGTGACGAGAGCGAGAGCAAGGGGTGACGAGAGCGAGAGCAAGGGGTGACGAGAGCGAGAGCAAGGGGTGACGAGAGCGAGAGCAAGGGGTGACGAGAGCGAGAGCAAGGGGTGACGAGAGCGAGAGCAAGGGGTGACGAGAGCGAGAACAAGGGGTGACGAGAGCGAGAGCAAGGGGTGACGAGAGCGAGAGCAAGGGGTGACGAGAGCGAGAGCAAGGGGTGACGAGAGCGAGAGCAAGGGGTGACGAGAGCGAGAGCAAGGGGTGACGAGAGCGAGAGCAAGGGGTGACGAGAGCGAGAGCAAGGGGTGACGAGAGCGAGAGCAAGGGGTGACGAGAGCGAGAGCAAGGGGTGACGAGAGCGAGAGCAAGGGGTGACGAGAGCGAGAGCAAGGGGTGACGAGAGAGAAAGCAAGGGGTGACGAGAGCGAGAGCAAGGGGTGACGAGAGCGAGAGCAAGGGGTGACGAGAGCGAGAGCAAGGGGTGACGAGAGCGAGAGCAAGGGGTGACGAGAGCGAGAGCAAGGGGTGACGAGAGCGAGAACAAGGGGTGACGAGAGCGAGAGCAAGGGGTGACGAGAGCGAGAGCAAGGGGTGACGAGAGCGAGAGCAAGGGGTGACGAGAGCGAGAGCAAGGGGTGACGAGAGCGAGAGCAAGGGGTGACGAGAGCGAGAGCAAGGGGTGACGAGAGCGAGAGCAAGGGGTGACGAGAGCGAGAGCAAGGGGTGACGAGAGCGAGAGCAAGGGGTGACGAGAGCGAGAGCAAGGGGTGACGAGAGCGAGAGCAAGGGGTGATGAGAGAGAAAGCAAGGGGTGACGAGAGCGAGAGCAAGGGGTGACGAGAGCGAGAGCAAGGGGTGACGAGAGCGAGAGCAAGGGGTGACGAGAGCGAGAGCAAGGGGTGACGAGAGCGAGAGCAAGGGGTGACGAGAGCGAGAGCAAGGGGTGACGAGAGCGAGAGCAAGGGGTGACGAGAGCGAGAGCAAGGGGTGACGAGAGAGAAAGCAAGGGGTGACGAGAGAGAGAGCAAGGGGTGACGAGAGAGAGAGCAAGGGGTGACGAGAGAGAGAGCAAGGGGTGACGAGAGAGAGAGCAAGGGGTGACGAGAGAGAGAGCAAGGGGTGACGAGAGAGAGAGCAAGGGGTGACGAGAGAGAGAGCAAGGGGTGACGAGAGAGAGAGAGCAAGGGGTGACGAGAGAGAGAGCAAGGGGTGACGAGAGAGAGAGCAAGGGGTGACGAGAGAGAGAGCAAGGGGTGACGAGAGAGAGAGCAAGGGGTGACGAGAGAGAGAGCAAGGGGTGACGAGAGAGAGAGCAAGGGGTGACGAGAGAGAGAGCAAGGGGTGACGAGAGAGAGAGCAAGGGGTGACGAGAGAGAGAGCAAGGGGTGACGAGAGAGAGCAAGGGGTGACGAGAGAGAGAGCAAGGGGTGACGAGAGAGAGCAAGGGGTGACGAGAGAGCGAGAGAGAGAGCGAGAGCGAGAGAGAGAGCGAGAGCGAGAGCGAGAGAGAGAGATAGCGAGCGCGGGGGCGAGAGCAACAGCGAGCGCGAGAGCGAGAGGGCAAGAGAAAGAGTGAGCAAGAGCGCAAGAGAGTGAGAGAGCCACAGTACATTCGTTTATTATTAGCTGTGAGTGCACAATAAAATATGATTGGCTTTGGGTGCAATTTAAACACCCATGTGGAGGCAAACGATGACTCACATCTGCTTAAAAAAAAAACAAAATGGTTGAAATCAGGCCCTCCAATAACTATAACTAAGTGCTGAGAAGTAATCCACAAATGGTCGAAACCACGACATTTAAGAGTTTACTGTATTTCATAAATGTAAAGATACATGAACAAGAATCGACTTTGTTTAAATGACAAAAATACAAGAGACCATGGAAAACATGGTAATTTCATAATTATGCCACAAACAAACTCACTCTGGTTTCTGTCTCCATTGTGCATGGAGCTCATCGACTTTAGAGCGCCAATTATCAGAAGAACTCCTTCTTACAACATTTTTCTTCAAAGAATGACTGGAGCATGGTTGTGAGCTGGAAGATGAAACCGGTATGGCCGGTACTGGTTTGCTGGTTTCTTTAATGGTAAAAGCAGGCACATTTTGCTTCATCGGCAGGTTAAGTGGACTCCTTTGTACTGGGAAGAAATTTCCTAAAGGGGGGGTGGGGGGGTGGGGGATTAAAACGATTGTGATACAGGTGGTTAAAGGGGTTGGATGGGTTTGGGTTAATTAGATAAAAGGTGGTAAGGTAGTGGTGATGGGAGATCAGATCTTTTCACAGTTTGCATACAGGTATCCCTCAATTTACATTTTTCACAACAACAAGATTGTCTTTTTACTACATAATTTACATGAATCAAGAGTAGATCACACAAGAAATTTCAATCTGGTCAGATTAAGTGTTGAACTTGAATTATGACATCATAATGAAGGCACCAATGACGTCAGCGTTAACAACCCTTATTCCCCATGCGGAGTTCTTAACAATGAGCCACGTTTCCATTTTTGCATGGAGCAGTTTTGGAGATATAGAGGTGCAAAGTTTTTCGATTTTTTCCAAGATGAACCCGTACCATGTGGCCTATGATGTCATAATTACCACTAATAAATTCCACATGAGTGGACACACACTATGGTGAAAATTGTGTCAAACACACTAACGGTTGTCGAGAAAATTATCAAAATAATTTAAACAAGATGGTGCCCATACCAGTGACCTATGACATGATGATCATCACTAAAACAATTCCACATGAGTAGATGCATACTATGGCGAAAATTTTGTGTCAATCAGAAAACGGTTTCCATGAAAACGATCATTTAAAAATGCAGACATATGAATGCCATACGTACCCACGCAAACTGATCGCTTAACCCCACTCTTTGGTTTGCAAGCACTGGGTAATGTAAAGGTCGAGAAACTCACAGTCATTGCACATTTGTGGTGAGTACATACATCTCGAAAAGGTAAAAGGATTTTCTATTCATTTAGCGTAAAGTTGGATTTTTTAATGTAAATGTCATTTACTTCAGGTTTTTGTTCTCATTTCTAACGGTACTTTTATTACCTTACGTAGAGTGAAAAAGATTACGTTAAGGAGATCCAAAATGGTTGGACCAGGAACAAATCCGTTTTTTAACCTTTAAAATGATGGGAAAAGTTTTGGATTCACGTTTCGCTATCCAGGAACATTTGGAAATTGAGGGATAATTGCAATGTTTACAATTTGTAAAACAGACAATACATTGACGCGATTCATTTGTGCGAATCCAGGGCAATTCCCCTCAATCAGGCACAAATACTTCAGCCAAAGACACATAATTAAATACATGAACTAGAACGGCACTCGGTAGAGCGCATATCTCCGCCAGGCTGAACAGATTTTGGTTTCTATCCCACTGATAGGCCGGATCTGGATTCGGACCTGAATCAAAATCTAATCGGCTTGTTCTCGTCACCAAACCAATTCGTCCGCCAAGTTTAGTCATAACTCGTCCATAACTTTTTTACATCATGTTCATATATCGCTTTTCACCCCATCTCTCAATGGTGAAGAATCACTTGAAAAATAAATAATTCTCGTATCCAAATCCATATTCAGATCTTCTCCAAAATCGAATCCTGGTCAGACACCCAACCTCTCCACCAAGTTTCGTCCACATCTGTCTAACTTTTTGTGATATCTTGCTAAAAATCATTTTTGGCCCCATCTCCCAATGCTGTAGAATAACTTTTAAAAATTCTACAAACCGGATCCAAATCCGGATCTTCACCAAAATCTAATCTTTTCGTCCTTGTCACACACACTACCTCTCTGCCAAATTTCATCCACAGCTTTGAGATATCTTGTTCACAGACAGCCAAAAAAAACAAAAAACAAGTAAAGATACATTCAAAGTACCTCTACCTCCCCATGCCAAATAATTAAATATCCTACAGTGCAGCTCAGAGACTGCATTGGGAAGGAGAGGTGTACAATAATTGCTTGATTAATTGTATAATTAAAATCAATAAAAGATTATCACAAAATATTTTCTTAATCAATTGGCTAAAAGCATAACTAAACCACTAGTGCTTCATCCGAAGATGTATCTTTTAAAAATGTAATTAAATAAGTCATTAATAAAAAAACAAAAATTAATTAATCAATAAATAAATAATTAATCGATTAAATGATTAATCAATAAATGAAAAATATCCTTGATAGCCACATCACTTGGTCACCGTCATGTCCAAATATTAGTTTCCCAGCTCAAAAGGTGCCGGAGATATTGGCCAAATGAGAAAGAAAATAAATAAATGATTAATAATGAAAATAAATAAATAATAATCATTAAAAATTTAATTATTAATCAATTCGGTCACAGAATACAAAAACCACCACCATTTCATCAGAATCTGTAACTGGGAAAAATGTTTTTTTTAAAGTAATTAATCGAATAATTAATCGATGAATTAATAAATCAAAAATAGCCTTTGCAGCCAAATCACGTGGTCATGGGCGTGTCCAATTATCAGCTTCCTAACTCAAAAGGTACCTGAGTTAATGATCAGAAGAGAAAGGAAATTTAATTAATTAAATAAGTACTTAATTAATCAGTAATAATTAAATAACTCAATTAATTGATTAATCAAAAAAAAATACCGTTTTTGACAAAGTACTTGCCCACTATTGTGCTGGAATTTCAGCTTCCTAGCTCAAAGGATGGCTGAGATATCGCCCGGACAAACAAACAAACAAGTACAGATACATTCAAAGTACACCGCCCCCATGCCAAATAATTAAATATCCTACAGCGCGGGATTACCGCAGTGCAGCTCATAGAGACTGCATTGGGCGGGAGAGGTGTACACTAATTGATTGATTAATTGTATAATTAAAATCAATAAAAGATTATCACAAAATATTTTCATAATCAATTGGCTAATAGCATAACTAAACCACGAGTGCTTCATCCGAAGATGTATCTTTTAGAAATTTAATTAAATAAGTCATTAATAAAAAATGAAATAATTAATTGATTAATCAATAAATAATTAATCGATTAATCAATAAATAATTAATCGATTAAATGATTTATCAATAAATCAAAAATATCCTTGATAGCCACATCACTTGGTCACTGTCATGTCCAAATATTAGCTTCCCAGCTCAAAAGGTGCCTGAGATATTGGCCAAATGAGAAAGAAAATAAATAAATGATTCATAATGAAAATAAATAAATAATAATCATAAAAAAATTAAATTATCAATCAATTCGGTCAGAGAACACACAAACCACCACCATTTCATCAGAATCTGTAACTTAAAAAAAAAAAAAAATTTAGTCATTAATCGAATAATTAAATAATTAATCGATTAATTGATTAATTGATTAATTAATAAATCAAAAATAGCCTTTGCAGCCAAAGCACGTGGTCATTGGCATGTCCAAATATCAGCTTCCTAACTCAAAAGGTGCCTGAGTTAATGGTCAGAAGAGAAAGGAAATTTGATTAATTAAATAAGTACTTAATTAATCGCTAATAATTAAATAACTCCTCAATTTATTGATTGATCAAAAAACAAAAAATACCGTTTTTGACAAAGGACTTGCTCACTATTGTGCCAAAATTTCAGCTTCCTATCTCAAAGGATGGCTGAGATATCGCCCGGACAAACAAACAAACAAACAAGAAAGCAAGAAAACAAACAAACAACCAGAGTGAAAACTGAGTACTCCCTTTCAGCGCGCGTCACTGCCGAGCCCCCTTTGGTGCCCGGCAATGACGATTTGCAATGCCTGGAGATGGCATAGGAAAGGTGCGGTGTACAACAAACAAACAAGAAAAAAAACAAGTGCACATACATTCAGAGTACACCGCCCCCATGCCAAATAATTAAATATCCTACAGCGCGGCCTTTGGCGCCCGGCAATACCGCAGTGCAGCTCATAGAGGCTGCATTGGGAGGGAGAGGTGTACCCTAATTGATTGATTAATTGTATAACAAGTACAAATACATTCAAAGTACACCGCCCCATGCCAAATAATTAAATATGCTGCAGCGCGGCCTTTCGCACCCGGCAATACCGCAGTGCAGCTCATAGAGGCTGCATTGGGAGGGAGAGGTGTACACTAATTGATTGATTAATTGTATAATTAAAATCAATAAAAGATTATCACAAAATATTTTCATAATCAATTGGCTAATCGCATAACTAAACCACTAGTGCTTCATCCGAAGATGTATCTTTTAGAAATTTAATTAAATAAGGCATTTATAAAAAATTAAATAATTAATTGATTACTCAATAAATAATTAATCGATTAATCAATAAATAATTAATAGATGAAATGATTAATCAATAAATCAAAAATATCCTTGATAGCCACATCACTTGGTCACTCATGTCCAAATATTAGCTTCCCAGCTCAAAAGGTGCCTGAGATATTGGCCAAATGAGAAAGAAAATAAATAAATGATTAATAATGAAAATAAATAAATAATAATCATAAAAAAATTAAATTATTAATCAATTTGGTCACAGAACACATAAACTACCACTATTTCATCAGAATCTGTAACTTAAAAAAAAGAAGATTTTGGTCATTAATCGAATAATTAAATAATTAATCGATTAATTGATTAATTAATAAATCAAAAATATCCTTTGCAGCCAAATCACCTGGTCATTGGCATGTCCAAATATCAGCTTCCTAACTCAAAAGGTGCCTGAGTTAATGGTCAGAAGAGAAAGGAAATTTGATTAATTAAATAAGTACTTTATTTTTTTTATTTTTTTTTTTGTATACAAGATCGAGGCTCGTGAAAGAGCGAACATTAATCACACAGAAAGACAAACCGACACATAAAACATATAACATCGGGAGCGGTAGACAAGATGGGGAGAGAGGGGGAAGGACACAAACACAACATTTGAGAGCAGGGACCGAGAGACATGGAGACATCGAGAGATCTGAGAGAGGGCGAGGGCTTTGGGGGGGGGGGGGGCATGGGAAGGGGGCGGTGGGAGAGGTATAAAACATATGGACACTGCCAGGACTTCCAGGAAAGAAGTTGGAATTTCAAACAAGGTGGATCTGGGGTGAATTAGCGGGGGTAGAAAAGATCAAGGTTTTGGATGGGGGAAGATAAGAGATGGTGGTGAACAGCTGTTTTAAAGACCTGGAGGGAGGAGTGGGATTGAAGGGAGTGTGGGAGTTTGTTCCAGAGGCGGGAGAAAAGAGGAATGAAGGAGTGAAGGTGAGCAGAGAGTCGAGATTTTGGCAGTTTAACCATCAGAGGCTTGCTGGCAGATCTTGTGCGACCTGTAGGAATATTTGGGGGACAGAGCACAGAGAGAGCTGGGGGAGCAAGGCCGGAGAGGAGTCGGTAGAAGACAGAAAGACCACCTACATGCCTGCGGTGAGTGAGTGAAAGGCCCTCAGAGATAGCTTCATCGCGGGAGATTCCAATGATTCTGAAAGCTTTGGTTTCAACAGCGTGAAGCCGAGCTAGGTGTGAGGCAGGAGCACCAGCCCATAGGGGAGAACAGTATTCCATTGAGCTGCGGATGAAAGCCTTGTATGTGGTGAGGAGCTCAGGTGTGCCGAGGAAGGACTTCGCACGACGGAGGAAAGGTAGTGGTGATGGGAGATCAGATCTTTTCACAGTTTGCATACAGGTATCCCTCAATTTACATTTTTCACAACAAGAAGATTGTCTTTTTACTACATAATTTACATGAATCAAGAGTAGATCACACAAGAAATTTCAATCTGGTCAGATTAAGTGTTGAACTTGAATTATGACATCATAATGAAGGCACCAATGACGTCAGCGTTAACAACCCTTATTCCCCATGCGGAGTTCTTAACAATGAGCCACGTTTCCATTTTTGCATGGAGCAGTTTTGGAGATATAGAGGTGCAAAGTTTTTCGATTTTTTCCAAGATGAAACCCGTACCATGTGGCCTATGATGTCATAATTACCACTAATAAATTCCACATGAGTGGACACACACTATGGTGAAAATTGTGTCAAACACACTAACGGTTGTCGAGAAAATTATCAAAATAATTTAAACAAGATGGTGCCCATACCAGTGACCTATGACATGATGATCATCACTAAAACAATTCCACATGAGTAGATGCATACTATGGCGAAAATTTTGTGTCAATCAGACAACGGTTTCCATGAAAACGATCATTTAAAAATGCAGACATATGAATGCCATACGTACCCACGCAAACTGATCGCTTAACCCCACTCTTTGGTTTGCAAGCACTGGGTAATGTAAAGGTCGAGAAACTCACAGTCATTGCACATTTGTGGTGAGTACATACATCTCGAAAAGGTAAAAGGATTTTCTATTCATTTAGCGTAAAGTTGGATTTTTTAATGTAAATGTCATTTACTTCAGGTTTTTGTTCTCATTTCTAACGGTACTTTTATTACCTTACGTAGAGTGAAAAAGATTACGTTAAGGAGATCCAAAATGGTTGGACCAGGAACAAATCCGTTTTTTAACCTTTAAAATGATGGGAAAAGTTTTGGATTCACGTTTCGCTATCCAGGAACATTTGGAAATTGAGGGATAATTGCAATGTTTACAATTTGTAAAACAGACAATACATTGACGCGATTCATTTGTGCGAATCCAGGGCAATTCCCCTCAATCAGGCACAAATACTTCAGCCAAAGACACATAATTAAATACATGAACTAGAACGGCACTCGGTAGAGCGCATATCTCCGCCAGGCTGAACAGATTTTGGTTTCTATCCCACTGATAGGCCGGATCTGGATTCGGACCTGAATCAAAATCTAATCGTCTTGTTCTCGTCACCAAACCAATTCGTCCGCCAAGTTTAGTCATAACTCGTCCATAACTTTTTTACATCATGTTCATATATCGCTTTTCACCCCATCTCTCAATGGTGAAGAATCACTTGAAAAATAAATAATTCTCGTATCCAAATCCATATTCAGATCTTCTCCAAAATCGAATCCTGGTCAGACACCCAACCTCTCCACCAAGTTTCGTCCACATCTGTCTAACTTTTTGTGATATCTTGCTAAAAATCATTTTTGGCCCCATCTCCCAATGCTGTAGAATAACTTTTAAAAATTCTACAAACCGGATCCAAATCCGGATCTTCACCAAAATCTAATCTTTTCGTCCTTGTCACACACACTACCTCTCTGCCAAATTTCATCCACAGCTTTGAGATATCTTGTTCACAGACAGCCAAAAAAAACAAAAAACAAGTAAAGATACATTCAAAGTACCTCTACCTCCCCATGCCAAATAATTAAATATCCTACAGTGCAGCTCAGAGACTGCATTGGGAAGGAGAGGTGTACAATAATTGCTTGATTAATTGTATAATTAAAATCAATAAAAGATTATCACAAAATATTTTCTTAATCAATTGGCTAAAAGCATAACTAAACCACTAGTGCTTCATCCGAAGATGTATCTTTTAAAAATGTAATTAAATAAGTCATTAATAAAAAAACAAAAATTAATTAATCAATAAATAAATAATTAATCGATTAAATGATTAATCAATAAATGAAAAATATACTTGATAGCCACATCACTTGGTCACCGTCATGTCCAAATATTAGCTTCCCAGCTCAAAAGGTGCTGGAGATATTGGCCAAATGAGAAAGAAAATAAATAAATGATTAATAATGAAAATAAATAAATAATAATCATTAAAAATTTAATTATTAATCAATTCGGTCACAGAATACAAAAACCACCACCATTTCAACAGAATCTGTAACTGGGAAAAATGTTTTTTTTAAGTAATTAATCGAATAATTAATCGATGAATTAATAAATCAAAAATAGCCTTTGCAGCCAAATCACGTGGTCATGGGCGTGTCCAATTATCAGCTTCCTAACTCAAAAGGTACCTGAGTTAATGGTCAGAAGAGAAAGGAAATTTGATTAATTAAATAAGTACTTTATTTATTTATTTATTTTTTTTGTATACAAGATCGAGGCTCGTGAAAGAGCGAACATTAATCACACAGAAAGACAAACCGACACATAAAACGTATAACATCGGGAGCGGTAGACAAGATGGGGAGAGAGGGGGAAGGACACAAACACAACATTTGAGAGCAGGGACCGAGAGACATGGAGACATCGAGAGATCTGAGAGAGGGCGAGGGCTTTGGGGGGGGGGGCATGGGAAGGGGGCGGTGGGGGAGGTATAAAACATATGGACACTGCCAGGACTTCCAGGAAAGAAGTTGGAATTTCAAACAAGGTGGATCTGGGGTGAATTAGCGGGGGTAGAAAAGATCAAGGTTTTGGATGGGGGAAGATAAGAGATGGTGGTGAACAGCTGTTTTAAAGACCTGGAGGGAGGAGTGGGATTGAAGGGAGTGTGGGAGTTTGTTCCAGAGGCGGGAGAAAAGAGGAATGAAGGAGTGAAGGTGAGCAGAGAGTCGAGATTTTGGCAGTTTAACCATCAGAGGCTTGCTGGCAGATCTTGTGCGACCTGTAGGAATATTTGGGGGACAGAGCACAGAGAGAGCTGGGGGAGCAAGGCCGGAGAGGAGTCGGTAGAAGACAGAAAGACCACCTACATGCCTGCGGTGAGTGAGTGAAAGGCCCTCAGAGATAGCTTCATCGCGGGAGATTCCAATGATTCTGAAAGCTTTGGTTTCAACAGCGTGAAGCCGAGCTAGGTGTGAGGCAGGAGCACCAGCCCATAGGGGAGAACAGTATTCCATTGAGCTGCGGATGAAAGCCTTGTATGTGGTGAGGAGCTCAGGTGTGCCTAGGAAGGACTTCGCGCGACGGAGGATGCCCAGTCGGCGACTGGCTTTGCAGGCCAGCTTGGAAATGTGGTTTTCCCAAGAAAGATCATGGCAGATAGTGAGACCCAAAAGCTTGAGCGACAGAACTTCTTGGAGAGGATTGTTGAGAAAGTAGATGGGAGGGTTGTCCAGTCGATCTTTTCGGAGAGACATAGTAAGAGTGTGAGATTTGTCAGGATTGAAAGACATGTTCCACTTGTTTGACCAGTCTGTGATTTTGTCCAGGTCTTCAGAGAGTGAGGAGGCTGCAGACTGCCGATCTGAGGGAAGAGGAATGGAGCGGCAGAGAGTGGAGTCATCAGCAAAGAGATAGAGAGGATTTTCCAGAGAGTTGGAGAGATCATTGATAAAAATATTTAAAAAACCACCTTTAGAGGCCATTTTTCCCCGCAAGCGGGGGTTGGCCTTTTTCGGGAACCGTGGTAGTTGTTGTTTTTCGGTCCCCTTTTTGAAGCAATGTTTTACGGCCGGATGCCCTTCCTGACGCCAACCCTTTTTGCCGCCTTTAACGACAAGCAGGGAATTACCAGTGAACTGGTACTCAATTAGCCGACCTCGGAAGGATGACAGGCTGAGTCAACCCCCCTGGCGTTAATTCAGCGATCGACCGGGTTTCGAACCCAGGATCCTAGTATCCTAAGCTGACACCCTAGCCGCTAGCCCAACACCAGGGAGAGATCATTGATAAAGACCAGAAAAAGCACAGGGCCCAGCACACTGCCTTGGGGAACTCCAGCCTGAACAGGAAGGGGAGATGAGAGAAATCCATTCAGGGCCACACGTTGACTACGACCAGAGAGGAAGTCCGCAAGCCATGCATGGAGATTTCCAAGGATACCATAGGAGTAGAGTTTGGTGAGCAGAGCTGGGTGCCAGACCGTATCGAAGGCACGTGATATGTCGAGGGAGACAGCTCTAATTTCCTGTTTGGCATTGAGGACCTCCATCCATTGTTGAGACAGGAGAAGCAGCATGTCCAGAGTAGAGTGACCTGGTCTGAATCCAAATTGATGATCAGAGATCAAGCCATTGGAGAAGAGGAAAGATTTCATATCCGAAGCAATGATGGATTCCATGACTTTGCTGATAATTGGGAGCAGGCTGATTGGTCTGTAGTTAAAAGGATCTGTTTTTGCACCTTTTTTGTGAAAAGCGGTAATGTTTGCTGATTTCCA
>NC_136266.1:59469106-59511606 GCF_964187855.1 Myxine glutinosa | reverse complement strand
ATTTGAAAAGATATTTCAAAAAAGCTTATTACCGGTACCGCGTTTTGGAGGCTGAAAACGGCGTCAAATATTCTAGAATTGACGAAGAATTATTTTTTAGAAATCTCGCGGCCGTAGGGCATAGTTTTTCACGGCCGGAAATATCCGAAGTTGAGACGGAATTCACCGAATTAATCAAGAAGGAAATTTTAGAAATTTTAATCTCATCCAGAATGCAAATAGTGTCATTTTGAACTCGGTACGGTACCTACTACACCGACCTACTACCAACTACATAACCTACTGATGCCATAGTGATGGGTAAAATAGTGGCAAGAGGCTTTGGCTTCGCCGGCTCATTGCAGCTTTGCAGTAGGGTACTAGTAGCCGGCGAAGCCGGTGTTGTCAATGAACGCATACGAACGCATACGTATTATGTTGAAAATCCAGATTTTGCTGGATCCTTTGAGAATTTCGAAGCTTTGACGCACCAAATCGCTCCATGGAGGCCGTCATCTTGCGGATGCGGAAGTATGCAGAAACAATTGCGAAAAAGTTCAACAGGAGTTTGTTTCACCCGTCTTTTTTTGATTCACAATCTTATGTTGAAAAGCCAGATTTTGCAGGATCCTTTGAGAATTTCGAAGCTTTGACGCACCAAATCGCTCCATGGAGGCCGCCATCTTGCGGATGCAGAAGTATGCAGAAACAATTGCGAAAAAGTTCAATAGGAGTTTGTTTCACGCGTCTTTTTTTGATTCACAATCTTATGTTGTAAAGCCAGATTTTGCAGGATCCTTTGAGAATTTTGAAGCTTTGATGCACCAAATCGCTCCATGGAGGCCGCCATCTTGCGGATGTGGAAGTATGCATAAAAAATTGCGAAAAAGTTCAATAGGAGTTTGTTTTACCCGTATTTTTTTGATTCACAATCTTATGTTGAAAAGCCAGATTTTGCTGGATCCTTTGAGAATTTCGAAGCTTTGACGCACCAAATCGCTCCATGGAGGCCGCCATCTTGCAGATTGCGAAGTATGCATAAAAAATTGCGAAAAAGTTCAATAGGCGCCCGCGGAACTACGTAAATTCCGGTTAGTGCACCCTTTGCGACAACAGTCGTGTTCTAGTGCAGAACAGTTCTAGTGCAGAACTGAAGGTCTGGGGCATTTTCGAAATTTTTCTTTTCTTTCGTGGTAGACCTAAGAAGCCGAATTTGGCTTCAATCCCATGCTCCCATGCTCAGTAGGTTTGTCTGTTTATGATGTTGTCCTGCGCCTACTGGTATAAGCGGTTTACATAAAGAAAGAAAGCTCGGTTTGATTAACGACAGTCACACATTGCCGTTGAAACGGCGCTATCGTCTGATCTGTCGGCACTGATCTTACTGCAAGCTAACTTCTTCTGGTGGAGGAAGCCGCAGTGCCCGGAGAGAACCAGCCCTGACAGCGACTGAAGTTAGAAGACTACACACATACTGTGAAAACGTATGTTAAGCCCAGTTAAAATTTCTTAAAATAGGACCTAAGCTAGCACATCGTATAGTTACTTCCTTAAAATTCTTGTGACATTTATTGTATGTAGGTATTGGGGAGGACTGTCTGCTCTTCTCTTTTACCAAGTCTTACCAGGTAGGACAATGGGGGGCATTAAGCTCCAGGGGGCATTAGGCTCCACTACATTGTAAATGCATTATATTGTTGCGGATCCGCCGCCGGGCTTCTCCCCTTACTGAGGGGGGATTAGTCCCTTTGTCTTTGACTGACCTGGCGCGACCCGGGACCTATCACGTCCCTTCCGGACAGCGCTAAATAGGGTTTCAGGACCAAATTCGCTGTTACCTAAGTACTAGCGCTGCCCTGGAAGCGAGGAAATAAGCCCCGCACGAACCACGTGTGTTGGTGATACGCCGAGCGGTTTGCGTACACGTGATTCGCGCTATTATTAATTACTAGACCCCGATTCAAGCTGTTCTTACTCGTACCACGCTTAGTCAAAGGTGAAATCACAAAGACGATCGAATTGGAAAGAAAGGAAGAACAAATATGTTTAATTCTTATGCACGTATTTACAGCCAGGACGAAGTGACACAGGGAAATCCTTAAACAGTCTTATACTTAATACCCAGGACAAACGGGTCCGTCTCACACACACACTCACACGGGGATTGCTGATGGGCAGGTTGATGTTCACCAGCGCGTCCAGGGGTGGCTCTCGTGCAGCTCCCTCCGGCCCCCGGCACGTCCCTTGGAGATGGAAGTAGGTGAAAGCAGGAGCTCGCCGTGTGTCGACTGAACGGAGAGGGGTTATCGCGGGGCGAATGGTAGGGAGCGGACTTTGGCGCGGCTGGCGGTTATTCACTTGCGGCTGTGGCCGCGCTTACTCGCGTGGCTGGAAATGCACTATGTGCGTTACCGGCGCATCTGGCTGCGCCCGCGTACTTGTACGGTTCAACGCCTCTTCTTCTCTTTCTCTGCGCAAGTCCTCAAACAACGCGCATATCCTCTGCAAGTCCTCAAACAACGTGCGTATCCTCTGCAAATCCTTTACGAGCAGGTCCCTCCCAACAAGTCCTTCTCAATCAAGTGTTCCCACGCTAGTCCTTTAACGCTCTCCACTTGTGAGTCCTGGCTTGTAAGTCCTATCGC
The DNA here is from genome assembly GCF_964187855.1 of Myxine glutinosa. NCBI lineage: Eukaryota > Metazoa > Chordata > Myxini > Myxiniformes > Myxinidae > Myxine > Myxine glutinosa. The sequence continues at coordinate 59,508,982 of NC_136266.1, read as the reverse complement.
GCCACTGGTGCAAGTCCTTCAAGTCCTGCTTGTAAGTACTTCAAGTCCTTTCGAGGCTTTTCGTATGGGCTTATATAGACACGCCCCGCAAACCTTCTCAAACTCACCAGACGCGCCTTACCACGCCCTCTTACGCCATGCCGCTAGAGCTCTGATTGGCTGGTGGCTCTTACCGTCTCCCCCACGTCGCTTACCCCGACCCCACGCCCCTCCTTTTTAGGCCTACCTCGTGTTAGCTTGACTAGTGGTCAGCCGAATGGGGCGCGGGCTGGATTACGCCCATAGAGGTAGAATTGGAGGTGGGAGCAAAATGAATGGGGCCTACTCTACTGTCTCTACACAACGCAGGTACTAAGAGGGAAAATGGCCTATTCTTACACATACTAAGACATAACTATACTACAAATGGGCCTTTATGTTGCTCGTGTGACTAACTATGGGGGGCAACCCTTTAACCTTTAATGACTTCAATGTGCCAATCTCAAAACCGCAGCAATATTTACCTTCAGGATTTACAATGTAGTGGAGCCTAATGCCCCCTGGAGCTTAATGCCCCCCTTTGCCCTACAGTACCTACTACACCTACCTACTACCAACTACCTAACCTACTTATGCCAGTGTGATGGGTAAAATAGTGGCAAGAGGCTCTGGCTTCGCCGGCTCATTGCGGCTTTGCAGTAGGGTACTAGTAGGTAGGGAATTTGTGTAGACCGGATGTCGGGTAAGCTTTATCTTTGTCCACCCCAGAGGGATGGGTCTTGTTAATTAGCGAGGGATTATGGGTAATTGATTTCCTGTTTGTAATTGCCCCTGTAATTTATTCCTCTGTTCCTTATGACACCACACTACACACCGAGCCAGAAATCGCCCATTAAACACAATAATAAAAAAACCAACCGGAAATAGGGCATCGAACAATACTGCTGGTGCCGCAGCCGCTAAATCACTACAGGCACAGGCAGGCCAAGAGCCACGCCCCGAAGAGCAGTGATTGGTCCAGGATTTGACTGGCACAATCACTGGTAAGATGGAACTCGCTGATAGGGTCGGACACGGGGATGTGTTAAGGTGACGTCAGAGCCTGGATGATAAAATAACGCTCTGGCCAACATTTTCTTCTCTTGCGCCTTCTCATTTTGGAACTGTTGGTGAACGGTCGCTCTTGCTCTTTCCCCTTCTCGTTGTGGATGTCATCGTGAATGGTCGCGTGCCGACACCTTCTGATTCTGGATCCGATAGCGGACGGTCGCATTTAGATCCCTCTCAGCATCGACGTCTTCTCACCCCTTCTGATTTTGGACACCATCGCCGAACGGCCGTGTGAGGACATCTTGCTAGTGGTCGTGAGGAGGAAAAGCCACGGGCTGGGAACTGCTGTTTTCGTGTGAAACGGGGTAGTCACACGACAGTATGACCACACCCTGCTTGCGTTCGTCCATGATGAAAGCCGCTGTGTGTGTGAAACTTGGACTTATCTTTCATCATTGTCCTTTTTGACAAAATATCGAGTTGCTTGTGCTCTTGCATTCTCAACTTTACAGTAAAATGGGGAAGCACACCATTCTGTTTTGGGGAAATGAAGTTTGCAGACGAAGGTTGAAAAGGACGAGTAATCCTCATGTCGGATATTTTGAAGGGAACAGCAGGGTTCCTCAGCGTTAACTTCAAAACTCATGTCCAGGGATGACATTATTCCTGGTGGTAGGAAAGCAAACATCATCTAATACCGTCACACCAGGCAAGGTGTCATAACACTGGCGGAATGGCGTGAAGGTCACGTGGCAATGGTCACATGTCTGCATCGATATACATGGGCCCAGTCGCGATTCACCAGTGAATCTACTATATAAGAGAGATGTCTGTCTGTCTGTCTGTGTCGCCATTTTTCTCAGAGATAGCTGAACGGATCTTCGTCAAACTTTCAGAGGTTCATCAGTCAGTGCCTGGGAGTGTTTTAGGTAAAAAAAAAAATTCTGAAAAAAAAAAGTTCGTTTTTTGGGAGAATAAAAAAGGAAATTGTTCGATGGTGCCTAAGCCATTTTAAATTAACTAGGGCGTGCCCGTACTATATATATATCTAAAATTATATCCCCCCCCCTCTATTTACATGAAATGGTTTGGTCCATTCGCAAAGCCAAAGCGAACTGCTTGCGAGTACGGTGACAATCCCCCCCCTCTATTTACATGAAATGGTTTGGTCCATTCGCAAAGCCAAAGCGAACGGCTTGCGAGTACGGTGACAATCCCCCCCCCTCTATTTACATGAAATGGTTTGGTCCATGAAATGGTTTGGTCCATTCGCAAAGCCAAAGCGAACGGCTTGCGAGTACGGTGACAATCCCCCCCCCCCCCCTCTATTTACATGAAATGGTTTGGTCCATTCGCAAAGCCAAAGCGAACGGCTTGCGAGTACGGTGACAATCCCCCCCCCCCCCCCCTCTATTTACATGAAATGGTTTGGTCCATGAAATGGTTTGGTTCATTCGCAAAGCCAAAGCGAACGGCTTGCGAGTACGGTGACAATCCCCCCCCCCCCCCTCTATTTACATGAAATGGTTTGGTCCAATTCGCAAAGCCAAAGCGAACGGCTTGCGGAGTTTGGTAAATAAATCGCCATAGCTCGGTAACTACTTCTCCGATTAATATGAAACCTTGAAAAGGCACATCCTCAGGTCCCCAGCAATATACCTGGCAAGTTTCAAGTATATCGGACCCGTGGTTGTCGAGAAACAGCGGTCACAGACAAACAAACACACACACACACACACACACACACACACACACACACACACACACACACACACACACAGACACACAGAGATTACTGGAATTATAGATAGTTACCGAGCCGAGGAGTTACCGAGCTCGGTAACTACTTCTCCGATTAATATGAAACCTTGAAAAGGCACATCCTCAGGTCCCCAGCAATATATCTGGCAAGTTTCAAGTATATCGGACCCGTGGTTGTCGAGAAACAGCGGTCACAGACAAACACACACACACACACACACACACACACACACACACACACACACACAACACACACACACACACACACACACACACACACACACACACACACACACAGACACACAGAGATTACTGGAATTATAGATAGATGACAGTTATATACAAGTACACATTCGCATAAATAAATACAAAGCAATCACCAGACATTTGAATACAAATAAATCAAACAATTCCGGAAGTGTACGGAGTTGGTAGTACGGCTTCTTCTGCTTCCTGATCGCAACACACTTAACTCAGAAACGTGATGAACGCCACATTCACCCACCAGCATACATATGAACCCCCTTCCTCTGCTGCCTCCCCTCCTCCCCCCCTCCCCTCACCCTCCTCCCCCTCCTCCCCTCCCCTCCCCCCTCTCTTCCCCCCTCCCTTCCCCCCAAACCCCCGCCCGGCAATGCCGGGGACTTCTGCTAGTCTACAATATAAGAGAGATGTCTGTCTGTCTGTCTGTCTGTGTCGTCATTTTTCTCAGAGATGGCTGAACGGATCTTCGTCAAACTTTCAGAGGTTCATCAGTGAGTACCTGGGAGTGTTTTAGGCAAAAAAAAATTTATGAAAAAAACAATCGTTTTTTCGGTTTTTTTTTTTTTTTTTTTTTTAATCGCTCGATAGTGCCTAAGCCTTTTAAATGAATGACAGTTATATACAAGTACTCTGGAAAATCCTCTCTATCTCTTTGCTGATGACCACTATCTGCTGCTCCATCTCATCCCTCAGATCGGCAGTCGGCAGCCTCCTCACTCTCTGCAGACCTGACAAAATCACAGACTGGTCAAACAAGTGGAACATGTCTTTCAATCCTGACAAATCTCACACTCTTACTATGTCTCTCCAAAAAGACCGACTGGAAAACCCTCCATCTACTTTCTCAACCAATCCTCTCCAAGAAGTTCTGTCGCTCAAGCTTTGGGTCTCACTATCTGCCATGATCTTTCCTGGGAAAACCACATTTCCAAGCTGGCCTCCAAAGCCAGTCGCCAAATGGGCATCATCCGTCGTGCGAAGTCCTTCCTTGGCACACCTGAGCTCCTCACCACATACAAGCTTTCATCCACAGCTCAATGGAATACTGTTCTCCCCTCTGGGCCGTTGCTCCTGCCTCACGCCTAGCCCGTCTTCACGCTGTTGAAACCAAAGATTTCAGAATCATTGGAATCTCCTGCGATGAAGCCAAATCCTACAGCCTTTCACTCACTCACTCAGCGCAGCAGGTTTGGTGGTCTTTCTGTCTTCTACCGACTCCTCTCCGGCCTTGCTCCCACAGCTCTCTCTGTGCTCTGTCCCCCTAATATTCCTACAGGTCGCACAAGATCTGCCAGCAACCCTCTTATGGTTAAACTGCCAAAATCTCGACTCTCTGCTCACCTTCACTCCTTCATTCCTCTTTTCTCCCACCTCTGGAACAAACTCCACACTCCCTGCAATTCCACTCCTCCCTCCAGGTCTTTAAAACAGCTGTTCACCACCATCTCTTATCTTCCCCCATCCAAAACCTTGATCTTTTCTACCCCCGCTAATTCACCCCAGATACACTTTTTTGAAATTCCAACTTCTTTCCTGGAAGTCCTGGCAGTTGTTCATATGTTTTACACCTCTCCCACCTCCCCCCAAGCCCTGTCCCTCCCCACAGTTCTCTTGATGTCCCTGCTCGAAAAAATGTTGTGTTTGTGTCCTTCCCCCTCCCTCCCCATCTTGTCTACCGCTCCCCTTATTTTGTGTTTTATGTGTCGGTTTGACTTTTTGTGTGATTAATGTTAGCTCTTTCACGAGCCTCGATGTTGTCGACAGAAAAAAAGAAAAAAAGTACACATTCACATAAATACATACAAAACAATCATCAGACATTTGAATGCAAATAAATCAAACAATTCAGGAAGTGTACGAAGTTGGCAGTACGGCTTCTTCTTCTTCCTGATCCGCATCACACTTAACGCAGAAACGTGATGAACGCCACATTCCCCAGCATATATTTATCGAAAAGGTGATGAACCCCCTTCCATTCCCACACTCCCTTCCTCACCCCTCCCTCTCCTGCCCCCTCCTTCCCCTCCCTCCCCCCCCCCCCCCCGCCCGGCAAAGCCGGGTACTCCTGCTCGTATTCGATAAATCATAATAATATGTGTATGTCTGATAATGATAGAATGCCAAATGTCTCGGCAAATCTCCCCCAAATTTTGCATATGTGATGGGGGTACCCAGAGTCAGGTCTCGGGCACAAAATAATATTTTACGTTACATCTTATTATGCTATATCCTAAATGGGTTCTATACTACAAGTGTAGTTACTGAACTTCTAAGTAGTTGAGGTTTGAATTTTGTGTACACTTTGCTTGCCTGAACAAAAATATGTATTTAAAAAATACTTAAAATACTGTTTGCTTTATTTATTGGATAATATCATATCACGAACCATGCTCTATATTATACAGAGTGCTAGTTCTGCTGCAGCAGTTTCTATGGCTCGGGTTACAATACTGGACGGGTCGCCACTCCGACACAGGAAGTCACGACAGGAATTTGGAGTTTGTTCAGGGTGCAAGAGACAGCTCACTGACTCTCCGCAAAGGACACCGTGGGATCTTTAACCTCCACTGACTAATGACTAATACCGGCAGATGGGACGCCCAGGGTCGGGATTCAAACCCATGCTAGACAGCTTAGAAGGAAGTGTGCTGCGTGTGCACCTCTTGGCTATCCTTTCAGCCCTATTGACCAAACCGTTGCTTTATCATAAATTCGGTCTTTATCGTGAGAGCTGAAGAAGGCCGTTCACAGGAACCATGCAAACTACACCTGGTCAATTTGGTTAGAGTGCAGAAGTTGTTGCCCTGCGGAAAGCAACCAGTGTATCCGGGTGTCAAGTAACCTCCAAGAATACTCGACCACTTGGTCCTCGCAGTCCAGGCAGGAGTTTGGAATTTGTTCAGGGTGTCGGTGGGATCTCTCCTACCCTTCACAAAGGACACTGCGGGATATTTAACGTCTACCGACTGGCAGACGGAACGCCCAGTTTAACACCAGGATGGTGATTTATAGCTGAGTCGGGATTCGAACGTTTTCCGACAACGACAGACAACTTAAAGGAGAGTGTGCACACCTCGAGTCGAGTCTAGGCCATTCTGCTGGTCATCTTTTTGCTATAGCAGTTGAGATGTAGGCTTTGGAAGCAACGCTGTGGGCAGGTGAGGCCCTTGGCTACAGATGAGGATCCACCTTTTTTGGAGGAAGCCTTGAATATTGAAGTTGGGAGTACTTCCTTGCCTCTCGCAAGAGCCTAATTGCAGCTGGAAATTTCCGTCCGCAGTCAGAGCACGGCAGATGTCAGTCGACCAGTAATTGCCACTGCAAAGTCAAAGCAGATAGTCAGGAACCAACACTCCACCCCACCGCCCCCAACACATCCGAGCACTCCTGGAGGCTGGAAGAGCGTTTGCTGCAAGCAATTCACAAAGCGGTCATTTACCACTGGCTACCATTTCTGTGGCTTCAGGAAAAGATTAAAATGGAATTATGGCAGCTGATATTTCATCAACTCCGCCAATGAAGGTGGACGGAGGTTATGTTTATACCTCTGTCTGTTTGTTTGTCTGTGAACAAGATATCTCAAAAAAGTTGTCGACGGATTCAGACAAAAGATAATGTAGAGGTTGGGTATGTGACAAGGATGAAATGATTAGATTTTGGTGAAGATCCGTATCCGGATCCAAGATTAAAATGATGAAAAAATTGATTCTTCACCATTGAATGATTGGGCCAAAAACGATATATAGCAAGATACCTCAAAAAGTTGTGGACAGATTCAGACAAAAGATAATGTAGATGTAGCGAATGTGACAAGGATGAAATGATTAGATTTTTGTGAAGATCCGTATCCGGATCCAAGATTAAAATGATGAAAAAATTGATTCTTCACCATTGAATGATTGGGCCAAAAACGATATATAGCAAGATACCTCAAAAAGTTGTGGACAGATTCAGACAAAAGATAATGTAGATGAAGCGAATGTGACAAGGATGAAATGATTAGATTTTGGTGAAGATCCGTATCCGGATCCAAGATTAAAATTAATAAAAAATTGATTCTTCACCATTGAATGATTGGGCCAAAAACGATATATAGCAAGATACCTCAAAAAGTTGTGGACAGATTCAGACAAAAGATAATGTAGATGAAGCGAATGTGACAAGGATGAAATGATTAGATTTTGGTGAAGATCCGTATCCGGATCCAAGATAAAAATTAATAAAATATGGATTCTTCACCATTGAATGATTGGGCCAAAAACGATATATAGCAAGATACCTCAAAAAGTTGTGGACAGATTCAGACAAAAGATAATGTAGATGTAGCGAATGTGACAAGGATGAAATGATTAGATTTTGGTGAAGATCCGTATCCGGATCCAAGATTTAAATGATGAAAAAATGGATTCTTCACCATTGAATGATTGGGCCAAAAACGATATATAGCAAGATACCTCAAAAAGTTGTGGACAGATTCAGACAAAAGATAATGTAGATGTAGCGAACGTGACAAGGATGAAATGATTAGATTTTTGTGAAGATCTGTATCCGGATCCAAGATTAAAATGATGAAAAAATGGATTCTTCACCATTGAATGATTGGGCCAAAAACGATATATAGCAAGATACCTCAAAAAGTTGTGGACAGATTCAGACAAAAGATAATGTAGATGTAGCGAACGTGACAAGGATGAAATGATTAGATTTTGGTGAAGATCTGTATCCGGATCCAAGATTAAAATGATGAAAAAATTGATTCTTCACCATTGAATGATTGGGCCAAAAACGATATATAACAAGACACCTCAAAAAGTTGTGGACAGATTCAGACAAAGGATAATGTAGATGTAGCAAATGTGACAAGGATGAAATGATTAGATTTCGGTGAAGATCTGTATCCGGATCCAAGATTAAAATTAATAAAAAATGGATTCTTCACCATTGAATGATTGGGCCAAAAACGATATATAGCAAGATACCTCAAAAAGTTGTGGACAGATTCAGACAAAAGATAATGTAGATGAAGCGAATGTGACAAGGATGAAATGATTAGATTTTGGTGAAGATCCGTATCCGGATCCAAGATAAAAATTAATAAAATATGGATTCTTCACCATTGAATGATTGGGCCAAAAACGATATATAGCAAGATACCTCAAAAAGTTGTGGACAGATTCAGACAAAAGATAATGTAGATGTAGCGAATGTGACAAGGATGAAATGATTAGATTTTGGTGAAGATCCGTATCCGGATCCAAGATTTAAATGATGAAAAAATGGATTCTTCACCATTGAATGATTGGGCCAAAAACGATATATAGCAAGATACCTCAAAAAGTTGTGGACAGATTCAGACAAAAGATAATGTAGATGTAGCGAACGTGACAAGGATGAAATGATTAGATTTTTGTGAAGATCTGTATCCGGATCCAAGATTAAAATGATGAAAAAATGGATTCTTCACCATTGAATGATTGGGCCAAAAACGATATATAGCAAGATACCTCAAAAAGTTGTGGACAGATTCAGACAAAAGATAATGTAGATGTAGCGAACGTGACAAGGATGAAATGATTAGATTTTGGTGAAGATCTGTATCCGGATCCAAGATTAAAATGATGAAAAAATTGATTCTTCACCATTGAATGATTGGGCCAAAAACGATATATAACAAGACACCTCAAAAAGTTGTGGACAGATTCAGACAAAGGATAATGTAGATGTAGCAAATGTGACAAGGATGAAATGATTAGATTTCGGTGAAGATCTGTATCCGGATCCAAGATTAAAATTAATAAAAAATGGATTCTTCACCATTGAATGATTGGGCCAAAAACGATATATAGCAAGATACCTCAAAAAGTTGTGGACAGATTCAGACAAAAGATAATGTAGATGAAGCGAATGTGACAAGGATGAAATGATTAGATTTTGGTGAAGATCCGTATCCGGATCCAAGATAAAAATTAATAAAATATGGATTCTTCACCATTGAATGATTGGGCCAAAAACGATATATAGCAAGATACCTCAAAAAGTTGTGGACAGATTCAGACAAAAGATAATGTAGATGAAGCGAATGTGACAAGGATGAAATGATTAGATTTTGGTGAAGATCCGTATCCGGATCCAAGATTAAAATTAATAAAAAATTGATTCTTCACCATTGAATGATTGGGCCAAAAACGATATATAGCAAGATACCTCAAAAAGTTGTGGACAGATTCAGACAAAAGATAATGTAGATGTAGCGAATGTGACAAGGATGAAATGATTAGATTTTGGTGAAGATCCGTATCCGGATCCAAGATTTAAATGATGAAAAAATGGATTCTTCACCATTGAATGATTGGGCCAAAAACGATATATAGCAAGATACCTCAAAAAGTTGTGGACAGATTCAGACAAAAGATAATGTAGATGTAGCGAACGTGACAAGGATGAAATGATTAGATTTTTGTGAAGATCTGTATCCGGATCCAAGATTAAAATGATGAAAAAATGGATTCTTCACCATTGAATGATTGGGCCAAAAACGATATATAGCAAGATACCTCAAAAAGTTGTGGACAGATTCAGACAAAAGATAATGTAGATGTAGCGAACGTGACAAGGATGAAATGATTAGATTTTGGTGAAGATCTGTATCCGGATCCAAGATTAAAATGATGAAAAAATTGATTCTTCACCATTGAATGATTGGGCCAAAAACGATATATAACAAGACACCTCAAAAAGTTGTGGACAGATTCAGACAAAGGATAATGTAGATGTAGCAAATGTGACAAGGATGAAATGATTAGATTTCGGTGAAGATCTGTATCCGGATCCAAGATTAAAATTAATAAAAAATGGATTCTTCACCATTGAATGATTGGGCCAAAAACGATATATAGCAAGATACCTCAAAAAGTTGTGGACAGATTCAGACAAAAGATAATGTAGATGAAGCGAATGTGACAAGGATGAAATGATTAGATTTTGGTGAAGATCCGTATCCGGATCCAAGATAAAAATTAATAAAATATGGATTCTTCACCATTGAATGATTGGGCCAAAAACGATATGTAGCAAGATACCTCAAAAAGTTGTGGACAGATTCAGACAAAAGATAATGTAGATGTAGCGAATGTGACAAGGATGAAATGATTAGATTTTGGTGAAGATCCGTATCCGGATCCAAGATTAAAATGATGAAAAAATGGATTCTTCGCCATTGAATGATTGGGCCAAAAACGATATATAGCAAGATACCTCAAAAAGTTGTGGACAGATTCAGACAAAAGATAATGTAGATGAAGCGAATGTGACAAGGATGAAATGATTAGATTTTGGTGAAGATCCGTATCCGGATCCAAGATTAAAATTAATAAAAAATTGATTCTTCACCATTGAATGATTGAGCCAAAAACGATATATAGCAAGATACCTCAAAAAGTTGTGGACAGATTCAGACAAAAGATAATGTAGATGAAGCGAATGTGACAAGGATGAAATGATTAGATTTTGGTGAAGATCCGTATCCGGATCCAAGATTAAAATGATGAAAAAATGGATTCTTCACCATTGAATGATTGGGCCAAAAACGATATATAGCAAGATACCTCAAAAAGTTGTGGACAGATTCAGACAAAAGATAATGTAGATGTAGCGAACGTGACAAGGATGAAATGATTAGATTTTGGTGAAGATCTGTATCCGGATCCAAGATTAAAATGATGAAAAAATTGATTCTTCACCATTGAATGATTGGGCCAAAAACGATATATAACAAGACACCTCAAAAAGTTGTGGACAGATTCAGACAAAGGATAATGTAGATGTAGCAAATGTGACAAGGATGAAATGATTAGATTTCGGTGAAGATCTGTATCCGGATCCAAGATTAAAATTAATAAAAAATTGATTCTTCACCATTGAATGATTGGGCCAAAAACGATATATAGCAAGATACCTCAAAAAGTTGTGGACAGATTCAGACAAAAGATAATGTAGATGTAGCGAATGTGACAAGGATGAAATGATTAGATTTTGGTGAAGATCCGTATCCGGATCCAAGATAAAAATTAATAAAATATTGATTCTTCACCATCGAATGATTGGGCCAAAAACGATATATAGCAAGATACCTCAAAAAGTTGTGGACAGATTCAGACAAAAGATAATGTAGATGTAGCGAATGTGACAAGGATGAAATGATTAGATTTTGGTGAAGATCCGTATCCGGATCCAAGATAAAAATTAATAAAATATGGATTCTTCACCATTGAATGATTGGGCCAAAAACGATATGTAGCAAGATACCTCAAAAAGTTGTGGACAGATTCAGACAAAGGATAATGTAGATGTAGCAAATGTGACAAGGATGAAATGATTAGATTTCGGTGAAGATCTGTATCCGGATCCAAGATTAAAATTAATAAAATATTGATTCTTCACCATTGAATGATTGGGCCAAAAACGATATATAGCAAGATACCTCAAAAAGTTGTGGACAGATTCAGACAAAAGATAATGTAGATGAAGCGAATGTGACAAGGATGAAATGATTAGATTTTGGTGAAGATCCGTATCCGGATCCAAGATAAAAATTAATAAAATATGGATTCTTCACCATTGAATGATTGGGCCAAAAACGATATGTAGCAAGATACCTCAAAAAGTTGTGGACAGATTCAGACAAAGGATAATGTAGATGTAGCAAATGTGACAAGGATGAAATGATTAGATTTCGGTGAAGATCTGTATCCGGATCCAAGATTAAAATTAATAAAATATTGATTCTTCACCATTGAATGATTGGGCCAAAAACGATATATAGCAAGATACCTCAAAAAGTTGTGGACAGATTCAGACAAAAGATAATGTAGATGTAGCGAATGTGACAAGGATGAAATGATTAGATTTTGGTGAAGATCTGTATCCGGATCCAAGATTAAAATGATGAAAAAATGGATTCTTCACCATTGAATGATTGGGCCAAAAACGATATATAGCAAGATATCTCAAAAAGTTGTGGACGGATTCAGACAAAAGATAATGTAGATGTAGCAAATGTGACAAGGATGAAATGATTAGATTTCGGTGAAGATCTGTATCCGGATCCAAGATTAAAATTAATAAAAAATTGATTCTTCACCATTGAATGATTGGGCCAAAAACGATATATAGCAAGATACCTCAAAAAGTTGTGGACAGATTCAGACAAAAGATAATGTAGATGTAGCGAATGTGACAAGGATGAAATGATTAGATTTTGGTGAAGATCCGTATCCGGATCCAAGATAAAAATTAATAAAATATTGATTCTTCACCATTGAATGATTGGGCCAAAAACGATATATAGCAAGATACCTCAAAAAGTTGTGGACAGATTCAGACAAAAGATAATGTAGATGTAGCGAATGTGACAAGGATGAAATGATTAGATTTTGGTGAAGATCCGTATCCGGATCCAAGATAAAAATTAATAAAATATTGATTCCTCACCATTGAATGATTGGGCCAAAAACGATATGTAGCAAGATACCTCAAAAAGTTGTGGCTGGATGATGACACATTGACACAACCAGGTCGATGAGTTGGTTAGTTCCGTTGGTTGTCCCTGTCCCTTGGTTGGTTGGTCCCGTTGTCCCTGTTCTCTACTGTTGTACCTGTGTGCTTCCCTCTCTCCCCATCTTGTCTTCCACTCCCTTTATTGTATGTTTTGTGTGTCAGTTTGTCTTTTGTGATTAATGTTAGCTCTTACACAAGCCTCGATCTTGTATACAAAAAAATAAATAAAAGTTGACAAGAACAGCCGATTCGATTTTTGTTCAGGTCCAGATCCAGATTCGGACTATCCAAGATCCGGATCTTCAATAAACAAAAGCAAAAGCGGGATACAAAACAAACTGTTCAACCTGGCGCAGGTATGCGCTCCACCGAATGCTCTTCCAGTTGATCATGTGATTTAATCCGAGGAGTATTTTTCCTTTTATTTATTTATTATTTATCCGACTCGCACCTGTTTCTCGTGAAAGGTGCACAAGGAAACTTCATGGCAGAAACAACAACTGCGTATCACCTGGTGTTGGACGAGACCTTATTGCCAAGAGATTCCTTTTCCAGTCTCGAGACATTTTCGGACAACCTAAAAGAAATAGCAAGAAATGAGTACCCAACGAATTAAAAACTAAAAGAAATAAAAACAAAATCTTCTGTGTTCTTGTGATCCACTCAAAGCGACAAACAAAAATGGATGTTTTGCTGTTCTCGTGTGCTAGTTCAGGTGATGAAAATAATTAACACTAATTTACACTTCATCTCAATATAGATCAACCGTAACATACGTGTTGGGGCGTAAATATCAAAATGATTTGCAGGTGTAGAGTCTTAAGGAAACGTATACTAGCTTTTATTAGAGCAACGACACCTCTACCTTGTGGACCGAATGATGCAACTTGGACCTGCGTCGCCTGGGTAACATGTCATAGGTGTTGGGATGTAACATGACGCAGGCAACAGCTAAGGGTACCAATTAGGAACTTGTCCAGGGTGCTGGCACATGATGGTCTACTCTTGTGAAAGATGATGGTGTCGCGGTCTTAACCGAACACCCGTCTCGTGCATGGGACGCCGGTTAGGGTGTTGAACCCAAAGCAGACAGCTCAAAGATGAGTTGTCGACTTCGGTACCATATCCTGCCAACTCCAGTTTGAGCACATAGATTATATAAGGAGCTTATAAATAATACTGATGTTAGCTTAGCGGTTAGGGTGCCGGCTTAGCGGTTAGGGTGCCGGCTCAGCGGTTAGGGTGCCGGCTCAGCGGTTAGGGTGCCGGCTCAGCGGTTAGGGTGCCGGCTCAGCGGTTAGGGTGCCGGCTTAGCGGTTAGGGTGCAGGCTTAGCGGTTAGGGTGCCGGCTTAGCGGTTAGGGTGCAGGCTTAGCGGTTAGGGTGCAGGCTTAGCGGTTAGGGTGCCGGCTTAGCGGTTAGGGTGCCGGATTAGCGGTTAGGGTGCCGGATTAGCGGTTAGGGTGCAGACTTAGCGGCTAGGGTGCAGGCTTAGCGGTTATGGTGCCGCCTTAGGGGTTAGGGTGCCGGCTCAGCGGTTAGGGTGCCGGCTCAGCGGTTAGGGTGCCGGCTTAGCGGTTAGGGTGCAGGCTTAGCGGTTAGGGTGCCGGCTTAGCGGTTAGGGTGCAGGCTTAGCGGTTAGGGTGCAGGCTTAGCGGTTAGGGTGCCGGCTTAGCGGTTAGGGTGCCGGCTTAGCGGTTAGGGTGCCGGATTAGCGGTTAGGGTGCCGGATTAGCGGTTAGGGTGCAGGCTTAGCGGCTAGGGTGCAGGCTTAGCGGCTAGGGTGCAGGCTTAGCGGTTATGGTGCCGCCTTAGGGGTTAGGGTGCTGGCTTAGCGGTTAGGGTGCCGGCTTAGCGGTTAGGGTGCCGGCTTAGCGGTTAGGGTGCCGGCTTAGCGGTTAGGGTGCCGGCTCAGCGGTTAGGGTGCCGGCTCAGCGGTTAGGGTGCCGGCTCAGCGGTTAGGGCGCCGGCTCAGCGGTTAGGGTGCCGGCTTAGCGGTTAGGGTGCAGGCTCAGCGGTTAGGGTGCAGGCTTAGCGGTTAGGGTGCAGGCTCAGCGGTTAGGGTGCCGGATTAGCGGTTAGGGTTCTGGCTTAGCGGTTTGGGTGTTGGCTTAGCGGTTAGGGTGCCGGCTTAGCGGTTATGGTGCCGGCTTAGCGGTTATGGTGTTGGCTTAGCGGTTAGGGTGCCGGCTTTGCGGTTAGGGTGCCGGCTTAGCGGTTAGGGTGCCGGCTTAGCGGTTAGGGTGCCGGCTTAGCGGTTATGGTGCCGGCTTAGCGGTTATGGTGCCGGCTTAGCGGTTATGGTGTTGGCCTAGCGGTTAGGGTGCCGGATTAGCGGTTAGGGTTCCGGCTTAGCGGTTTGGGTGTTGGCTTAGCGGTTAGGGTGCCGGCTTAGCGGTTATGGTGCCGGCTTAGCGGTTGTGGTGCCGGCTTAGCGGTTATGGTGTTGGCTTAGAGGTTAGGGTACCGGCTTAGCGGTTAGGGTGCCGGCTTAGCGGTTAGGGTGCCGGCTTAGCGGTTAGGGTGTTGGCTTAGCGGTTAGGGTGTTGGCTTAGCGGTTAGGGTGCCGGCTTAGTGGTTATGGTGCCGGCTTAGTGGTTATGGTGTTGGCTTAGCGGTTAGGGTGCCGGCTTAGAGGTTAGGGTACCGGCTTAGCGGTTAGGGTGCCGGCTTTGCGGTTAGGGTGCCGGCTTAGCGGTTAGGGTGCCGGCTTAGCGGTTAGGGTGCCGGCTTAGCGGTTAGGGTGCCGGCTTAGCGGTTAGGGTTCCACTTGGGATCCTAGGATCTTGGGTTCGAATCGCGGTCGATCGCTGAATTAATGCCAGGGGGGTTGACTCAGCCTGTCATCCTTCCGATGTCGACAAATTGAGTACCAGTTCACTGGTAATTCCGTGTGTGTCGCAAGAGGCGACTAACAGGGTTGGCGGCAGGAAGGGCATCCGGCCATAAAACATTGCTTACAAAAGGGGACCATGGTGCCCAAAAAAGGCCAACCCCTGCTCTGCGGGGAAAAATGGCCTCTAAAGGTGGTTTATATGATAACAACGGCAAGTCAACAACACGACCTTGAGAACTACAAGCGCAAGGACAAACAAGGAGCAAGCTCGCAATCCCATAAGGGATATTTGTATTTTAATCTACCTGCAACATAAATCCTAGATTTGCTTGGTTAGTTTAATCTGGGTGATTGAAAAGTGATTTAGATTTTTCTCAAACCATTTTGTGCACAAGCAATCGAGTTTGGGATGGATTGGTGGGGTTAACGGGTGAAAATGAAACTAGAAGGATGGATCTGAAGTCGGAGTCAATGCTGCAAGGAAGAAGAGAAAAATGAAATTGTCCACCTCGTGGTCTGTACTTCAACCTTGCTTCCAGTGATCAATCGGGTCGAGGCTCCATGCTCCTGGAATCCGCATCCATATTTGTTTCACCGTCATGCAATACATCTCCTGCTGTTACATGAGAGTTTGAGATAATGCGGTACAACAAAACACATTAACCTTGAAGGGAAATAGAAATAAATTCAGTGAAGCATGGCACACGTGACGCGCCCCATAGAATAGCAATAGATTCATTTGCATTCATCATATCTCCATATGCTGCCCCGCACCACATCCTCTCTGCCCCGTCCTCATTTATTCCAGTCGTCTTCCATTTATCAATCCTAGTCACATCTTTACTACCCAGAGTATCCCTGTTCATCTCAAACATGGTCCTCATTTCATCCCACAATTTCTGTATCCAAAGCATAACCATATGTGTGACTGTGGTTGGGTATCCCCATCTCCGCACTCCATCCCCACAGTTCTCCTAAAATCTACCTTTATCAATTTCCTCCTGTCACCCTTTATTTCCTCCTGTCCTGTCACACTTCAGTTGTTCTCACATGATTTTCCACCCTCTCCAATTTCAGGATGCAGAGCCTTGTGAGCACACAATCGATTCATCCCATAGCTGGAATGTGGGTTAAAGATTCCTGGGTTGTACTTCAAAGGTGGGACATGAACCCAAGCATGGTCTACTGGTCTAGTCTTGTGGGTAAGCAGGAGGAAGGTGGGGAAGGAGGACATCAAGTTTGATGTTACAAGGCCCATGCTTGTGAGATAAACTTTAAAGGTACACTACAATGCAAGTTCTTCTTCTTCTTCTCGGAAGAAGAAGATTATTGAATTTAATTTTTGTCTCTAGATATTGAGAGCAATATTATTACTCTCGCCAGAGGATAGGGTATTGCATTTGAGTCCGTTTGTCCGTTTGTTTATTTGTCTATTTGTTTGCCTGTTTGTCCGCACAGAATAAATATGATTTTCTCTCTAACCGCCATATTTTGTTGGTCCGATTGACAGGAAATTTTCACCATAGGTGCAACTCCACCTGTAGAATTTTCAAATGGTAATTATGACGTCATTGGTCACGTGGTTCGGCCGCCATCTTGGAAAAAACGAAAAACTTTGCACCTCTATATCTCAGAAAGTGCTGAATAGAAAAATTGAGACATGGCTCATTGTAAAGAACTCTCCATGGGGAATAAAATATTGCAGTGATGTGATAGGTTCCTCCATTATGACGTCATAATTCGACAAGTACAAAACTTCATCTGATCAAGATGAAATTTCTTGAGCATAATCTAGGAATAAATTAGTTTATAAAAAAAATAATGATGACGTCATCGGTCACGTCATTCGGCCGCCATATTTGTTTTAACACAAAAGCCTTAAAAACCACTGAAAATACATCCTGGTGAGGGTTTGCAATCTCCGATTGCTCTTTTTCTTGTTGCTCATTGTGCTTGCGAGTTGGTTTGCTGAAATAAAGGAAAATAAATAAATAAAGAGAAGGTTCTGAAATATTTTGGTAGTTTCTAGAAAGTACATGATGCTACCCTGTTGTTTGGGTTGCCTAGGTGCACATTTTACAGAGCACAACCTCCCTCAAAGTACCTTACAAAGAAGGAAGAGAGCAGAAAAGTGAAATTATTTTAATGAATTGGTAAGGGATGGGGTTTCGTGAGGTTTGTAAACTAATTGGTGAGAATGTACGAGAATTTTAAGAGGCATTTTTATGATACGTCAAAAAGAAAATGTCACTATCTGACCCTGTTGCTGTGGAAGTGGATTAACAAACTAAACTACTTATCTGTTTCCGTCATGGTCATCCACTGGAAGAGGTTGAGTCGCTTGAACTTCCAGGCCTCACCATCAGACATAACCTTTCTTGGGCCGACCGCATAGCAAAGCTGGCTGGCCTCCAAAGCAAACCACAGACTGGGCAATGGGCATCCTCCGTTGACCGAGGTCTTTCCAAGCAAAATCAGATATACTCACATTCTACAAAGCCTTTGCCTGAGGCTCAATGGAGTATGGCTCTCCCTTATGGCATCACATTTGTCTCTCTTGGATTCTGTGGAATCTAATCTCAACATTATTGGAATCTCCCACTATGAGGCCAAACCACAAGGCCTGTTGCTTTCACACGACAGGCAAGTCAGTGGGCTGTTTTCTACCACGTCTTCCCCAATATTTCTCCATCTCTGCTCTTTGTCATCCGACCCTCGGATACATCAGGATCCGCTCATTCTACTACACCCTCCACCATAAAAAAATTGAACACGTGGTTGTTACCCTCCGCTCGCGAAGCAAAAAGCAGGGTTAAGCATTCGGCTGCATATGTGTGCCGTGTCTGCATTTTAAAAATTCATTTTCTAGGCAACCGTTGGTCCGATTGACACGAAATTTTACCATAGAAGCGCCTCCGCCTGTATAAATTTTTTATTCATAATTATGACGTCATAGGTCACGTGGTACAGACGCCATCTTGGAAAAACGTTACACCTCTGTCTCCCAAACCGCTCAATGGAAACAATGGAAACATGGCTCATTGTCAAGTACTCACCATGGGGAATAAGATGTGTTGATGATGATGATGTCATCGGTGCCTTAATTATCACGTCATAATTCGACAAATACAATGCTTGATCTGATCAGTATGAAAAAAAAAATTTCCTCTGCAACTTAGGACACGAAAGCCGATGGACACGAAATTTTCACAATATTAGCAGCTCCTCCTGTGGAATTTTAAAAATGATAATTATGATGTCATAGGTCATGTGGTACAGGCGCCATCTTGGAGAAATCGAAAAACGTTGCACCTCTATATATATATATATCTCTCCGAAACCATTTTATGGAAAAAATTGAAACGTAGATCATTGTAAATAACCCCATATGGGGAATATGTGTTGTTAACGATGACGTCATTGGTGACATAATTATGACGTCATAATTCGACAGGGACAACGCTTAGTCTGATCAGTTTGAATTTTATTGAGCATGATCTATGCAAAAATTATATTGGAGAATATAAATTTATGATGTCATCGCTCACGTGGGCTGCCAGCCATATTGGATCAAAAAAACAAAAAAACGTTCAAAAACAAAAGAGTTGGCTCACACCAAGTTGACTATGCAGGGTAAGTATTCTATGAATACCATCTAATTGTTGATGCAATTTCTTCATGTGACATCGTGAGTCACAGATAAGGTGCAAAGCTCTTGTGACCTAATTATGTAACGCTAAATTGTGGGGAATGTTTTCAGATCGGGATACAACGTGGAAATAACATTCTCAATACCTGGTATGTCCATCTGTGGCAGAAATCACTGCATTGCACCGTCATCACATTGACCAAATGAGAACTTTAATCTGAGCCTGGGGAATGCATTCCACACCAGAATCAGCTCCTATTCCAGCTCATCGAGGGTCTGTTACTGTTTTGGCAAAGTTTGAACGTCACGATCAATGATATCCCAGAGATATTCAATTGGATTTAAATCTGTTGAGATGCCAGGCCAGGGCGTCATAACATTAGCATCGACAGGAACGTTCCCTGTTGGAATGACCCTGTGAACAGGAGCATCATTGTGCATAAAGGTGATTCCTAGACAATGTTGTTGAAGGGTAGGCAACACATGATGCTGTAGCATCTCATTGATGTGTCATGGATATGGTTAAATTTTGTGTGGAAAGGTTTCAGCAATACCACACCACATGACACAACCATGTACAAAATGTGCGGCCTCCTGGAAACATATTGGGGAGTAATCGCTCATCGTGTTGTCTTCAGTAGACCTGTGCATGGCCATCATGCCTTTCAAGGAGAATCCTTCATTATTTGCTGAACATAACACATGTCCACTGCCTCCATGTTCAGATGTGCCGATTTGACAACTGCAAGCGTGCTTGGATGTGTTGCAGTACAGAAGTCTTGGACGCCAAACAGGATGACGAGCATGGATCACTGCATCACTGTAAAGTATCTCGACAAACTGCGATCAATTGTCGTACGCGTTTATTCACTCTGCCGATCAAGGCCCGATTCACAGCAGCGCCATCCGAGCTCTGGCGTAGGGATACAACCCGGTCCCGGTGTAGGGATACAACGGTGAACATTTGCACTGCATACATGACATCCTCCCCTTTAAGTCCAAAATTACCAAGAGCAATACGTGCTAGATTTCCAGAATTGACATTTCAAAAGCAACATTTCCAAAACATGTGAAAATATGTGTGCAAACGGTTATGAGAATAATGAAAATACGTGAAAATAGAACATGTGTCAACGTGAAAAAAAAACATCTTCAAAGATTCAACCGGTCGGGTGCTTTTCTCTCACGCATTGAGCGTCGCGGTGTACCAGTGGATACAGAGTCCGAGGTGATTCCTTTGGGTCGCGGTGTACCAGTGGATACAGAGTCCGAGGTGATTCCTTTGGTCTCCACGAAGGGTGTAGCGTTTGCAGAGGTTTTCGGGGCATCCGAGCCGGCTGGAGCGGCCACGACGATCTCCGGCAGTGGCGGGTCGAACTGTTGTCCTGACTGTGACGATGCTACAGGCTCCATCGACTCACAGTGACGGTAGGTTATGTGGTCCTGATGTCGACGAATTTCGCGGCCGTCCTGCAGGCGAATCACACTGGACAGTGGACCTGGCTTCTCGATGATGTCTCCCGGTAGCCACGTCGCACCTGCACCAAAATTTCGGGCAAACACTGGATCTCCAATGTTGATACATCGACTGTTGGACGTCTTATCATGCACCAACTTTTGATTAAGCTGGCTTTGATAAACATTTGATGATATGTCTGGTTTGAGATTGTCAAGTGTCGATCTCAAGTGTCGTTTCATCAATAACTCAGACGGAGCTGCACCGGTTGTTGATTGTGGCGTGATGCGGTATTTGAACAGGAGACGAGACAGCTTTGTTTCCAGGGTTCCCTCCTGAAGTTTCTGCAATCCGGATTTGATGATTCCCACGGATCGTTCGGCCAAGCCATTTGAAGCCTGGTGATGTGGGCTGACAAACTTATGTTTGATGCCGTTCCGACGTGTGAACTTGGCAAACTCGGTACTGGAAAAACACGAACCGTTATCACTCACGATCATCCTGGGCAGACCATGAGTGGCGAAACAGCGTCTGAGTCTTTCGATGACAATGGCTGACGTAGTACCACGCGTCACATAGGCATCAATCCATTTTGTGTGCGCGTCCGTAATTATTAGAATCATGCTGCCGTTAATAGGCCCGGCATAATCGAGATGTAGGCGATGCCACGGTTCGCTGGGCCATTCCCAGGGATGCAGTGGCGCTTTCGCAGGTGTATTCCGGGTGCTCTGGCAGGGGTAACAATGTCGAACATGATGTTCGATATCAGCATCAAGATTCGGCCACCACACATAGTTTCTGGCGAGTGACTTCATCTTCACAATCCCGGGGTGACAGTCATGGATTTCATCCATGACCCTGGAACGCAGATTTTTCGGGATCACGACACGACATCCCCAGAGTAGGCAACCATTTTCCACGCTGAGTTCGTTTTTACGTGCTTTAAAAGCCGCAAAATCTGGGTCACCCTCAGGTAGCAAATGCCATCCAAGCTGTACAGCCTGGACAGTTCTGGACAGAACGGGGTCTCGTCGAGTATGAGTGCGGATCTGGCCAGAATCGACAGCACAATCTTCCAGATGATCCATCAGTGCGATAATGGATCCTGGTGTAGGCGAATCATCAACGGATTCTGGAAGGGGTAACCGACTCATGGCATCTGCATTTGTGATAGACGAACCGGGCTTATAACATATGGTGTAGTCATAAGCAGCGAGAAACAGGGACCAGCGGATGATCCTGGGCGGTAGTGTGTCAGATGTCGCCTTAGTTGGACCAAACAGACTGATCAGCGGCTTGTGATCAGTGCGAATCGTGAAATGATGTCCAAGAAGGTACTGGCGAAATTTGCCAACGCCGAAAACGATTCCCAATCCTTCCTTGTCAAGTTGGGAATAGTTTTTCTCTGCCGGGGTCAACGTTCTGGATGCAAATGCAACCGGTCTTTCTGTACCATCAGGCATCACGTGCGATAATACACTCCCCACTCCATACCGACAGGCATCGCATGTCAGCACAAGATCCTTCTCTGGATCAAAATGAACGAGAACATTGGACGATTTGAGCAGATCCTTAGAGGTCTGGAATGCTGATTGTTCACTAGACCCCCAGCTCCAGGAGACTCCTTTCCTCAAAAGCCGATAAAGGGGGCCCAAAACGTCGGTCACATTCGGGATGTAACGACCATAGAACTGAAGCAAACCGAGGTATGACTTCAATTCGGTCACATCTCGTGGAGAAGGAGCATCCTTGATAGCTCGGACTTTCTCATCTGTCGGGTGTAGACCCTCGGCATCAATCGTATGACCCAGGTACGTGACTGATGGCACCATAAACTTGCACTTGTCTCGACGCAAACGTAGGCCGGAGTCCGAAATCTTCTTCAGAACTCTCTCCAGGTTCTGTAGATGTTCCGCGTCCGTACGACCAGTAACCAGAATATCATCCTGGTAACAAACGACGTTGCGTTCAGCGGCAAACAAACTGTCCATGACACGCTGATAAATTCCAGGTGCAGATTTCACTCCAAAACTAAGTCGGTGGTACCTATACAACCCACGATGCGTGTTGATGGTAAGATACTGTTTCGAATTCTCGTCCAAGCAGAGCTGTAGATAGGCGGATTTGAGATCGAGTTTCGTAAAAGTCTTGCCTCCCGTGAGACGAGCATAGAGGTCTTCGATCCTCGGGATTGGATATTTATCCAATGAAGAACACCTGTTCACGGTCATTTTATAATCTCCACATATGCGGATGGACTGGTCCGATTTTATGACTGGAACGATGGGCGCCGCCCATTCGGCATACTGGATTTGCTCGATGATCCCCAGATTTTCAAGATGATCCAGTTCCTTGTCAATCCGCTCACGCAGGGCGAAAGGGACTGGGCGAGCCCTGCAAAATATAGGATTGGCATCCCGGTCAACCCTGAGTTTAGCCGTATGTCCTTTCAAGGTTCCAAGCTCATCCTTGAAGACATCCGGGTACGTATCCAGCACATTTTTGAGTGTGTATGCTGCGGTAGGAGAAACGTTGGCTGCCCGGAGTTGATGAATGCTTTCCCACTTCAGTCGAATTATGCTCAACCAGTTCCTGCCGAGTAAGGAAGGGCCCTTTCCAGGAATGACGATCAGGGGTAGGTGAAACTCACGGTTATCGTAGCCCACCGTGACATCACATGTACCGCAGGGAACAATCTTCTCACCTGTATAGGTGGAGAGTCCATAGGTAGTAGGTTTCAGATGGGGTCGGTCAGCATCACTCCACAGGTTTGTGAAAACAGCATGGCTGATGAGCGAGACGGCCGCACCAGTGTCGACCTCCATTTGCAATGGTCGATTGTTGACGACAACATTGGCAAGAAGAGGGTCCCGCCTATGGTGAGAATCAATATGAAGCAGGTCATACGATTCTGAGTTGTCGGAAACAGAGCTCACCTGGTCAAGCTCGGGTTCCTCCGAACCGATAAACTGATGAATCTTGTCAGCAGCTTTTCCTTTTCCCGATTTGCGAGTGATGCAAGCTGGAGCAATATGGCCAGTTTTCGAACAGAAATGGCAGGTGGCATCTTTGAACCGACACGTCTCCGGAGGGTGCTTTCCGTTGCACCGAAAACAGTTGTTGTGGGTTTGAGACTGCACTGGCTTCTGACGAGGAGCCTTGTTCCAACGTTGTGGCTGAACATGATCCAACCGATTCACAGCAGGGCTGGTACCAGATGAGCGAGTGGCACCGATGCTTGTAGCGTTGCGTTCAGCACTTTCCATGGAAATTGCGGTGTCTCTGGCATTTTGGAACGTCAGTCTTCTCTCAGCAAGCAGGCGTCTACGAGTGCGGTCATCGGACATGCCAACCACCAGCAAATCACGAAGCATGTCATCAATCGTGTCCCCAAACTCACACAGATGTGACAGTTTTTTGAGGTGTGCAATGAAGTCTGCGATCGACTGACCTTGCTGCTGTCTGCACATGTAAAAATTAAACCGACACAGGATGACTGAAGGAGATGGGTTGCAATGTTCCTTCAAAGCGGCCTTGAGCTCTGCATACGTGAGCTCCTGGATTGTCCGAGGCCGAATCAGGTTTTTAACGAGTGTGAACGTCTCACCTCCGCAAACGGACAGGAAGACGGCCTTCATCAGGCCTTCGGTCGCAATGCCGTTCGCCTCGAAGTAGAAAGACAATCGCTCAGAATACGTGTCAAAATCCCCCTCATGAGGGTCGAATTCATCGATATGGCCGAAAGATGTCATGGTCTAGATGTTTACCTTCGTCGCCATGTAAAGTATCTCGACAAACTGCGATCAATTGTCGTACGCGTTTATTCACTCTGCCGATCAAGGCCCGATTCACAGCAGCGCCATCCGAGCTCTGGCGTAGGGATACAACCCGGTCCCGGTGTAGGGATACAACGGTGAACATTTGCACTGCATACATGACAATCACGGAGACGCCTCGACACTTGGCCTGCGAGGTCCAGGGAGGGTTTTTATATTACTCTGTGCTGTTTCAAGCAGATTACGTAGATGGGTCATGCGAATGTATCGGCCTTGAGTGGGGATCGTTATCGTAGGACACCCACTCATTGGAATATATTTTGTTGATCCTGTGATTTGAGGTCTGAAGGAAACAATAGTTCCTCTCCTCTGGTTAAAGAGCCTTGCAACATGGCCAATGGTAGACCATGCTGGAAGGTGCCCAATGATTTGATACCTCTCATTTTCTCACAGACATGGCATTGTAATGGATTGTTAAATAATGTCATCAGTGGTTTTTTTGGATTATGCACACGCTGTTCTCAGAAAGACTGTCTCAAACTTGCTCAGAGTGCGTGCCACCCCGCAACTCCAAGGGTGCACGAGTTGAACATGCCGAAATGTTTATTCAAGTGTAATAACGATTATTGCATGAGAATTACGATATGTGGAAACTTGCAATCAGATGTTCTGTGCATCCCTCGTGCCAAAAATGCCCTTGGAATGAATATTGAAACAGTCCTTCAACAATAACATTCTCCATTCTACGTTTTTTTTTTTTTTTATGGAGAGTGCAATGAGCCCACCCCTTCTGGTTAAACTTCCGGAATCCAGGTCGACTGCACACCTCAACTCCTTGTTCCTTTTCCCCCCATCTATGGAACCTCCTTCCAGAGGCTGTTATGTCTCACTCTTCCCTTTAGGGCTGCTTCAAGCAGGCAGTGCACCACCACCTCATGTCACCCCCATCCAGACCCATGATATTCTATGCCCGCATTAACCCTTCCTAACCCAACCCTTTTATTTTCTGGTTTCAGCGATTCATCCGCTCCTCTTTTCCTTTCCTGTTAATCTATTCCCTTGCTGGTTGTGTCCAATTGTTTCCCTGCTACCACATGGTCAAATAAACCTTACCCTTCCATGAGACTCACTCTTGAGAGAGAGAGAAAGAGAAAAAGAGAGAAAGAGAGAAAGAGAGAAAGAGAGAAAGAGAGAAAGAGAGAAAGAGAAAAAGAGAAAAAGAGAAAAAGAGAAAAAGAAAGAGAAAGAGAAAGAGAAAGAGAAAGAGAAAGAGAAAAGAGAGAGAGAGAGAGAGAGACAGACAGACAGACAGACAGACAGACAGACAGAGAGAGAGAGAGAGAGAGAGAGAGAGAGACAGACAGACAGAGACAGAGGGAGAGAGAGACAGAGAGAGAGAGAGAGAGAGAGAGAGAGAGCTGAAAACAAAGATTAAAATTCATGGTAATTTAAAGCAATAAATAAAATTATGGATAAAAACAAGAACAAAGAAGTAGAACAACAGCGACAAGGAAGAGATATTTGATTGGGTTAAGAGACAAGTATAAAAACTAGAACGGCACTCAGTAGAGAGCATACCTCCACCTGGTGAACAGTTTACGTTTTGTATCTCAGAGTAGACCAGAAAATCACAATACAGAATTTATATAATGTACAAACATTCTTCACCAAAATCGAATCGAATCGTCCTTGTCACACACACACACAAACTCTCCACCAGGTTTCGTCCAAATCCATCCACAACTTTTTGAGATATCCTGCTATGTATCGTTTTTGGCCCGATCTCCCAATGGTGAAGAATCACTTACAAAATTCTACCAGTCGGATCCGAATCCGGATCTTCACCAAAATCTAATAATTTCGTCCTTGTCACATACGCTACATCTCTGCCAAATTTCGTCCGAATCCGTCCACAACTTTTTGAGACATCTTGTTCACAAACGAACAGACAGACAGACAGGGGTGAAAACATAACCTCCATCCACCTTTGGCGGCGGAGGTAAAAATGTAAAATGAAAGCTTACCAATGTGAGGATGAAACACAAAATGAAATAGAACGGCACTTGGTAGAGCGCACACCTCCGCCAGGCTGAACAGTTTATGTTTTGTATCCCAATGATAAGCCGGATCTGGATTCGGACCTGAACCAAAATGTAATCAGCTTGTTCTTGTCGATTAACCAACTCCTCCACCTAGTTTTGTCATAATCCGTCCACAACGTTTTGAAATATCATGTTATATATCCTTTTTGGCCTTATCTTTCAATGGTGAAGAATCATTTTTTAAAATCCTAGTATCCAGATCTGGATTTTCACCAAAATCGAACAATTTCGTCCTTTTCACCTACCCAACCTCTCCACCAAAGTTTGGCCAAATCTATCGACAACTTTTTGAGACATCCTGCTCACAAACAGACAGACAGGCACACAGACAGGGATGAAAGCATAACCTCTACCCACCTTTGGTGGTATAGGTAAATATGGAGAGAAACCTCATGGCTAAAGGTAGAGTTGACAGGAGATGTAGGACAGGTGGATGAGGCTGCACTGTAAACGGTGCTACAGTTAAGGAAGATAAGATGCAGTAAGAACACACAAGAGAGAACACCAGTCTGGGCAAGATGGAACCAGTGGCTGACATCCTGCACAACCAGGTGGGGGCGAGGCTTACAGGGCTCTGGTCACCTTTGCCAAAGGCTAACCGGCATTTAATGAACCAAACGTAGGTCTCAAACTCCCAAAATACATCAAGTGTACAGGAAGCTCTGCAATAAGGTGGAAAAATCGAGTTCGGCAGCTGTCAAATGACAACATTAATAAAAAAAAGTCGTTTGCCATGGTGATTAAATTACTAACCGTCTAACATACCAATGACATCATCATTGACAGGTGAAATTGACCAATGAATGGAAAGATGAAAGTGCCATTGACAGAAGCATGTGCCAATGATGGAAAAAGGTGGAGGGAAGCTGTATTGTGGAAAGGGGAAGCGAAAATGTTAACCGTTATGAGGGTAACTTTCTCTACCCATAACTAGAACCTACTTTCACGTCTGTGATTAGAATCAGAATGAGCCATCGACCCCGAGTGTTGACTTGTGATTTCCGTCTGCACTGAACTACCTTACTGCTTGCAAAGGCGCCAGTCCGATCTATACCTGGGTCCTTAGGCCATGATGATTCATTTATAATTCTGGACCAAACAATTCAAGTTCATATCAATAGTATAAAAAAAACACAAATTCAAAACTGCAGTTGTGGCTCCATCAGTACTGTCCGCACCAAGTCTGGCGATGTGAGCAAAAGCAAACGAAGCCATCATTTAAAACCTAGAGGAAGCAAAATATGTGGTTGATGCACGGCCTTATCTGCATCCATCAGTTAGGGTTAATGAAAAAGCTTGGAGGCAAAAATCAGGAGTGAGAAGAGGCTCACAAACAATCAAGACTGTCTGACCTCCATCGACAACGCTGGGCAACAGATAAGAAAGAGTGAGTTAAGAATGATAGGCAAGAATGAAAACGTCACTTACATTTCGACTCAGAGGGTAATGAAGGTTCCAGGCAGACAAAGGCTGCGCAAGTACAACCGCTAGCCAAGGTTACCGACTCAAGTCGAACCCAATTGAAAGGAATTGCAAAACCACAGCGAAATACCAAGCATATGCGGAAACGAGTCACAAAATGAAATTCACCGAGCGTGTACAAAAAGGAAATATCTTTTTATTTTAGGGTAATAAAATTTACAAATACAAATCAGTGATTGCAAAGTAGCAAATCTGGTTAAAAGTCCTCCGCACAATAACTTGACAGTAAATTCTGCGACGGGGAGTGTTCAGTTTCAAAAACAACATATAAAACAGACTTTCATGCTTTATAATAATTAATTATCCTCTTCACCATATAGATAGACAGGGCCAAACAAGGCTAGTGGTCAAGATAGAGTGAGGAATTATAGAGTTAGGTTTAACTTGGACTTTTTGGCAAAACATTTATATACAAGTACACGCTCTTCTTAGGAATTTCAAATATAATAATCTCTTCTTTTTTACTTTAAAGTCATCAATCCTGAAAACTTGATCATCAGTCAGGTGAAGATAAGTTAAACATATAGAACGTACGTTATAACAATAATAATCGCTACTATCAAATGAATGTGGCAGGAGAACTCGGTTATTGTCTGGATGTGGGTTCAGATCCAATAAAAAACGCCATCTGGTGCAGTGAGGACAAGAATAAAAGTCCTTGTGAAGGGAAGTTAAGCTGGCCGTCTTAGCCACAATGTAGATAAAAAAATATATAATTGCCATTACAACTTTTGTAAGTAAAGGCCTTTGCCCTCGTACCCAGTCCACATTCCAAATTTGCCAAATACACAACTTTGCCTCATTTATGACCCTTGCTGAGATACAACGGCAACTTTTCAAACCTTTTCAGGCTGGTTCGACAAATAGTAAATCTCCAATTGTCGATCATAATATTATGTGATACAAGTTTTGCTTTTCCATCTCTTTAGACAAGATCTATACATTAGCTGCTTGTTTACCAGATTAGGTTGCAATATCATAATGGGTTTACAGTACAAATTGTAACCAAAGCAGTATTTTATCATAATGATTGATTAGCACCATGGCGATAGAGTAGACAATTTGCGCGCACGCACACACACACGCACGCACGCACGCACACACACTTTGTTCTTTTGGTTACAAAAGGCACAACTTTGTGCACAATACAATTATACCAAGCAATCTGACAGTAACCATGTAAACATACAAAAGTAAGCTTCCTTTGACCAGATTAAATAAAAATAAATACAAAAGAACCAAAAAAAACAAAAAAAAACAACCACTTCTGCACAAAAGGCAACGATGGCATTGACGATACACTGGCATCGTAGTAACACTAATCTTTAAGATTAGAGATAGTGGTTGAAAGAAAGAATCATACACATTTTATTGTAACCTTAGTATTGTATGGTGCTCAGAAGGGTACTTTAACTGGGTGCAAATATACATTGTGCCAATTTGGGTTACCAACTCTGGGTTACCAGCTGGGACACCGCATGTCAAGCTCAGCCAAAGGAGCAGCTCTACCACCGGTGCACGACATGAATTCAGCATAGTCACCAGCATCAAATACAAGCTCAAAAAAAGGCCCTCAACACTGTGAAGATGACGATGCTCCAGCATCGTCATCACCACCTGAATAATTATAACCTCCAAAATTCCGTATAGTCACCACAGCCATAGGCCAGATGTATGTTCTGGCGGTAGGGAACAGGATTCCAAAGAAGTTGGCAGAGAACAGCGGTTCATTTTGTCCAGAGAAAAATGACAAATTAGATGGCTTGTTCCACATCTCGCAGGAGACCCCAAAGTGCCTTTTGAACCTACAAGAGGAAGATCGTGATAAACAACATCATGGTTAAGCAAGCCGATCTATTCTTCATAGTTGCAGCATATGATAAATAAATAATAATCAACCACGAGAAGCACAATGCTGTAGTTGGGACTTTAAAAAGAGCTTTCCGGTTGGAGCCCAAAACAGGCACAACTGATGGCGAATGCTTTGAGGATTGGAAAAGTGAATATTTCCATGATTTTCATTGCGGGAGACCAAGATCTGGATAATGTCACAATGAATGGCCATCTGTAGGTCCGGTAACTTAGCCTTTTTGGGCCACATTGGTGCAGGACCAATTTGCTTTTCATACTAGCTTCAGAATTTAACAGGAATAAATTATCTCTAAATGAGAGAATTACTGGGTAAACAAAACATTAACGAAAAGGACATCAGGTTTAGTGAAAATAACAAATGGATTCCAAGTCAAGACCACAGAGTTTGCAGTGCTGTATACCAACCGAGTCCAGCCATTCGAGACTTTGCGAAATCCCCTTGTCAAAATCGGCCGGATGTAGTGGCCTTCCAGAAGGTTGACTGTGAGGGAAGGAGGGACAGGCAAACAGCTTAGCTCTTTTGAAGTGAACAAACACGAGGAAAACTTGCCCAAAAGAAAAAGTTGCTTTGAGCCATTGTACTAATAATAGCAATCGGTTGGCTGATTTGCAGAAAGTCCCTGCCCTTGATGGGACATTTGTAAAAGGTAGTTCCGCATCCAAATATAAAGTTATTGCTCAAATAATCTTTTTTTAAGGATAGTCAATCTGGTGGTATTATTCCTTCAAGATTTCATAAACTTTTATTAAGGTAAAAAACAAAACAGAAATATACCATAAGAACTAAAAAGACCTTCCTTTATAATTTATGTTGTCTCCATACAGTGATCTATTATAACATTGAATCATACAGGTCTTAAGATAAACATGTGGTACTCAGTTCTGATTGATGCAAGTACATTAAACGTTTCCACAATATATAAACAACTAACAGGTGCTATGCAGCGATGCTTGGAGGGGAAGAGGGTAGGAGGGTAGGTGGGGACGATACCCGGCACTGCCTGGCTGGGTGAGCTTTTCCCGGTGGTGGTTTTTAGAACGCGTTGGACAATGAAAAGCTATGGAGTTATTGGCCTTCTGATAGCTACCTTTAGCCTGTGGGAAGGCTGCAGCACTGCCTGAACAAACATCCCAATATACACTTTATATATTAGTACCCTTTGATGGCCTCAAAACGGATGTCATGGCCAACGTGCATAAGCGTAAAACTTTGCCGAGATTCTGAAGCACCTATACCCAAAAACTGAGGCCTCTCGGTGCCATGGTTTGACCCAGCGACGATGATCACTACCTCAGCACTTGCATCCTGAACCAGCCCTCGTGAACCCTCCTTCTCTACTCCTGCACACCGGCAGCTCTCGTGTGTCCTTTCTCTCCTCTCCAGACCCTTCTTCTTTCCTCCTGTCTCGTTCTACTGGGAGGAGTCCTCCCGTGCACAGGGCAGCCGCAGTAAAAAAAAAAAGTCTATCTTTTCTTCTCAGCCGTATCGCGCATTACATCAGCATGGCTGGGACACACTGGCTAGACAGACCATGACGGCCTTTTCACATATGTGTGACACGTGTGCCTGTGATGGGAAGTCCTCATGTGGCCCCGCCCACAAACAAGAGGTGTTCACGCATACAATATTACCCTAACTATCCTGTCTATAAATTACACGAGTTGCCTCCTCAGCGTCACATGTAACAAAACGACTTACTCTGACATACTGATACATGGCAATCCAACATATTCAAAACACATGGACCATGTTACACACAAGTCTTCATGTTTGCCTTGTTGGTTGACCGAGTTGCACCTTAAAACTCCTTAGATAAGTGTGGAAGATTAATTTTTAAGTCAACCACTGATTACATACAGGTGAAACCTATGACACTTATTTTGTAACCTTTCAAACAAATAATTTGCTCCCGAAGTGATTTAGGGTTAAATAGACAAAGGGTTTGAATACTTAAATTATGCAACTGAGAAAACTGATTTTATCTCTTAATCGAACTTATTTCTACATCTTATCTCTATTATTTAGCTTTATCATGTTGGAGTAGTTTGTGAAGTCTCTATATATTAATTTGATTTGAAAGCATCATGAAATTATCTCAGGTGGCATCAAAATGTGAAAACTTTGAAGGAGGTGAATGCTTTTACAGGCCACTGTATGTATATAAATAAACAACATTTAACATGGTATTGAACATTGAAGTTTAAAACCATCACCACATCACCATTTTTTATTTTTACATCAAAGTGAAGCAAAAACCAAGGTTAAAATTGGTTCAATTTGGCTGTCTGTCTACAGTCCGTTTATGATAGAGGAATAATTTTTCAATTGAATGCTATATTTCAAACACGAATCAGAAAATAAACATGTAGTTTAGCAGTACTTTGGCTCTGAATTAATCCTTATCACGCATGCTCAGAAAGGAGTGAGATAATTGTTTTTGTCTGTCTGCCTGGCAGTCAAATAAGATTGAAAATCATTCCAAACAGGAAACCTATTTAAGGACGTCATAAAGGGCACGAACAACATGCACGAATAACTAATGTAACATGTTAAATAAGATGGTGGTGTACAAGATGCTGCATCAGCGGTGGTAAACCTCCAGAATTTTTTTTCTATGACCTTTAAATTCTTTATTTTATTTAAATTCAATCATATACTTGAACACTAGAACACAAATCACCTTTTTGGCACTTTCAAAACAATTCCGTTTCCCAGTACTTGGGAAAAATATTACGGCATTTTACGTCATGAAGACCAATCAAATTTGCTGCTCGCAGACCCCGCCCACGTCCGTGTTTTCAAGACTATGTTGGATCTATGAACCCTTTAGTATTATATTGTTTTACATCAACTCTTATTACAAAGAAACATTTCATCAATACTTAACAAAAACAAAGCTTTATGAACTTGGAAGCTCTTCCCTTCTTTGTGTCAATTCCCCCATCTCTAATCAGCCCTCTTTCATGAACTCTTTTTTGTATGTAATATGGAGATAGTCGCTGTTGATGTAGACAATGGTATCAGTGACTTACAAACGGAACCGTCTGAGGAATCTCACGAAAAATCCAAATGAAATTTGCTGAAATGTTAAAAGTAAGAGATGGATCATAAATTTCCAATAAGGAATAAACCATCCAAGCAAGGAAACACACCCATTATACCCTCATTAACCTTCCCCAAAGAAGTAAAATGAAGGACCACAAAAAGGAAAACAGCGATCTATAACAATAAATGAAATGAGGGTTCATTATAAAATGTAGGGAATGACAATTTAGTTCTGTAAGCATTGCCTAAGAGGGCATCTACATACTTTGCATGCAAAACTGGGAGAATCTGTTTTATCTCAAGGCCCTCAAAATCATTGAAATCTCCCGCAACGAAGGCGAGTCTCTGAGCATGTTACTCTCGCACAGCAGACTGGTTAGTGGTCTGTCTGTCTTCTACAGTATCCTTTCTCGTCTTGCACCCACTGCCCTTTCCATGTTCTGACCCATTCCCCCCACCCTATTCTCCCAGGCAGCGCACACACTCTACCAGAAACCCACCTCTGATGAAATTCCCCAAATCCAGGCTCACTGCTCACCTCCACTCATTTGTTCCTCTTTTCTTTCACATGTTGAACAAACTTCCACAGTCTGTTCGATCACACAATTCTTTCCTCCAGGGCTTCAAGACATCTGTTCACCATTACCTCAGATCATTTCTCATCCATACTCATATTTTCTATCCTCATTAAGTCTCCTCATGCACACCTATCCCTTTCCAAGTTAATGTAACCCCACCCCTCAGACACCCCTAACCCTCTTTTCGTTTTTTTGTTGCATTTTTGTTTCATCTCTGGTTTTCTCTTCTTCATCTTGTGGTTGACCTTGTATCCAGATTATATAGCCCATGTCCCCCTCCCTACTTTTGATCTCATTTTTTCATTGAAAAGACCACGGTTATCAAGTTTTATTCCAGCTGGTAACCAATTCCACATGGTGTTTCTACAACGTTCTATCCTTTGTCCTCTCAGTTTTCTACTGTATATTAATGACTTACATTCTTCTTCTTCCCATTTGCAATTTATATAGTTTGCAAATGATACTACAATTATATACTCCAATTAAAAGAAGGATTCCTTAGTCAATACTTCAAACTCCGAACTAAAAAAGGTCTCCTCCTGGTTCAAAGTCAGCAAACTCTTTAAACAATATTAAAACCAAGTACTGTACATGCTCTTTTCCAATTCAAATAAATCTCCTAACATAAACCTTATTTAAATTGAAAATATCCTCATCACTAAGGTTCACTCCGCTAAATTTATAGGAGTCACCATTGATAAACTCACCTGGCCTGATCACATCTCCTTTATCACAAAAACTGTTTCTCGTAGCACAGGTGTTTGATCAAGATTACATTCATTTGTACAATCATTTTAATTTCTCTTTGCAATACCCCAGTTTTACCCTACCTCATTTATTGTAATATTTTATGGACACGCACCCACAACAATAAGCTAAATTCACTCATTGTTCCTCAAAAAGAGCCTTGAGGGTTTGTCCTCGAGACCACCCTGCACCTCTTTTTACTACACTGAACACTCTGACTCTTAATGATCTATCTATAATTCCATTAATCTCTGTGTGTATGTGTGTTTGTATGTGTGTATGTGTGTATGTGTGTATGTGTGTATGTGTGTATGTTTGTCTGTGACCGCTGTTTCTCGACAACCACGGGTCCGATATACTTTAAACTTGCCAGGTATATTGCTGGGGACCCGAGGATGTGCCTTTTCAAGGTTTGAAATTAATCGGACAAGTATTTACCGAGCTATGGCGATTTAGCCGTTCGCCGTTCGCTTTGGCGTTGCGAATGGACCAAACCATTGCATGTAAATAGAGGGGGGGGGGGGGTTCTGTGGTCGTTGCGAATGGACCAAACCATTCATGTAAATAGAGGGGGGGGGGGGGGTTCTGTGGTCGTTACTGCCACGTGGTTTCAAAGTTTTTTTTTGTTGTTGTTGTTTGCACGCATGTTTTTTTGCACCCACGTACGGGCACGCCCTAGGATGTTTACACACACACACCCCTACACAAATTTTTTTTTTTTTTTTTTTTTGGCAAGGAACGGGCACCCACGTACGGGCACGTCCTAGCTTATATATAGTACGGGCATGCCCTAGTCTATCTATAATTCCAGTAATCTCTGTTTGTACGTTTGTCTGTGACCGCTGTTTCTCGACAACCACGGGTCCGATATACTTTTAACTTGCCAGGTATATTGCTGGGGACCCGAGGATGTGCCTTTTCAAGGTTTCATATTAATCGGACAATTACTTACCGAGCTATGTCCAAAAAACGATTCAACCAATCAGAGAGCAGCGAACTATCGCGTGTGCCGAACGTGGCGGACACACTCTGCCTCGGATGGCACATTTGAGAGCGTATTCATTTATTTCACGTTTGCAAACTATGTTGGCGTTAAACTATGTTTTAAAACTAATAAAAACGAATTTGCGATTCATTCGCTTTCCTGCGCGTTTGTGCACGCGATGGCGATTTCTTTACCAAACTCCGGAAGCCGTTCGCTTTGGACCAAACCATTGCATGTAAATAGAGGGGGGGGATTGTCACCGTACTCGCAAGCCGTTCGCTTTGGACCAAACCATTTCATGTAAATAGAGGGGGGGGATATAATTTTAGATATAGATATAGTACGGGCAATGCCCTAGTTTTAACAAATTGCACACACAGGGATATTCATGTGTCAGTATGTCCATGATCTTCTTCCCTGCAGTTATTCCTCTTACTTCACCTCAATAAATGACACACAATTACCATATTAGATCCTGTAACAATTTGTTCTTATGCTACACTCGCACATCATACTCCATTAATACAATGAGATTTTACGGTCCTCATCTTTGGAACACTATCGATCGAGCAGTGAAAGCCCAACCATCCATGAAGAGATTCAAATCTTCCTACTTACTTACGCGTATCCCAAAAACATACTCGCATCCCAATATGCAGGTGTATAGTACAAAACATTCCCCTGATAATGTTCAAACAAGTAATTGGATTTCATTATTTTGTCGATTCTTGCATTTGCTTTTGCTCAGTCATTTCCTTATGGTTCTTATCTGATCGTTCATAGTTTGTTGTTTAAGGAATTTCACCACAGGCCTTGGCCTTTTGGAAATGCCTCTATACTCCATCACACAAATGTGAATTATTATTTATTTTTACTTGCCCTTCTACAGAGTATGGAAATAAATCTTCAAACCTTTTTTCACAATGCCTATTCTGCCACCAGGTCGTTGTGTCCCTCTGCCTTCATATTGGTGTGCTTCTCATCTTTCAAATATGTTCCTCTTGTTATGTTTTCAATTATGTTTTCACCCCTGTCTGCATGTCTGTCTGTGAACAGGCACATCTCAAAAAGTTGTGGATTGATTCAAACGATATTTGGTGCAGAGGCTCGGTATGTGACAGGAACGAAATGATGAGATTTTGGTGACGATCCGGATCCGGATCTAGATCTGAGAATTTTAAAAGTGATTTTTCACCATTGAGAGATCATGAAAAAAACGATATATAGCAGGATATCTCAAAAGGTTGTGGATGGATATGGACGAAACATGGTGGACAAGGTTGGGTGTGACGAGAAAAAAATTATTAAATTTTGGTGAAGATTCGAATCCGGATCAGATAATTTAAGTGATTCTTCACCATTGAGTGATAGGCTCACACCGACATATAGCACGATATCGCTCAAAATGTTATGGACAGATTCTGACGAAACTTGGTAGACAGGTGGGGTATGTGACAAGGATGAATGGATTCGATTTTGGTGAAGATCCGAATCCGGATCTAGATCCGAGAATTAAAAAAAAAAATTCAAGTAATTCTTCACCTTTGGGTTATAGGGGTTAAAACAATATATAGCATGATATTTCAAAAAGTTGTGGATGGATTGTGACAAAACAGGTGACAAGAACAAGCGATTTGATTTTGGTTCAGGTCTGGATCCAGACCCGGCTGATCAGTGGGATACAAAACAAACTGTTCAGCCTGTTGCGGAGGTTTGCAATCTTCTGAGTGTGGTTCTAGTTCAGTTATGTTTTGGTCCATCTGTGTTCTACCTCTTCTACAAGCCTCGTCTTTGTATCAAAAAAAATAAAATCTAAACCCCACCCCCTGCACCCACACTCATTTGTTCAATATGGGGTGGATGTCAATAAGTTTTTCATTTCCAAAAGATTTCAAAGCCAAAAGCATAACTTCTATTTAATTGTCTTCAGGAAACTCATTTGTGGGAAAAGGTGGGATCCCGGTGGGAAACCGGAGAAAAGAGAAAGATTTGTGGTGAGTTTCACAGGTACAGAATCATTCCTTCATATTTGAGGGGGAAAACCTTTGCACTCCACTTGTAATACCCTTTTTATTTAATCCTATCCTCCTCGAAACATTCATTCTCCTCGCCGATTTGCTATTGAAAGCATGTGATGTTTCACACCAATCATATGAACCCACAAAGACAATAGCCCACCCCACTCCTCTACAGGAATCCCTGGTGTTGGGCTGGTGGCTAGGGTGCCGGCTTAGGATCCTAGGATCCTGGGTTCGAATCCCGGTCGATCGCTGAATTAACGCCAGGGGGGTTGACTCAGCCTGTCATCCTTCCGAGGTCGGCTAATTGAGTACCAGTTCACTGGTAATTCCCTGTTTGTCGTTAAAGGCGGCAAAAAGGGTTGGCGTCAGGAAGGGCATCCGGCCGTAAAACATTGCTTCAAAAAGGGGACCGAAAAACAACAACAACCACGGTTCCCAAAAAAGGCCAACCCCCGCTTTGCGGGGAAAAATGGCCTCTAAAGGTGTTTTTTTTTTACTCTTCTACAGGAACTACTGAGGAATTCCCCAAGTTGCATTTACCGCTAAATGGTTTACGCCCCTCTACCCTGTAATAAGATGTGAAACAAAATATAATATGCTCTCATTATTCTCAATTTCTGAAGTTTTAGCTTACTTTGCCTTAAATTTTTTAGAAATGTGCCAAATGTAAATAATAATAATAAAAAAAACATTTATTTTATTAACCCCACCTGTTAGATGACAGTCCAAGTTCATTGAGCTTTTGCTCCAACGCGAAGACCCTGAGGGTAAGGTAGCATGCGCTTAAAAGCAACAATGCAGCCCTGGGGCAGGTAGGAACAACATCATGGTGACATCATCCTAAGCAAATAGATCCCCTCCCAGTAATGCATGGCATCCATTTAACATTCAAAGACAACAGGAAGACAAAAATCAAGAAAAGCTCACATGATTAAGTATGTCGCCAACAAAGAGTGCAGCTGCACACCACCAGACCACTGGAGCATGCAATTGCTCTGTTTTGGCATGCACACAACCGGAACTGCACACAGATCAACACAAAATGCAAGCCAGGTTACATGAGTCAGTATTAAAGCTAGGTGTACAAGGAAGGCAGGAAAGAAATAAGGAAGAAGTAAATGCGGTAAAATGAAAGCAAAGAAACGAGTAGAAAAATACTCTGTCTCAGTTTGATACTTCTTGGATTCAGGCTCAACTAAAAAAAATTTCCATTCTAGTGTAATACCTGCAGGAGACACACTATCTCAGTGTCACACACTATCTCACAGGAGACACACTGTCCCTAAGATAAGGAGATGTAAGTGGCAGCAGTCCCATCTGCATTTAGGTTTTTAGAGTTAAAGATCCTGTGGTGTTTTTCCAAAAAAAAGTAGGCCATGTTATACTGGTACCCTGGCTAAGTTCCCTTTTGA
Source organism: Myxine glutinosa (assembly GCF_964187855.1). Classification (NCBI taxonomy): domain Eukaryota; kingdom Metazoa; phylum Chordata; class Myxini; order Myxiniformes; family Myxinidae; genus Myxine; species Myxine glutinosa. Next base: position 59,470,412 of record NC_136266.1, on the reverse strand, counting down.
GGTTAGAAGTAATAATTAGCACTACCTGCAGTAGGGGAGTGGTGCAGTGTGGATAGGAACAGGACATGTGTGATGGGCCAAATGCCTCCTCCTACATCAAAGTTCCTCCTATATTCTTGTATGTGAAAAATCGATGAAAAAATAAATAATTATATGCAGTGAAATTAAAATTAGAGGAAAAACGAAAATTCAAGTAGACTATCCAAAAGCTTGCATTAAAAGCCAAGTCCCTAAAGATGTTATGAAAACAGTAGGAACAGAGTGAACATTGACAGGAAAACAAACCAAAAAAAAAGACTTCCAAAACTGGGCAACCTTCTTAGAAAAAACACGACCATCAAAAGACAGGGTGAGAAAAACCTAGGAGTGAGAACAGAGAATGGATCAGATTACAAATTTGAAGAAGATCAGGGACGTATGATGATGGAGCATGGCCATTTTTGGCTTTATAAGTGAAGATCATTATTTTGAAGATGACTCGCTGTTGAACTTGAAGTCAATGAAGCTCCTTAAGAATCGGTGTGACATGACAATATTCGTGTGATGAAACAATTCCCCTGGCATGATTCAGAACCAATTGAAGATTTTTGAAGTCAAGACTTGAGAAGAATAACAAATATAGTGAGTTACAATAATCAAAGCACAGAGCGATTAAAGGGAAAACTGAAGATGCAGCTGTTCTCTCATTGATATGACACTATATTTTGGCAATTGAGTATCAGAGATGAAAAAAAGAGAAAAACAACAAAATGTATCTGATGATGAGAATGCAGCAGTGAAGGAGGAATGAGAAAAGAAAGAAAGAAGAAAAAGCCAGAAAAGTTTGGGGTAAAAAAACAAAAAGAAAAAAAGAAAAAAAAACTTTAACACCAACCACCAATGACAAGTGATCCACCATTACACATGTTCACAGAAGTTTAAAAAAACAAAACACAAATCTTACCAGGTTGAGGGTCAGGTGTGGGGTCTTTCACTTTATTCCCACCATCATTCAGTGCTTCAACCTCGTCCTTCAAGTTTTGTTCACTTGGCAGTTGTGAATTCTTCATGACAGCTGGGGGAATGAAAAATAAACTACCACTTAGCACCCAGCAGGAGGAGTTTGACAAAAAGCCAGTCGCAAAACACTGTAGCACCAACTCACTAACCCCACCCCCAAAACCTAAAATTGATAAAGGAACCAGTAATCTACAAACAAACTGAGTTAAAGCACCAGCACATTGACAGCTTAAAACAAACAAATTACAAACCTTCATAGTGTGTGTTTATTGTGATCCCAGAATCCTTGGCTTTGCAAGTCAAATTC